>NW_016804694.1:325121-332647 GCF_001698545.2 Rhinopithecus bieti
AAAAAAAAAAAAAAAAAAAGAATTGCGTAATAATGTTTTTTATTTTACATTTTCTTATCGGATTGCTCACTTTCTTAGCACTTAGTCTTTATTTTGTAGATGCAATTACCTCTGAAATCTTTCTGAAGATACTACTGAGAAAATGGAGCATTTCTTAGAAGTATTTGGCTAAAAGGGTTTTTTTTTTTTAAGGAAAAAAATGCCTCGACCTTCTGGGAGGTGGCATTTTGTGTATCCTCTAGCATCTCCCAAGAACACTAGGCAGTGGGGATTCTCTGAAGTTGGAGAAGGTAAGAAGTGAAAATAAGAGAAAGATAGCATATTGTGAACATGAAAGTTAAAAGTAGAAGAGAGATGTATAAAGAGGCAGAAGTCACAGGTAAGAAGTTTGATACTTATACTATGGTTATAAAGGGGAAACATAAAATGCTTTGGGTGAAAGGGAAGTAGAGAGCAAAGGCTTGAGAAAAGAACCAGACAGGCTTAAATGCATATAGGGAAAAGAATCAAGGGGAGATGAAAAAGTCATGATGCAAGAACAGGAAGAATGCAGGCATGGATCTGTTCATCAGCTAAACACAGATCACTTAGTTCCAGCCAAATTTTAACTGTATGGCTAAATTAAAGTATTTCAAAGTTTTTCCTTAAGAGGATGGTCACAGGAATGTTAGAGTAAAATTTGGCATGTGCATACTTATAAAATATACAGTTTTAAAACGATGAGATAAATCTATACAGTAGAGCATCATTTAGCTAAGAGTCTAAACAAAAACATCCAAACAACTGAATTGGGAAAATATTTTGTAAATGTTCATCCATTATAAAAGAATGTCAGGCGCAGTGGCTCACACCTGTAATCCCAGCACTTTGGGAGGTCAAGGCTTGAGCCCAGGAGTTCAAGACCAGCTTGGGCAACACAGTGAGACCCGATCTCTGCTAAAAATAAAAAATACACGCCTGTGGTCCCGGCTACTGGAGAGGCTGAGGCAGGAGTATCAGGCCATGGTTGCACCACTGCGCTCCAGCCTGGGCAACACAGCAAGATATTGTCAAAAAAAAGGAAAAAAGAATAGCATTGTAGTAAATGAAGTGTATTATTATGGTGCATAGTGCCCAGTGATGATCTGGTTATCTGGACCATTACAAAAAAAAAAGTCAGCTGATGATGCCACAATGGGCTAATACATGTAACACAAACAGTGTAATTTTTTTTTTTTTTTAATCTTTTGAGACAGAGTCTTGCTCTGTTGCCCAGGCTGGAGTGCAGTGGCCTGATCTTCGCTCACTGCAATCTCCACCTCCTGGGTTCAAATGATATTCCTGCCTCAGCCTCCTGAGTAGCTGAGATTACAGGTGTGAGCCACCAATGCCCAGCTAATTTTTGTATTTTTAGTAGAGATGGGGTTTCGCCATGTTAGCTAGGCTGGTCTTGAACTCCTTGAGCTCAAGTGATCCGCCTGCCTCAGTCTCCCAAAGTGCTGGGATCACAGACATGAGCCACCGCACCTGGCACAAACAGTGTAATTTATAGCAATTATTTGCAGCCACCAACCATGGTTCCCAGTTGTTTGTAGATTTTGGTGGGTGTGATCATTTTAGAGCACTGGATTACAATTATGCAAATATTATTCATTACATGCCAAAATGTCTTTTTCATTGTTTCCCTTTAAGACAGCTAACCTTGGAAAATATCACTAATATGGAGCAGGTGGGGTCTTACCCATTCCACATAAACAATCTTCTAATAATCACATGAAAAGGCAGATGGATTTTCAAGATGTACTGTTAAGTGAATGGTGAGTTGCAGAATGATTTGTAACATGATCCTGTTTCCAAGGGGGAAAAAGTATATATGTGTTTGTATATTTGCTTATTTATACAAGAAGTTTGGAAAGATAACTTACCCAACTACTAAAACAGTGTTACCTCTGGAGAATGAGATTTGGGAGGATAAGAAGGAATTTTCACTTCTTAGATTTTATTTTATATTATTTAAATAGTTTAAACATGTATTACTTTCATGATCTTTTAAACTTAGGGAAAAAAAGATGAAACATTTCATGGTTCCACTCATCAGGACTTTGTATTCTTTCTCTTCAATTTAATTCAAACATTTTAGAGTGCTTTTTATGGAGAGCAAGAGAACTCTGGCTGGGGTGTGTTGAGCAAGGGATGCTTGTGCGATGTCCAGAAGGTTATCAGAGATAAGGCCTGAGCTCAGGAGAGAAGTGTGGGTGACATGTCGAGGAGTCATCAGATTCTACACAATAATTAAGATAAAAAGTACTGTTGCAATTATGTACTTACTAAGCAAATAAAACCGTGGCTTTCAAACTTTTAATGTCCAAGTCTCACTTCTGATTAGGTTGAGCATTCCTAACTGGAAAAATCCAAAATCCAAGATGCTCCAAACTCTGAAACTTTTTGAATTCTAACGTGATGCCACAAGTGGAAAACTCCACACCTAACACTTCTGCTTTCTAATGGTTCAAGGTACGCACATTTTATTTCATGCACAAAATTATTAAAAATATTGTATATTGCACTGTTTTTAACTTGTGGACAAAGACTTATGGATAAATGCAAAAAATAAATCCTTTTGCAACCTAGAACTCATTGTTCAGTATGAGTTTTGATACACATAAGAAGGAATATTATGATACCTGAGACAGTTAACTGATGGGAGTATTGATAGCCATCAAGGTTGGTTCCAGGCCAGGCACAGTGGCTCAAGCCTGCAATCTCCACACTGAGGTGGGAGTATTGCTTGAAACCAGGAGTTCAAGACCAGCCTGGGCAAGAAAGTAACAAACACATCTTCACAAAAATTTAAAAATTAGCTGGGTACTGGGGCATGTGCCTGTAGCTGCAGCTACTCAGGAAGGGGAGGCTGACGCAAAAGGACTGAGCTCAGGAGTTGGAGGCTGCACTGAGCTTTGATGGCACCACTGTACTCCAGCGTGGGTAACAAAGACAGACCTGTCTCTTAAAAAAAAAAAAAAAGACTGATTCTAGGACTGTAAAATAGATAAACAGCATGGGATATAAGGGAAATCCTCAGCAGTATTAATTTTGCATTACAATTTCATGTTGACGATACATACGATGGCTTTTTGTTTTAATGGCTTTTATCTTGAGAACATGATGTCTAGAATTAAAGGTACTGGCATATTCCACACATCTGTACTATTCCTGAGTGTGATCACTTAGGAACGAATATGATTTGAGCTCATTCATGTTAAGAGAGGGTGTCAAATTGAGAACCAGGCAGACCCACACCTACAGTGAAAGTAAACTGGTTGAAGAAATTAGATCCCAAAGATTCTTGGCGAATTTTGAAGTGTTCATCAGTATATCCTTATTAAAAGGAGATGACAGAAGCCAAAGTAAAAGAATTATGGGCTGACAGACAACTGGATTAAAATAAGCATCAGTTTCATTAAAAAGGGCTAACTTGAAGATAAATCTTTTGATTGCAGCTCTTTAGTGGATCTAAAGTGGCCTTGATGGACAGTGGAAGAAATCATAACATGGAATTCCTTGAATAAAAATGTATTGACTTTAAAAAAATAGCAAATTAAAAATAAAAAAATAAAAATATTGTATAACATTACCTTCAGGTGGTGTGTATAAGTACATATGAACATAAATAAATTTCATGTTTACACCTGGGTTCCATCCCCAAGATACTGTATCTCATGTATACACGTATGTACATATGGTCAATTGACAATGTCACAATGGGCTAATAAATGTGATACAGTGTGGTTTGTCATAGTTATTTGCAGCAAACAACCACAGTTCCTTACTGTTTGTAGATTCTGGTGGGTACAATCATTTTAGAACACTGGATTAAAATTATGCAAATATTATGCATTACATGCCAAAATATCTTTTTTCTCTTAGAGAAATATGCAAATATTTCAAAATTTGAAAAAATCCAAGATCCAAAACACTTCTGGTCCCAAGCATTTTGGATAAATGATACTTGACAACCTGCAGTACTTTTGGCAGCATAACTGAATAATTAAAACTCAAATCGTCACTAAAGAAGTCAGCAAGACAACTATGATGGATTTTAAAAGACCTACAGCACTTAGAAAGTGTCTGAAGTTACTGCACTATTCTTCTCATTGTCTTTTAATACCACACCATACTATTGTTCAAATAAAACTATTTACTGCTCTTTTACCCCCTGAAGCAACCTGAATCCTTCTCTGGTACTTTCCTTCTTGACTTTATGCATTGCTTTTTTTTTGAGATGGAGTCTTGCTCTTGTTGCCCAGGCTGGAGTGCAATGGCACGACCTCAGCTTATTGCAACCTCCGCCTCCTGGGTTCAAGCGTTTCTCCCGCCTCAGTCTCCCGAGTAGCTGGAATTACAGGCATGTGCCACCATGCCAGCTAATTTTATGCCTCTTATCTCTCATAAGCTGTATCCAGCTTTGCACCAAGACAAGAGACCCCTTAGCTCAAAGGTACATCCGATAGGCATCACTGTTAAAGTCAGGGCAGCAGCTGGGTCCAGTGCCACGTGCTGTACCTCCAGCAACTTTGGAGGCTGAGGTGGGAGGATCGCCTGAGGCCAGGAATTGGAGTCTAGCCTGAGCAACATAGTGAAACCCTGACTCTTAAATAAAAGTAGTTGTGAGTCAGGCTCAGTGGCTCACGACTGTAATCCCAGCACTTTGGGAGGCCGAGGCGGGCAGATCACTTGAGGCCAGGAGTTCAAGACCAGCCTGGCCAACATAGTGAGACTCCATCTCTAAAAAGAAACAGAAATTTAAAATAATAATAATAAATTAATTGAAAGCTGAAGGATAAGTAGAAGCCATTCAGCTATTTATTCAACAAATATCTACTGAACACCTACTATGTGCCAGGCACTGTTGTAGTGGAGATACAGCATTAAACAACAGGAAACAATTTCTGTCTCCATAGAACTTACATTTTGATAAGGGTGAAGACAGTAGGAATGAGCCCCTATTATTTGTCTAGGTTTTTTACAGAAAGTCATATTTCTACCTGTGCCACAGGGTAGAGTACCTTGACGTGATTCACTAGGGCTGAAGAGTTTGGTCCAAGTCTCCGGATGTTTTCTAGGAACCAGCCAACAAGGTAACATATGAGAAAAGTCTATAAACACTATACATATAGAGAATGTGTCCTATTCATTCTGTACTCCCACCACCTAGTATAAGTAAATGACACAGGAGCAGTACTCAATAAATGATGAGATGAATCACAATTTTCAAAATCACAGTCAATGTAAAGAAGGCAAAATATTAGACACTATAGAGTCAGTGCTGAAATGCCATTACAAGCTGAGTACATTCCTTCTCTAAATTTAATCTGAAAAATCTAATCTGGAGAATTACACTGTACCTGAGTGTTCAACTATAAAAGTAAAAATAAAATTCTGTTCTAATCAGGAGTACTGATTAAGAACACCCAAGCATAATTAAAATCTATCTCTGAAGTGCATTATAAGAATATGTCTGTGCATACACAACACACAGAGAATTATCTTATTAACTGGATTAGTGTGGTTTAAATATGGACAATCAAGAACAGAGGACCACACCTAGCTGCCAATATTTGAGTATACATTTACTAGCAACTGGAGGAAGAGATGTTTCAGACTTGAGACGCAGAGGGAAAAAAACCCAAGACAAAAGTTTTACGTAATACTGCATCCTCTTATAGTGCTATCTCATTAAAACACTATTATAGAAATTGTTTCCCAAAGTCCATTATATGCCTAAGAGAAAAACTGTACAAGAATAACATTTTGAGTCTGTGTAGAAAGAATAAAAAACCTTGGCCATCTTAAATCCCCACCATGAAAATATGGAAGGAAGAAAGGGCCAGTAAACTCAGATCTACCATTAACTAGCTGTGGAATCTTTGGCCCTCACTCAGTTTTTCTATCTATACCTTTCGGGGGGTTAGACTAGAATCATATCTAAGGTTTATTCCAACTCTATTATTTTGTATTTATTCATTAAAAAGTAACTTATAAATATATGTTTTACTTCTGGGGAAAATGAGGTTTGCTATGTGGAAGGAAAAACAATTCCCAAGGGATAGAAAGTTATTTTAACAATACAGAGTTCACTTTCCATTGCAATCCTCTGGCACGGTATGAATTCTGAGTTTTACCCACTTACATATGGTATTAGTTATCTAAAGATGCCATACAAATTAACACAAACAGTCCGGGCAAAGTGGCTCATGCCTGTAATCCCAGCACTTTGGGAGGCCGAGGCAGGTGGATCACTTGAGGTCAGGAGTTCGAGATTTGAGACCAGCCTGGCCAACATAGTGAAACCCCATCTCTACCAAAAATACAAAAATTAGCCGGGCATGGTGGCGCGTGCCTGTAATCCCAGCTACTCGGGAGGCTGAGGCAGGAGAATCACTTGAACCTGGGAGAGGGAGGTTGCAGTAAGGTGAGATCATGCCACTGCACTCCAGCCTGGGGAAACACAGCAAGACTCCGTCTCAAAAAAAAAAAAAAAAAAAAAGAAAGAAAAATAAAGAAATTAACACAAACTTAGTGGCTGAAATAACACCAATTTATCATCTTAAAATTCTGGAGATCAGAAGTCCAGAATGGGTCTCACTGGGCTAAAATCAAGGTGTTGGCAGGGCTGCATTCCTTCTGGAGGCTCTGGGAAAGAACTCATCTCCTGGCTTTTTCACATTCTAGAGGCTGCCCACATTTCTTGGCTGGTGGCCCCCTTCCTCCATCTTCAGCCAGGAATACTGCATTTCTTTGATCATTCTTCTGTAGCCATCTCTCTCTCTCTCTCTGACTATAGTTGGGAAAGTTCCTCCACTTTTAAGAACCCATGTGATTAAGTTGAGCCCATCTGGGTAACCCAGGATGATCTCCCCATTTCAAAGCCTTTAACCTTATTCACGTCTGCACAGTCCTTTCTGCCCTATAAGGTAACATATTTACAAGTTCCATTTTTGAGGAGCCATTATTCTCTCTACCACCGATACCTAATCATCCAATCAAGATCATAAGAATTTATCTCAAGCTTGGAAGTCCATTGACTTCCTCCATTTTGTACTTAGGGGGTCTCACTACATTCTTTCTTTTCTTTTTCTTTATTAATCATCCAGTTGGACAACAATATTCTAATCTAAAATAAAATTTAACATTTTATATCATTCTGAAAATGCATTCAGAAATTCAGAAAACAAAGTAAAACATCTGGTTTCTCAATTTTGTAATAAAGTTATAAGGCCAGGCGCAATGGCTCACACCTGTAATCCCAGCACTTTGGGAGGCTGAGGCAGGCAGACCACGGGGTCAGGAGTTCGAGACCAGCCTGGCCAACACGGTGAAACCCCGTTTCTAACAAAAAAAAAAATACAAAAATTGGCCAGGCGTGGTGGCTCATGCCTGTAATCCCAGCACTTTGGGAGGCTGAGGCAGGTGGATCACGAGGTCAGGAGATCGAGACCATCCTGGCTAACACGGTGAAACCCCGTCTCTACTAAAATACAAAAAAA
>NW_016804694.1:336196-338550 GCF_001698545.2 Rhinopithecus bieti
GTTAGCCAGGATGGTCTCGATCTCCTGACCTCGTGATCCGCCCGTCTCGGCCTCCCAAAGTGCTGGGATTACAGGCTTGAGCCACCACGCCCGGCAAGATGCACTTTTTTATATATGAAGACCAAATTGTTCCAAAACCTTTGTTTTTGAAAGGACAATACTCTTTCCATTTAATTGCCTTGGAAGCTTCTTCATAAATCAATTGACCATATTTTTTTTTCTGGACTTTTCTATTCTGTTCCATGGATCTGTTTATCTTTACACCAGTTACCACAAATACCATGTTTTAATCACTGCAACTATAAGTTTTGGAAATCAGTGTTAAATCTTCCATCTCTGTTGTCCTTTATCAAAGTAGTTTTGGCAATTCTAGGTCTTTGCATTTCCATATGAATTTTAAAACCAGCCATCACTTTCTACACTTTCTATTATCTATGAGTAAAACTGATGACAAAAAGGGACTGATGACAAAAAAATTAAAAAATGATCGAAGTCACTTTAAATGCATTGACGCTGTTTTTTTGTTTTTTGTTTTTGTTTGTTTGTTTTTTTTGAGACCAAGTTTTGCTCTTGTTGCTCAGGCTGGAGTGCAATGAAGCAATCTCAGCTCACCCCAACCTCTGCCTCCCAGGTTCAAGTGATTCTCCTGCCTCAGCCTCTCAAGTAGCTGGGATTATAGGCATGCACCACCACGCCTGGCTGATTTTGTATTTTTAGTAGAGACGGGGTTTCTCCATGTTGGTCAGACTGGTCTCAAACTCCCGACCTCAGGTGATCCGCCCGCCTTGGCCTTCTAAAGTGCTGGGATTACAGGCGTGAGCCACCGCACCTGGCCAACACTGACACTATTTTGTGAACAAAAATACGATCTATCTTAGTAAATGTCCTGTGTGCAATTGAAAGGAATGTGTATTCTGCTTGTATTGGGTAGAATACTATGTAAATGTCAATTAGGTTAGTTGATAATGTAGTTCACATCTTCTAAATTATTTTTTGTCTACTTGTTCTATCAATTATTGAGAGAGGCGAGGTATTGAAATCTCCAACTATAATTTTAGATCTATTTGTCCTTTCAGTTCTGTCAGTTTCTGATTCATGTATCTTGAAGCTCTGTTATTAGGTGCATATTTACAACTATTAATTTCACTTGAAAGCAGCCAATCATGAAAGGCCATACATTATACGATCCCATTTATACGAAAGGTTCAGAATAGGCAAATTCACGGAGACAGAAAGTAGACTGGTGGTTGCTTAAGGTTAGGGGAAACAGGAGGAAATGGGGAGTGGGAGATTTCTTTTCAGGGTTATAAATGTTCCCAAGTGGGACAGCAGTAATAGTTGCACAAATCTGGAAATATGCTGGAAACCACTGAATTATATACTTTATTTTTGATTTACCTTATTCTATTTTATGTATGTATTTATTTATAGAGATATGGGTCTTGCAACGTTGAGCAGGCCGGTCTTGAACTCCTGGTCCCAAATGATCCTCCCATCTCAGCCTCCCAATGTACTGGGATTACAGGCAGGAGCCACCACACCAGGCCTGAACTGTACACTTTAAAGGGGAGAATATTATAGTATGTGAATTTTATCTCAATTAAGCTGTTAAAAAATTATTCTACTGAATGGATGACCATAATTCATGAATGATATACATTGCTTCCAACTTATTAATACTCTGTAACACTGCTATGAACATTTTTGTGCCTAAGCTTTTATCATATGTAACTGAAAGTATGGCTTCTTGGCTGGGCACGGTGACTCATGCCTGATCCCAGGCACTTTGGGAGGCTTCTGAAGCAGGCAGATCGCCTGAGGTCACGAGTTCAAGACTAGCCCGACCAACATGGTGAAACCCCGTCTCTACTAAAAATACAAAAATTAGCCGGGTGTGGTGGCAGATGCCTGTAATTCCAGCTACTCAGGAGGCTAAGGCAGGAGAATCTCTTGAAACCGGGTGGCAGTTGCAGTGAGCAGAGATCGAGCCATTGCACTCCAGCCTGGGCGACAAGAGCAAAACTCCATCTCAAAAAAAAAAAAGTATGGCTTCTTGAACACAGTCTGCTTGAGTGAGAATGTTAGCTTGACAACACGGCAGCAGTATGGTGCTGTGCAAGTCACTCACCTTCTCTGTGCCATGGTTTCCCTGTCTAAAACACAAGGCTATCATTTACCAACGTCTCTTGGGATTGTGAGGACTAAAGTAATGCACATAAAGGGCTTTCTACAGTGTCTGTTACATGGTAAACTTTCAACATTAATAGCAGTAGATGTTGTAATTATCATTTAGTTTGTGTTACTTTCTCTTTTTTTTTTAATTTTTTTTTTTTTTTTTTTTTTTTTTTTTTTTT
>NW_016804694.1:338914-356931 GCF_001698545.2 Rhinopithecus bieti
ATTTTTTTTTTTTTTTTTTTTCTTTAGAGCGACAAGGTCTTGCTATGTTGCCCAGGCTGATCTCAAATTCTTGGGCTCAAGTGATCCTCCTGCCTCAGTCTCCCAAGTTGCTGAGATTTACATGGAAAAGCCACTGTGGCTGGCTAGTTTGTATTATTTTAAGAAGATTTCCAGAAGTGGTATGACCTCGTCAAAAACCATGAGCATTTACACGTCTGATTTTTTTTTTTTTTTGAGACAGAGTTTCGCTCTGTTGCTCAGGCTGGAGTACAGTGGCACAGTCATGGCTCACTACAGCCTCAACCTCCTAGGCTCAAATGATCCTCCCACCTCAGCCTTCTGAGTAGCTGGGATTAGAGACATGCACAACCACACCCGGTTAATTTTTTATTTTATTTTTTTTTGTAGAGACAAGGTTGCACTATGTTGCCCAGGCTGTTCCTGAACTCCTGGGCTCAAGCAATCCTCCCACCTCAGCCTCCCAAAGTGCTGGGATTACAGGTGTGAGCCATCACACCTGGCTGTGTCCAAATATATTTCAACAAACTATATCTCAAATTGGGTATACTAATATTTGGTGCCACTAGTAAGTATATATAAATGTATAAGAGAACAAGGATTACCTAGCTATCATAATTACAGTAAATTTGTTTTGTTAATAGGAATCTCATTTCAATTGTGCATTCATTTTTGCTACTTTTGGCCCTTAGTTGTTTAAAAGCCAATAGTTTTCTAATTATCCTGTGAATCCTACACACCATGAATACCTACTGAATATGAAATGTCTGTAAGACCCTCTTCTAGAGGCTACACAGAAAACTGAAATAAGTTAGCCCAAGGATTTTTGTGAAGGCAAAGAAACATTTTAATTCCAAATAATTATGATTAGGTAGAAGAGAGCTACAAAGTGTTTCTGAGGGTCCAAAGGAGGCAGAAGATGGCAGTGTCTGAGCTAGTCCTCAAAGGATTGGCATACTTTCAACCAGCAAGGGTGTGGCAAGAGTCAAATCAAGGCTGGTAAAAGAACACAGCACGCTTCAAGCCTAAGCAGCTTAAGTACAAAGTGGCTCGGGGCAGAAGTGATGAGAGAGCAAGAGCACAAAGAGGACCCTCTAAAACAGAGCCAGTCACCATGTGAGCTGAGGGGGAGGGCTTCTCACAGGGCAAACTGTACAGAAAGACACGAAGACACACAGCATCATGACCCATCCAGGGAGCTGCATGTGATCCCATTTGGCTAAAGTGAAGGGTACATGTGGGAAAGAAGCAGATGATGCTAAATAAAGAGGCAGAGGCCTGACTGTGAAGGACCTTGTGTGCCAAAATAAAGTACGTGAACATTATTCCAAAGGCAACAGGGAACTGAGGCATTTTTAAGAAAAGAAGTGACAAGCAGACTAGCTTTAAGAAAAAATTACTCTGGAACTCCAATAGTTTCCCATCTTACACAGGATAAAACCCAAAGTCCTTCTTATGCTTAATACCCTATATATGCTGATCATTGGCTATCTCTGAAATTATTTCTCCTTATCCCCTCACTCACTGCTCTGGCTACAGTGGCCTTCCTGCTGCCTCCTCCCATGTGCCCTTTCCTCAGGGCCTTTGCACTTGCTCTCCCCTCTACCTGGAACTCTTTCCTGGAGAGCAGCAGAGCTCGCTCCCTTACTCCCTTCAGGTCTGCCTTCATGTTCAAACCTTTTCTCATCAGAGTTGCTTTTACTGTTACCAGAAATAAAAGAGCAAAAATCGACTATAATCAGCCCCACTATATCTTCTTCCAGTGTATTTATAGTATTTGTATACTGCCTGTTTCTCCTTACTAGAATATAAGCTCTATGATGGATCCCTTCAATAAAAATGTGACATTGAGATTGTTATTACTGTCACATCCAGACAGCAAATCTAAGGGACGAGCTAAGTAAATCTATCCATGGATATACTGCTAGTGAACAGTGCTAGTGAACAGTGGAACCAGGGAGAATGACTCCGGAGCTTGCACTCTAACTATTTTACATACTGACTCCCCCCGTAGTGTCACAGGTCCCTGACTCTGATTCTAAAGCATTTCCTGTTAACAGGCTCCATGCTGACAAGCACTAAACCAGCAAAAAGTCTGAATTCATAGTATGTCCTTCTAAAAAGATGGTGATTCTTATAATTTGTATTTGCCAGGTTTTAAGTGCCAGGAATATTTTTTAAATAATCAATTAAAATGTACAAAGTATCTTGACTTTTACCTATCCAAAAATTAGCCATTTTTTTTTTAGACCCACAGATATTCAAACAAGATGAAAATATTTTATGAAGAAAAGGAACACAGCATATGACACCAAAAACTACTTTCCCAAGACCCTTTTTCAGATACCACATTCAATTTCAGGAATAAAACTCAACATCTTTAAAATAATCATCAAAATTTTCTGACATGCCACTCCAGGAGGAAGAACAATGTGGTATCTATAGGAAAACATCCAACAAATACAATATCATATGCACAGTAAAGAATGAAAGGTAGGCCACAGTAACGTTTCTCTTTATTCTTTCCCCACTCCCGAAATTATCAAATTTCCTCTCTGCCTGGGCATTCTTTCATCCCATCTCCCATTACTATCAGTATCCTCTCCTTAAAATGTAGTTCTCAATCAACAGCTGTTCCCATCAACCACTTCATACCAGAACTCATCCACTCTTACTTTCAACTACTACCTCTATCAGTATAACTCCCAAATCCTAATAGAGGTAGTAGCTGAAATTAAAAGTGCCATAATTTCTCCCTCTTTCCTTCTCCAATCTTTGATTTCTCTCACTTCAGGACCCTTTTATTTCCTGACGTTTTTAAGGAAAAATAACTTTTTCAAAATTGGTCCCTTCTCCATTTACTTCATAATCTGTATTATCTGGCCATTCTCCTAGGTTTGCAACTTCAATATAATTTTTCTCCACTTAATCAATAGGACCTGCCAACTATTCATTGTGTTTCTTATCTTACTTTCGGCTCCATAGCCATCACCACATTTTGCGTTTTCTTCCCTTCCTTCGTGAATAGTTCTCCAGAGGACCTGCCTACCTCCAGACGGCTCACTCACTCCCACTCATTCTGTATACACTGCTAGTGAAGCCTTTCTGACAGCACGCCCACCATATTACTCTCTAATTCCCAGACCTTAAATAGTGCCCCAGCACAACAAATCTAAACTCAAACCAGCACTCAGGATCTTCCGCTCCTTTAGAACGTCACTAGTAAATGTTCATCCTTTTTTTTTTTTTTTTTTTTTAGAGGAGTCTTGCTCTGTCACCAAGCTGGAGTGCAGCGGTGCGATCTCAGCTTACTGCAACCTCCACCTCCCAGGTTCAAGCAATTCTCCTGTCTCAGCCTCCCAAGTAGCTGGGACTACAGGAGCTAGCCACCATGCCCAGCTACTTTTTTTTGTATTTTTAGTAGAGATGGGGTTTCACCATGCTTGCCAGAATGGTCTCAATCTCTTGACTTCATGATCCGCCCCCGCTCAGCCTCCCAAAGTGCTGGGATTATAAGCATGAGCCACCGCACCCGGCTGTAAATGTTTATCTTAAACATTCTAAAAAGATAAAAACCTAGAAACCCAACATTCTGATCCTCCACATCTGAATCTGTACAAAGCACACTATGGGTCTATAGAGGTCATAGTACAACATCTTCTACCTAACTTCCACAGATCACATCAGGCAATGGAACTATAGATAGTCCCCAACTTATGGTTTGGGTTATGAGTTTCAACTTTATGATGGTGAGAAGGCGATACACATTCAGTAGAAACAGTACTCCAAGCACCCATACGACTATTCTGCTTTTCACTTTCAGTTTTCAATAAATTATGTGAGACATTCAACACATTATGAAATAGGCATTCTATTAGATGGTTTTGCCCAACTGTAGGCTAATTTAAGTGTTCTGAGCACGTGTAAGGTAGGCTATGATGTTCAGTAGGTTAGGTACATTAAATGCATTTTCAACTTGTGATATTTTCTATTTACAATGAGTTTATCAGGAGGTAAAACCACCATAAGCCAAGGAACATATATATTACCTAATCTATCATCTTCTGAACATCTCAAGTTACCATGACAAGGATTCATTTTCAGAAGTTTAATCCTTCTAATCCACAAAATGAAAGTGTGTACAGTTATCAGAAAAATAACACTTCATATCTTTAGTAAGAGTACAAATTAGTAGAATATTTTTAAGGGCAAATTTCCCAATGTCTACTGAAAGTTTATGTGCAAATATCCTTTAGCCCAGCAATACCACTTCCAGGAAATAACCCGCAGATATTCTCACAGAAGCAAGCAAAAATACATGCAGAAACACTACTATTATAGTTAAAAAAAAAAGCGGGGGGAGGGAGTGGATTTCCTTAATAGACTTCTATTATACATCTCTACAATGGAATATTATACAATTAAAAATAAAGACAGTTACAAATGAATTGATATGGAAAGTTTAAGAATGCCATGAAGGGGAAAAAAAGCTATTTATAGAACAGAATATAAATATTCTATTTGTGTAAAGAAAACGTATATGAAGGCTGGGCGTGGTGGCTCACGCCTGTAATCCCAACACTTTGGGAGGCTGAAGCAGATGGATCACGAGGTGAAGAGATCAAGACCATCCTGGCCAACATAGTGAAACCCCGTCTCTACTACAAATACAAAAATTAGCTGGGCATGGTGGTGGGCGCCCATAATGTCAGCTACTCGGGAGGCTGAGGCAGGAGAGTCCCTTGAACTCGGGAGGCGGAGGTTGCAGTAAGCCAAGATCGCACCACTGCACTCCAGCCTGGGAGACAGAGTCTCTGTCTCAAAGAAAAAGGAAAAGAAAAAAGAAAAGAAAATGTATATGAAGAGAAAATACCTAGAAAAAAATATAGTAAGCCATTAATAGTAGCTAATTCTGGAGAATGGGGCTCAGGGGAAGAAACAATAAATTTTCACTTGTTTTATGTGTGTGTGCATACATACATGCATGCCTTTTAAAAAAAAATCAGTTTATTAAATTCACATTAATAAAGAAAACTGAGTACAGCAAAGGCTCGTAACCTTAGATGAATATAATTGAACTTGATTATCCATAGTATAATAAATATGAGCTACTAAAAGTACTTAATGAAAAACTCAACCATTCATTCAACTATTTATGGAACACTTACTATGCGTCAAGCATTGTGCCTGACACAATGGTGAACAAGAAAGACCTAGTCCCTGCTCCCAAGGAACTTACAGAAAGGCCTTTTGGACTCCATTTTTCCTGTCTCCCCTGTAAGAACCATTCTGACTTACAAGTGTGTGCTCTCATTATGCCTATTATGCTTATGGCTCCCATAAGACAAATATTAATTAATAGAATCATTATATCAACAAAAAAGAATCCTTAAAATGATTAACCCATTTCCTCCATAATTAATTTTTAAAGTTATTAGAAGCATAATCTGTGGAAAGAACAACTCAACAAGCACTCTTTCAAATAAACAAGAAGTAACCTAGTTGGCTGGGCGCAGTGGCTCATGCCTATAATCCCAACACTTTGGGAGGCCGAGGCAGGTGGATCACCTGAGGTCAAGAATTCGAGATCAGCCTGGCCAACATGGTGAAACCCCATCTCTACTAAAAACACAAAAATCAGTCAGGCATGGTGGCGGGCGCCTGTAATTCCAGCTACTCAGGAAGCTGAGGCAGGCTGAGAATCACTTGAACTCAGGAGGCAGATGTTGCAGTGAGCTGAGATCCCGCCACCGCACTCCAGCCTGGGTGACAGAGTGAGACTCTGTTTTGAAAAGAAAGTAACCTAAATGTTAAATGAAGTTTAAGGGAAGAACATTCAAAAATTAGCTAAGAACATTCAAAAGGGAAAAAAACTATAGGATATTTTATTTTATTTTCTTCACTAATTTAATTTTTCTACAATGAGCATGTACCACAGTAAGAAAGTAACAGTTATTATTCAAAAAGAATCCCCTATGGCAACAACAGATCAGCTACTGCATAAAATCCAATTCTTCTTCCCACTATACCCGGCCCTTTATGGTCTGGCCTTGCTGAGATTCCTTGTGTCAGCCCAGAGCCCACTCCCCTTTATGTGAAACAGCATCCCGGGACTTTCCTCCGGGAAGCCCTGCTCCTCACCTCTTAGGCTAGGCCCAGTGCCCATTTTTTGTCAGTCAGTGCTTTCTATCCCTTTGGTTACCACAACAATTCAGGGGTAAACACACGACCCTAACAGACCAAAACCAAAATCAATCTTGAAAAGAGACTAATTTTAATGAAACTATTAAATTGATTATAAGTAAGTGACATGCAATACACCTAAAAATCCTTTTAAAACCTTTGTAATAAATGGAATTTTCACTTAATGTGGCCCCTAAATATTTTGTGTGACTATAATTTCAAATCATAAAACTGGAACAGAATAGTTGTAAGTCACTTCTTTTGTTAAAATGCACAACAATAAAACAACAATATATAATGACATAATTTCCATTTCTAAGAAGCTATTAGAGCTTCATGATTGTCTTAAAGAATTGGAATGTTAAATTCCTGTCAATCACATCCTGTTAAAATACTAAGTATAGAAACAGTAAGAAAATGCAGCTCAACCAGGCATATACATTAGTCATATTTCCTCTGACAATTTTTTTTATAACTTCAAAACTAAAGACTCCTGTAGGAAGGATTTTATAAGGAACCTAAAATGCGACAATACCTAAGAAAACATTTGAGATGCAATTAACTTTCCAAAAAAAGTGTAATCAATTAATCATTTTCTTCTCAACTCTAAGAAAGCTATAGAATATATTAATAAATCACAGGAAAACAAAGTTAAATTCAGTGTATGAAAACAGAAGTTAACCATTAGAACTCCTTAAGACTGAAATAGGCTATCCTGTAAAACAGGGACCTCCTCTTCCTTGGAACTAAGCTAAAACTAAAACTCTGGAATTCTCTGGAAATAAGACATCCTTGAGGAATTCAATTGATGTGCCAGCTGTTTTGTTTCTTGAAAGAATATAGCTGAATACATACAATAATCTGTTGCCTTTTTTTCTAGCATTGCACAATGTTCCTGGCCTACAATGCACATACTGTATCTATTATCATATTTAAGCATCTGACAGCATTATTATAAGAATCCTTAATATTCATCTCTAATTAAATACATACATAAATTTTTCAGTTTTCAAAAGAGCATGGCTTTCAGTAAAGTATCATATATATTTTTTCCACAGTCTAAATACAATACATTTCCTGAACTTTTAGCTTTCAGTTTCCTGTTCGTCAGTGGCTACAGCTCTAGAGGCAATACATAAACACACCCCAGCCATGGTATTTCCACTTTTGACAACAGTGGACATGAACTTAATATGACCAATATAATTACACTGCATAGAATGGTACCTGATGGCTAAGAGAGCAACAGAAGAAATTCAATAATTTCCAAAACTGGAAATATAAATTATGTTCCATATGTAAGAATTCACATAACAAACCTCTTCTAACTTACGGCTCAGAAAAAGTTTCTCTCTTCTGAAAAACTGAAAAAACTTTCTTTATTGGACAATAAGTATAAAACCCACCCTGTTTCCTTTTTTCTCTTGCTTGCCAGGAAGCTCAGAGCTAAATTTAATGTTCAAACACAGAAACTATCTTGCCTCAGATTACTGGTGTAAAGATTTCTTCCCATTCCCTTCATTCTGCTCATTATTTCTCAAGTAATTTATGCTCATTTTCTGTCTTTGTTTCTAATGGTCTTTGCCTGTTTTGCTTTAAACACAAACTATCGGCCGGGCGCGGTGGCTCAAGCCTGTAATCCCAGTACTTTGGGAGGCCGAGACGGGCGGATCACGAGGTCAGGAGATCGAGACCATCCTGGCTACCACAGAGAAACCCCCTCTCTACTAAAAAAGACAAAACTCTAGCTGGTCGAACAAAAATCATAGCTGGCGAGGTGGCGGATGGCGCCTTAGTCCCAGCTACTCGGAGAGCTGAGGCAGGAGAAGGCGTAAAACTCCGGGAGGCGGAGCTTTGCAGTGAACTGAGATCCGGCCACTGCACTCCAGCCCGGGCAACAGAGCGAAGGACTCCGTCTCCAAAAAATAAATAATAAATAATAAATAATAAAAAATAAATAAATCACAAACTATCAAATCCCTTCTTCATCAATGAATAGGTTAATTTTATAAATTAAGCAAAACTTAATGACCTTAGTTTGTATCTTCACATCACTGCATAACTTGTTAATGCAATTTATAAAAAATGGAGGTTCTAAAAGGTATCTTTGCTGTTTTAAAGTTAATTATTTCACGATTCATGATTCACTTTTAGAAAAGCCAATGATAATTTTTTAAATAAAAGAATGATAGAATGAAACAAGGATCAAAACTTAAACTACTAAATTAGAGACACTGAATTAGGAGGATTCAAAATTTTTTAATGTTTTAAATTTACTGACAAAATTGGTCTGGCAAAGCTAGATAACTATCATAAAAAATTAACTTACATAAAGTGTATTAAATTATCAGCAGGCACAGTGGCTCATGCCTGTGATCCTAACACTTTGGGAGGCCGAGGCGGGTGGATCACTTGAGGTTAGGAGTTCGAAACCAGCCTGGCCAATATGGTGAAACCCCGTCTCTACTAAAAATCAAAAAAAAAAATTAGCCGAATGTAGTGGCGGGCACCTGTAATCCCAGCTACTTGGAGGCACAAGAATCGCTTGAACCTTGGGAGGCGGAGGTTGCAGTGAGAAAAGATCGTGCCACTGCACTCCAGCCTGGGCAACAAAGCGAGACTCCGTCTAAAAAACGAAAAAGAAAAGAAAAGAAAAACTCATATACTGCTATCTGTGTCATTAGCTGCAGAGTAGACAATAGGTATAAAAAATATTGAAACAGTCTAGGAATCTAAGAAAAAGGGGAAAACTCAGTCACATATTTAAAAAATATAAACGCACACATACACATGAAAATATTTCATGTATGGTAATACCAAAGTTTGTTAAGTGGAGATAAAAGCAAGGTATTAATGAAATTAATAAGCCAGCTGCAGTGGTTCGCCTGTAATCCCAGCACTTTCCCAGGCCAAAGTGAGACGATCCACTGAGCCCAGGAGTTTGAGACCAGCCTGGGCAAAATGGTAAAACCAAACTCTGTCTCCACAAAAAACAGAAAAGTTAGTTGGGCATGGTGGTGTGCAGCACCTGTAGTCCCATCTACTTGGGTGGCTGAGGTGGAAGGATTGCTTGAGCCTGGGAGGCAGAGGATGCAGTGAGCTGAGATAGCATCACTGCACTTCAGCCTGGGTAACACAGTGCAACCCTGTCTCAAAAAAAATAAATAAATAAACAAACAAAAACAGTTAGGTTAAAAGAAACTACAATCCAAAACGACAAATCTGGCCAAAATCTTAAAAAATATATCATGAATTGGGAGGCCGAGACGGGCGGATCACGAGGTCAGGAGATCAAGACCATCCTGGCTAACATGGTGAAACCCCGTCTCTACTAAAAAAATACAAAAAAAACTAGCCGGGCGAGGTGGTGGGCGCCTGTAGTCCCAGCTACTCGGGAGGCTGAGGCAGGAGAATGGCGTAAACTCGGGAGGCGGAGCTTGCAGTGAGCTGAGATCCGGCCACTGCACTCCAGCCCGGGGACAGAGCGAGACTCCGTCTCAAAAAAAAAAAAAAATTGCTATATATATATGTATATATATATATCATGAATTGGCCGGGCGCGGTGGCTCAAGCCTGTAATCCCAGCACTTTGCGAGGCTGAGACGGGCGGATCACGAGGTCAGGAAAGACCGAGACCATCCTGGTTAACACGGGGAAACCCCGTTCTACTAAAATATACAAAAAACTAAGCGGGCGGGTGGCGGACCGCCTGTAGTACCCAGCTACTCGTGACGGCTGAGGCAGGGGAATGGCCGTAAACCGAGGAGGGAGGAGCTTGCCAGTGAGCTGAGATCCGGGCCACTAGCACTCCAGCTGGGCGACAGAGCGAGACTCCGTCTCAAAAAAAAAAAAAAAAAGAAAAGAAGAAAAAAAAAAATATATATATAAATGAATTAAAGAATCTAGAATATAGTCATATTAAAATGGAAAAGTGAAATGAACATATTTTATAATGGAAAAGACAGCCTATAAAGCACCTACCATTATATTGAAGGTCCCCACTTTTAGGAGACACAAATAAAATAATAATAAAGGGAAGGAACAAGGTAGCCAAATCGTATCTATAAAATGAAAGTGAAAATGTCAATTATCCTTCTCTCTCTCAAGTTACCAGAATTGCAGGATAAATACCTAAAGTTAAATTACAAAAAACTTCATATTCTAAGAATGAAGTTAACAGCAAAATGTATTACTACATAAATTAGTAGCACACCCATAAATATAGTTTAACAAATTTTTTTCAAACAGCAATAAAATAATTCAACGTAAGAAAACATTTAAAAAATAGAAACAGAAGTTCCAACACATTATATGAAGGGGCTAAGAGAAACCTACACTCACAAGCTCAGCCCTCAAAAGAACCCTAAAATCTAATTTTGAAGCACTTATCTTTTCTTTTCTTTTCGCTCTGTCACCCAGGCTGGAGTGCAGGGGCACGATCTCGGCTCGCTGCAAGCTCCGCCTACCGGGTTCACGCCGTTCTCCTGCCTCAGCCTCCGAGTAGCTGGGACTACAGGCGCCCGCCACCATGCCCGGCTAATTTTTTGTATTTTTAGTAGAGGCTGGGTTTCACTGTGTTAGCCAGGATGGTTGTGATCTCCTGACCTCGTGATCCGCCCGCCTCAGCCTCCCAAAGTGCTGGGATTACAAGTGTGAGCCACTGCGCCCGGTGGCTATCTTCTCTCTTAATAGAATAATTAGAAGATAAAATTTGTTATAAAGGGTAATCATCCAAATACAAAACAAGTTACAGATCAGAAATGGGGGAAAAAAATCCCCTTTTACCTTCAGAAAAATGAAGACAAGAAAAAGAAACCAAACCATGAGAAATATAAATAAATAATCTAATACAAGGTATTGAGGACATGGAAAAAAGTTTTGTATAGGCATTTGTGAATTATACAATTCAACTTCACAGTGTTTAAAATAATGAAGAAAATCAATATTTCAGTAAAAGCAATATAGTCCAGAAGCTTGTTTTTTTCTTTCTTTTTTTTTAGAAATAATGTGGCAGATTGCAGAGGTTTAGGACATCTTTATGTAACCCAGGCCAATTTTTACTTCTTTAATCATGGGAAAGAATACAGAACATGAAAAGTTTACCATTTGTAAAATGATTTCTTGATTATGCTTATAGCAACTAAAAAAGTATTTGTCGCGGGGCACGGTGGCTCACGCCTCTAATCCCAGCACTTTGGGAGGCCAAGATGGGTGGATCACGAGGTCAGGAGATCGAGACCATCTGACCAACACGGTGAAACCCCGTCTGTACTGGAAAAAAATACAAAAAATTAGCTGGTGTAGTGGCGTCTGTAGTCCTTGCTACTGGGGGGCTGAGGCAGGAGAATGGCATGAACCCGAGAGGCGGAGCTTGCAGTAAGCCAAGATCGTGCCACTACACTTCAGCCTGGGCAATATGCAAATGTTCAAAATGCAGAGAGGGCAAATGTATTTAAACATATGCTTCGAGGGAAGAAAAGGAAGTGATATGATAGTGAATTGGTGATTGGGAATTAATATATATGAAAAAAAATTACCAGCCCTGTAAAAGGGAAGACAATATTTATGGAGCAACTGGTATGGCCAGACACTAAGCTTAGGGCTTTATATATACATTCTATCACATTACATATAGGTAGAAAAACAATGTAGAAGAAAATGCTTGAATACATAACATATCATTATGTGTTGTGTGTGGCATATATTAAAATCTGAGAGATTGGCTGGATGCAGTGGCTCCTGCCTGTAATCCCAGCACTTTGGGAGGCCAGGGCAGGCAGATCACTTGAGGCCAGGAGTTTGAGACCAGCCTGAGCAACAGAGTGAGACTCCATCTCTATAGAAAATTTAAAAATTAGCCAGGTGCAGTGGTGTGCACCTTTAGTCCCAACTACTTGGGAGGCTGAGGTGGGAAAAACGCTTGAGCCTGGGAAGGAACTTTGATTGTGCCACTGCACTCCAGACTGGGCAACAGAACAAGAACCTGTCTCAAAAAAAAAAAGAAAAAGAAACAAAAGTCCACTCTTTTGAGAATACTATTTATGTTTATAATACTATTATATTTATAATTTACAACTCCAAAAATGAAAGCAAGAAACCCTCTTCTTTTCAAAGCAGATTTTTGAGTCTTGGTTTTAAGCATTAAGAATAGTGAGGCTCATCTGAGAAATACAATCATGGGCTTATTAATAAGGTTGAATTATTATCATATAGTTTCTGGTAGTAAAATTTTTTGTCTTGGTGCTTAATAGTAGTAACAAAAATTTATTTATTGTACTAGTATAATTCCCACCCAGATGGCTGAGAATTACACTGAGATGATAGTAAAAAATAGCCTTCGTCTAGCCCTGAAAGGGGCAGCCCTGCTCATTCATTAGCTGTGGATCTTGAGCATGTGTCTCTACTTCCTCTGAATCTCAATTTCCTCATCTGTAAAACAAGATAGCTAGACTAGAGGATGGTTCCCTTCCTTCTTCCCCTTCTCCCTCTCTTTAGTCCTTTCCACTTCATGGCTTGATGATTTAGGATCTAGACTGGGGTTTTGAGCACAGAGAGGAAACACTAGCAGAAACCCACTAAACTTTGAAGAAAAGAAATAAGGATTATGTAAACAACTAGAATACGGAGAAAAAGAGAAAAGGCAAACACATTTACAAAAATAAATGAACAAATAAAGAGGCATAATGGCTCAATTTAGAAGATTATGAGCTTTACTATCAAAATTAGCTTGAATAGAAGTTTCAGTTATTTTGAAATCAAGAAAGGTAGAGATGCTGCAGATACAGACTTGGAAATTATCTGTAACACATAAGAGTTGACAAATAACCCAAGAATCTTTCCAAGTTCCCTCAGTACATATGGAAGAGATGTCACACTTCTTGGCTTAATCATTCATAACTCTGCTCCGACGTATTCATCCACTATTTTCCCACAAGCTATCCCTCTGGCCAATTTGGCTTCATCATTTCAAACAAACCCTTCACTATTACTCAATGTTCTATCTGAAATGCATTCTCCCTTCTCTCAACTTATTAATAATAATTTATCAAGCCCTAACAATGTTTGCGGGACTATTCTAAGTGTTTTACGTGTATTAACTCATTTAATTCTCTGAACAATCCTAGGAGAGAGATCACATCACTTGCTTAAGATGACACAGTAACAGAACTAGGATTCAAACACAAGCAGTCTGGCTCCAAGGAGACTGTCAACTTGCTAATTAGTCCTTCAAAGCTGAGATCAAGCTCTGTCACCTTCCTGAAGTTCTCATTTGCTGAGCAATTATTCCTGCCTCTTGAACCCTTAAGTAAACCACTCCTTTGCCACTTACCATTGGATCTAGGTTGTTAATTATCTTTTGTGCGTATGTTCTGTCTTTTCTGAGAGCAGGATCATGTCCTGTTCATTTTGTTAACCCTATTTAGAACCTACCAGAACTTAATCAATATCTGCAACAGAGCAGTACCTATTAATGAAACTACAATAGTATTTAATATTTACTGAAGACATACTAGGAGCTGAGCTAAGCGCTTTACACGTATTGTCTCATTTAATCCTCACAACAACCTTGAGATAAGTGCTCATTTTGTCCCTCTCGCATGTTATAGTTGAGGAAACTGAGACTTAGAGAAAATAAGTATTTTATCCCATATCACAAAGTGGTAGTGATAAGATTCACTGAAGTCTTATAGGAGTCTATACCATACTGTAGGCTGGGTGCGGTGGCTCATGCCTGTAATCCCAGCACTTTGGGAGGCCGAGGCAGGTGGATCACAAAGTCAGGAGTTCGAGACCAGCCTGACCAACATGGTGAAACCCCATCTCTACTAAAAACACAAAAATTAGCTGGGCATGGTGGCACGTGCCTATAATCCCAGCTACTCCAGAGGCTGAGGCAAAAGAACTGCTTGAACCTGGGAGGCAGAGGTTGCAGTGAGCCAAGATCACGCCACTGCACTCCAGCCTGCGTGACAGAGAAACACTCCATCTCAAAAAAAAAAAAAAAAAAAAGTCTATACCGTACTCTTAATCCCCAGCCTACCACATAACACCTCAAGGGAAGAAAGCATCAATCCTAACAATTCAATTCAACTTGCACTTAGCAGCAGCAATACTTCAGCATTACTGAATACTGTGGATTTAGAATTAGAAGTTCAGCTCTGCCTTCAAGAAACTCACAGTCCATTATGACTTCAGGATCAAACTTTTATCATGACAAAAGTCATCATCATCAAAACTTAGGACTTTAACTTATATTTTAGGGGCAAAATCAAAGCAATCCTTGGAATTCTCTTTTACACCATTCCTTCTACCCTCAGGCTTGCCCACCCCCTCTAACCCTAGGACTCATCTCTTTAGCTGCTGTATAACAGAGTAGAAGGGTCCTATTAATCCTAACAACTATTGGGACACCTGAATTTAAATCAGTAATAGCTTAGACTCAAGGGTCTATCTGATAAATTCCAGTCATAATGAAATTTGAGTAATAAAGGACAGCTGGAAAAAAGCAGCAGCAAGAAGGGAAAAGAGGGATTTGACATCATACTGTAAAGCAAATAGAAAAAGAAAAGGCAAGAAAAGCAAGAAAGTGGATACCAATATTAATAGAAGGTGAAAGTAAGGGTCCAGGATAAATTCAGTGGAGAAACATAGATACATCTAAATCCACTTTATAAATGCTGACTCCTTAATTTCTTTTCCTAACTGCTAATGGAAACAAAAAAATATGTATGTGAAACAGCCCCTGAAAAATCATTAACTAGGAACATATTATAAATTAGGAGTTTTTTTCCTGAGAAACCACTCATCTTAGAATTTCAGAACTGCAGAGGGTCCTTAAGACACTACCTAAAATCCAACCCACTCATTTTATAAATAAAGGCTCGGAATGGTTAAGTAATTTTAACACACCCAAGATCATACAGCAATTTAGTGGCAACAGTCCTGAATCTCATTCCAGTGTCTATTCCTACCATACCAGGCTTCCCAGGGATGTTTTTCTCCTTTTTCCACCCTTAATAATCATTAAATTAATTTCTGCATAAGCATTTCCAAATCCCTATATTATCTGTAGTTCCGGCAGAAGAAAATAATCAGATGTTCTGAATTATCCAGGGTAATATAGTATTTCATTCTCTTATCCCCAAAGTCAGTAATTACTTAAACTGGGTCTTGGTTCGTACCAGGAAGAAATTTTAACATTTCCCCAAAGGGCAGAAATAAGAAAGAAATCTCCATAAACTGACCAAAAACAAGTCGAAACTACTGACCATCTGGAAAGGAATCAGGCCCAAGACCCCTGGAAGCTAGACAGCTGCTAGTGGGAAGAACAAAGGAGATCACTTAAAATCTCATTTCTATTTTATCTCCTCCCAACTAAGCTCAAGCTCCTTTCTTTCTGACAAACCAATTCCAGAAGCCTGCAAAGAGAAGGCAGAGTAATGAAATAGAGTGTCATGTCATTTTCAGCAAAGGTGGATTTTTTTTTTTTTTTTTTTAAAGATGGAGTCTCACTCTGTCGCCCAGGCTGGAGTGCAATGGTGCAATCTCAGTTCACTACTAGCTCTGCCTCCCGGGTTCACACCATTCTTCTGCCTCAACCTCCCAAGTAGCTGGGACTATAGGTGCCTGCCAACACGGCCAGCTAATTTTTTTGTATTTTTAGTAGAGACAAAGTTTCACCGTGTTAGCCAGGATGGTCTCGATCTCCTGACCTCGTGATCCGCCCGCCTCGGCCTCCCAAAGTGCTGGGATTACAGGTGTTAGCCACCGCACCCAGCCCAGAAAAGGTGGATTTTTAAAGGGCATTATCTTGGTCAGGAAATATGAGACATGGGATAAGAAGAGAGTCTTCAAGTAAAACCAAAGACCTGCACTTTCTCCCATAAAAACATTAGAAAGTCCTGAAAATGTGTTATATATACTCGGTTCAGCATTTCCCCTACTACAAAGCACTTGCAGATATTCTGGGCTGGGAGGAAGTCATCCTGGGCCACAATCTGTGGTCTAAGAAAGTCTGCTGCTCAAACTCCTTGAAAAATCATGGGCATTGCCAGTCACCACTACTCACCAGGTTATCTGAGCTGAGTGATTTGGCAATCTTCCATATCACCTTGGTTTAAATATAATTATTACCTACTCCTTAAAAATGATGTGTCTGCCTAAAGGCTGACTGAAGCCTTTTTTTTTTTTTTTTTTGTAATTTGATTTTTTAAAACAGAGGCTCTCTCTGTCATCCAGACTAGAGTCCAGTGGCACGATCATGGCTCACTGCAGCCTCAACCTTCTGGGTTCAAGTGACCCTCCCACGTCAACCTCTCGAGTAGCTGGGACTACAGGCATGTGCCCCCACACTGAGGCCTTCTCTGGAAGGGAAGAAAACGTCCTATTTTACATCGGGGGCATATCTTAATTTTGATATGTATGAAGTTCATTATAGATTCAGGATAACATCCTGCTTTAACCAAATTAGGACAAGTGTAGTGAAAATCAAAAGGACAAAAAGATAAAGAGACATAAAGTTAGAAACAAAAGAATTTAGTGACTCACTGAGTTTAAGAAGGAAAAGTCAAAATGACCAATAAGAATAATGGAGTCATTAACAGCTAAAGAGGGAAGTTGGGAAGATAAGTGTTTTGGCTTGAGGGAGTGGGGAGGGGTCTTGTTGGCATACAGCTGCTACAGAGATGGTATTTAAATGCATTTCATTTCAAGACATAGGTGAATATTTAGACCTCAAGGTTAGACAGTGATGTAGGTTTGGGGCCTAAAAAAGGGGTGGTAGTTAAAGCACTGCAATGATTAAGGTTTTAGAGAAAGAAAAGGCAACAGAAGAACATTTAGACAACTGAATTCCTAAGATATTACACTAACCTAACTTTCCAGATAAACAATACCTTATTCTACAGATACAGAGTACTTAAACTAATTTATTCTAATGAAAAGTATAAAATTAATCTTTCTTTTCTTTTCCAGGCTATGAATTGACAAAAGAAGCTAAAGACAAAACAGTTTCATAACTACCATTTGTCCAAAGTCAATCTCTGAGCTAAAACACAATGTTTTCTATGTTTCTTTACTTATAACAAAATTTTGGGCAAAAACTCAGAAAAAATGGGTACACCAATACTACCACTGTTTTATGATCTCTGTGAGAATTTAACAGTGTAAAATAGCACATGGCTGGACACAGTGGCTCACGCTTGTAATCCCAACACTCTGGGAGGCCAAGGCAAGAGGACAGCTTGAGCCCAGGATTTTAAGACCAGCCTGGGCAACACAGTGAGACTCTGGCTCTACAAAAAAACTTAAAAATTAGCTGGTCATGGTGATGCATGCCTGCAGTCCCAGCTACTGTGGAGGCTGAGGTGGGAGGACTGTTTGTGCTTAGCAGGTCAAGGCTGCAGTGTGCTATGATTTTACCACTGCACTTCAACCTGAGCAACAAGTAGGACTCCATCTCAAAAAAATATATAAAATAGGCCAGGCGCGGTGGCTCAAGCCTGTAATCCCAGCACTTTGGGAGACCAAGACAGGCAGATCACGAGGTCAGGAGATCGAGACCACCCTGGTTAACACGGTGAAACCCCGTCTCTACTAAAAAAAATACAAAAAACTAGCCGGGTGAGGTGGCGGGCGCCTGTAGTCCCAGCTACTCAGGAGGCTGAGGCAGGAGAATGGCGTAAATTCGGGAGGCGGAGCTTGCAGTGAGCTGAGATCCGGCCACTGCACTCCAGCCTGGGCAACACAGTGAGACTCCGTCTCAAAAATATATATAATATATATAATATATATAACATACACTCTCAGTCTCCTTT
>NW_016804694.1:357153-361228 GCF_001698545.2 Rhinopithecus bieti
TATATATAATATATTATATATATATAATAAAATAACCAAAATGTCAGTAATTAATGAATCTGGGGAATGGGTACATGGAGGTTCATTGAAGAATCTGGAGTGGGGTATATGGAACTTCATTAGACAATTCTCTACAGTTCTGTGTATGTGTGCAACTTTCATAATAAAAGTCTAAAAGGTCTACTTACAGATACTTTTAAATCCTATCTTCAGGTAAGGCTGACCATTCTAAACAAAATTCTGGCAGCTACTTTTCAAATAATGTTTTATTCATTCTTGATAGATCAATTAAACACCATAATGAAATGGACCATAAAAGGGGAAAAGGCCTAGTCTGTCATTTCAGAGAAACATGAACATGTTTATTACATGGAAGAAGTTAGTCCTTTTATCCATGTTGATTGATATCAGACATCTGTCATTCTTCAAAGAATTATGTTTTTGTTGAAAAAAACATAGATTAAACAAGTAAAGAAAATGTGGTATACATACACAATGGAATACTACTCAGCCATTAAAAAGGAATGAAATCATGTCTTTTACAACAGTGTTGATACAGCAGCTGGAGGCCATTATTCTAAGTGAACTAACTCAGGAATGGAAAACCAAACACTACATGTTCTCAGCTATATGAGTGAGGAGATACACTATGAGTACAGTTGGCATACAGAGTGATATAATGGACTCTGGAAACTCAGAAGAGGGCAGGCGAAAGGGATAAAAAACTACATATTGGGTAAAATGTATATTACTCAGGTAACAGATGCACTAAAATCTCAGAATTCACCATGATATAATTCATCCATGTAACCAAAAACCACTTGTACTCCAAAAGCTATTGAAATAAAAAATATATTAAATTTAAAACTTACAAATAAAATATATAGGGCATACAACTTTATTATTTTCATGAGTAAAGGCAAAATAAATGTTTATCTTGAATATCAATGATTAATTTGTTGAAGCATCTGGTTAGCCCACCAGTTACTTCAAACATCTTCTACTCTACTATATAACCAAATAAACAACTTTCTGATGTAGATGGAAAAAAAAAAAAAAAAGATTAAAAAAACTGAAACAGGCCAGGCATGGTGGCTCATACCTGCAGTCCTAACACTTCGGGAGGCCAAGGCGGGAGGATCACTTGAGGCCAGGAGTTCAAGACCAGCCTGAGCAACCAGCAAAACTCCGTCTCTACAATTTTTCTTTAGCCAGACATGGTGGTGCATACCTACAGTACCAGCCACTCAGGAGGCTGAGGCAGGAGAATCATTTGAGCCCAGGAGTTCCAGACTGCAGTAAGCTATAATCACACTATTGTACTCCAGACTGGGCAACAGAATTAGACCCTGTTTCAAAAGAAAAAAAAAAAAAGAGAGAACCAATATCCATTAATTATGCCTAATACTAAATTGTAATGAACACATACTAAAAATTATATAAAATAATAAGTAGAACGGGAAAGTTGAATTTTTTTAGTCATTATTGTTTAAGCTATGATTTAAATTGATTTAATCTAAATCAAATCATACTATTGAGGCTGTGGGAACATTAAAACTAGTAGACGGTGACAGATTCACCACTTAGATTTACCACTTACCAATGATCAAGAATAGTTTAGTTTACAAACACCAATGTCTTTCCTGCCTATGAAAATAGCACCACCCAAAAACAACAACCAGATTTGTATGCCTCCTCTTCTTTGGTTAAGTTCTAGGATAGTAAAAACTGTTCATGTCTGTGCAACAGCTAGCACACTGTAGGTGTACAACTCTTTTAACAGAAACAGTCCCAACTTCCAATTCCCAGAAAGCTATTGCTGGGTTTGTCGCATTCCCTAGGTGACACGTGTAGGGTAACAAAACAAAGCAGGTTTTCCTTGCAGGCAGTTCTACCTTGAATCATTTTGAGGATCCTGTTTCTTCTAACAGAAACATGTCATGAGTCTTTAGTGAAAAGCAGTATACATATACATGAAGACAAAAGATAGTCAACGATTCTTTTTCTCATCATTATTAAACCACTGGTTAATTCCTAAGTGAGGTATTTCATGTTTTTTAGATAACAAGATCATTCTCATTTTCAACAAATTTTTGTACCTTTCTTTCCTTTATTAAAGTAAAATTTACGTACTATAAAATCTTGTTTGAATCAGTATGTTTGAGTAAATGTATATAACAATTGGCAAAACTGGATAAAGGTATATGGAAGTTCTTTATACTAGTCTTGCAACTTTTCTGTAAGTTAAAAATTATGTGAAAACAAAGTTACCAAAAAAGTATATAATTGAATTACCATCACCAAAGTCAAGCTACAGAATATATCCATCATGCCAGAAAGTTTCCTTGTGCTCCTTTCCAGTCAACCACAACCCCTACCCAGAGGCAACCACTGTCCTGATTTCTATCACCATACCTTAGTTTTGCCTGTTCTTGTATTTTTCATAAATGGCATCATAAACACTTACACATACTCAACTGTGCCTGGCTTCTTTTTGCTATGAACAGTATTTCTGAGATTCATCTATGTTGCTATGTGAATCACTAGTTTATTCCTACTGTGAAAAAAGCTGCTATGACCCAGTCTTTTTGTGGACATACACTTATTCCTCTTGGTACAATAAAATTTCACTGAAAAAAAGTTTTGCATATAAATATGCCTGGGAAATGAAGCAGTATAGATACTGCTACATACACATAAAACATACAGCAACTATATATACTGCTACATATAATGTAAAAAAGATATTTGATATTTATACATATGTGTAACATGTGTAACATATGTGTAATACACACATATACATAAGCTTGAATAATTCTGATCATGCCACTGTACTCCAGTCTGGGCGACAGAGTGAGACTCCGTCTCAAAGAAAAAGAATTTATAAAGTTCATAGTGAAAGTAAATCTAAGATGGGAAAGATGAGCATCTCAATTTTTCTAAGTTTATGTTTTAACCTAACAATAATTCAAAAGAGAAACAAGTATCTCTCTCTGTAAATTGCCCTGTTACGTTTCAATGAAACACCTTTTCTCTTGTAGCAAACATCTCCTCCAAGCTAGAATTTCAACACAGTGTTACCATCCACTAGGTAATAATTTTTATGCTAACAACAAAACCCAAAATATGTGTTCAGATTACAAGACTGTTTTTATTGTCTTGCTTTTTTAAAAAAGTTAAACATGGAAAAACTTAATTGGTTAATATCTAACATGGGTGAAGAACATTCCATGCTCATTCAGAATATATTCTGATGCAGACTCAATCTCTAGGATGTTTTCTCCATTCCAAAAAGTAACCTATCCCAGCACTATGTCCGTGCCTGGGACATCTTGACTTTCAAATTCACTGTGCAATTTTCAGCTAACAATGGAGGAAGTTCTTTAGTTTTCAGAAATAGGAACACTGAGAAACAAGTACAAATCTAACTTTTGAAAAGATCAATCTGAAATTTGCAACCCTGCTTTTGACAATGAAAGGACCATTTTCTGGGGACTACTAATTTATAACATCTTTGAATTGCCAAGATTAAAACAGAATGCTACAAATGATTCTAGAAATTTACCACTGCCCATTTAGGATGTGCAACTACAAAACGGAAAAAACCACCCTCTTCCAGTCTGATTTTTCTTCATTTCTTATTCTTCTTTCCCAAAATGAACAATTTCAAAAGATACAATTCAAACATACTACATTTTAAGCCAGGCATGGTGGCTTGAGCCTGGGATCCCAGGACTGTGGGAGGCTGAGAAGAGAGGATCGCTTGAGCCCAGGAGTTTGTGTCAAGGCTGCAATTAGCCACCACACTTCAGCCTGGGTGCCAGAGCAAGACACAATCTCTTCTTAAAAAAAAAAAAAAAAAGGCTATATATGTGTGTGTGTGTGTGTATATACACACACACATATATCCCAATTTCTTTTTTAAAAAGTTTAAAAACATACATAAGCCAATCTCTTTACAAGTATGTATGTGTATATATATATCTCTCTCCCAATCTCTTTCTTAAAGTATAAAAATATATATCCCAAGTTCTTTAAAAAAAAAAAGTGTGTGTGTGTGTATATATATATA
>NW_016804694.1:361418-374207 GCF_001698545.2 Rhinopithecus bieti
TCCCAATTTCTTTTTTAAAAGTTTAAAACATACATAAGCCAATCTCTTTACAAGTATGTATGTGTATATATATATCTCTCTCCCAATCTCTTTCTTAAAGTATAAAAATATATATCCCAAGTTCTTTAAAAAAAAAAAGTGTGTGTGTGTGTATATATATATACACATATATACCCCCCCCCCCAAGTGCTGGGATCACAGACACAAGCTACCTCACCTGGAGAACTTTATATTTTTTGTAGAAACGGGGGTCTTACTATGTTGCCCAGGCTGGTCTTTAACTCCTGGGCTCAAGTAACCCTCCCGCCTTGGCTGCCCCAAGTGTTGAGGTGCTGAGATTACAGGTGTGAGACATCATGCGTGGTATATATACATATATATAACTTTTTTTTTTATTGAGATTGAGTCTCACTGTGTTGCCAGGCTGGAGTGTAGAGGCGCAATCTCAGTTCATTCCAACCTCCACCTCCCAGGTTCAAGTAATTCGCCTGCCTCAGCCTCTTGAGTAGCTGGGACTGAGGGCATGCACTGCCATGACTGGCAAATTTTTTTTTTTTTTTTAGTAGAGATGGGGTTTTGCCATGTTGGCCAGGCTGGTCTCCAACTCCTGACCTCCTGGCCTGGCCTACATTTTTAATCTTAAAAAACATTATCAGAATTTCGCCATTCCTAGGCTGGGTGTGGTGGGTCACACCTGTAATCCCAGTACTTTGGGAGGTCAAGGCGGGCGGATCACCTGAGATCAGGAGTTCAAGACCAGCCTGGCCCTGGCCAACATGGCAAAACCTCATCTCTACCAAAAATACAAAAAGTAGCTGGGCATGGTGGCACACACCTGTAATCCCCGCTACTCAGGAGACTGAGGCAGGAAGAATCACTTGAACTGATGGAGGTTGCAGTGAGCTGAGACTGTGCCACTTGCATGCCAGCCTGAGCAACAGAGCAAGACCCTGTCTCAAAAAATAATAATAATAAAATAAAGAATTTGGACATTTCTTAGCTTTCACAGATGTGTGACTGTTTACTTAACCCATTATTTCACTTTGAAAATACATCATTTTCATTTTTCCAGTAATTGTACTTTTTTTTTTTTAAAGGCAGGGTCTCATTCTGTCGCCCAGGCTGGAGTACAATGGCTTGATCACGGCTCACTGCAGCCTCAACCTCCCAGGCTCAAGTGATGCTCCCACCTCACCCTCCTAAGTAGCTGGGACTTCAGGTGCACTCCACCACACCTGGCTAATTTTGTATTTTGTAGAGAGGGGTTTCACCACGTTTCCCAGGCTGGTCTTGAGCTCCTGGGCTCAAGCAATCCACCCGCCTTGGCCTCCCAAAGTGCTGGCATTACAGGCGTGAGTCACTGCACTTCGCCACCTAGAAATTTTCTAAGAAGAAAAACAGCCTTGATTAAGCCTTGATTTTGATCACAAAAATGACAGCAACTCCAAACAACTACAATCACAATTTTCAGTATCTTTTGCCTGATTGCTTTGGAGAACTAAAATAAAATTTTATTCTTATTTTTTAAATGTTTTGATTCCAGACCAAGGGTAAAAAACAAATACAACAAATATATAGACCCCACACTCCCTCTGGTGGACCTTCACTCTCATTAACCAAATGTTTTCCAAAAGGCTGTAAGTAGGCCTAGCACTGTGGCTCACACCTATAATCCCAGCACTTTGGGAGGCCAAGGCAGGATCACTTGAGCTCAGGAGTTGGACACCAGCCTGTGCAACATAGTGAGACCTTGTCTCTACTAAAAATGGTTTTAAAAATTAGCCGGGCGTGGTGGTGTGTGCCTGTAACCCCAGCTACTTGGGACGAGGTTGGGCAGGAGGATCTTCTGAGCCTGGGAAGTCTGCAGTGAGCCATGATCACACCACAGCACTCCAGCCTGGGCAATAAAGCAAGACCCCGACTCAAAAAAAAAAAAAAAAAAAAAACTAGAAGTAAATACTAAATTAAGCATAAAATGTGGGTTCTCAAACTGCTATAAGAAGTACAAATTATTTTGAGTAGTGGAATTTTAGTGTTCTAAATATTGTTTAAATATCCTTATTAATCTGTTAGTAACCTGGTAGTACATATGGCCCTACTGTAAATTATTTTAACCAGTCTCATTTGGCAGTACTGTCTTTTACATAGTAAATAAACATCTCATTTGCAAATTAAATCACACTTAAGTGGTTATTGTTTTAAATCAATAGTTCTGTGACATACATACCACCATCCACCCAGTCGCTACTGAATGTAGATTTAATTTTCTTCATATTTTTGGGGACATGATGTCAGAATTTTAAAATGCACTAAAATGTACTGCAGAAAAATTTAGAAATATAAAATACGGAAAAAAACAAAATCTATTAATCAGCTAGGTTATAAAGTTCAAATAGTTTCATTATTATAAAATGCAGATATTTAATTGTTAAACACGAATTACAAAATTTAGTGTGTCAAATATGTATAACATAGATTATTCTTTAGGAATTATGAAAACTTATTTTAATTAACGGTCTTTAGAGGAATTCTTCATGCCAGGTACAGCAAGCATATTACCGTTAAATAAAGCAATACTAGGCAAGGCGCGGTGGCTCACGCCTGTAACACCAGCACTTTGGGAGGCCAAGGCGGGTGGATCACCTAAAGTCAGGAGTTCAAGACCAGCCTGGCCAACATGGCAAAACCCCGTCTCTACTAAAAGTACAAAAATTAGCTGGACGTGGTGGCAGGGGCCTATAGTGCCAGCTTACTCAGAAGGCTGAGGCAGGAAAATCGCTTGAACCCAGGAGGCAGAGGTTGCAATGAGCCGAGACTGCACCCTTGCACTCCAACCCGGGCAACAAAAGCGAAACTCCATCTCAAAAAAAAAAAAGGGAATACTAATGTGTATAATAGTGCCATTTGATCTATCCTCAAAGTTAGCTGTTTTAATATAAGTCCTTGTTTTCTGTAGCTTTATTTACTTAAAAATACTTACTATCACCTCCAAACACAAAAGGAGTTAAACCTGAGGGTAAATGGCTTTAAAAACATTCCCAATGTTTATTGTGTGGATTTGAGAATTCAACTTATGCTTAATTTTAAAACTGAAATTGTGGTTGATAATTTTATGATATCATCTATTACAAGTTAAAGTAGACAACAGTCAGTAATTAAAATATCTAAAACTGAATTTTAAAATGGTCTTTTAATTAAACTTAAAGTTAATAAAACTTTAACTTTTACAGTTAAAATACTAAAATATACTTATATGTCAATAAATATGAAATACAACTTTATTGTATGTGGTATATATACATACATCATAGAATAAGGATAAACAACTAATTATGAATAGTATTTAATATATTCAAGTACACTAAAGAGCAATTACATAAATGATCAAAAATAATGGAAGCTACAGTCTTATCCAGCTCCTTACAACTATTTACATAGAATAAGCCTTCCAAACGTGAGGATGAATCATTGTTCAACCTATCTATCCACACTAAGGATCAAAAAGCCAACTTAGCTTTTAACAGCAGTAACTTCTTCTACAGGTATACAAACAGGATGTTCTTTCTTCTCTGGACTAATTCATCCTAAGCAGAGAAGCCTTTAGGAAACTAAACTGAACCCAAAATACGCATTACTTTCCAAGAATAAACAGAAAACTAAAGATTTAATTAGTTGCCTAATGCAGTATTTTAAGTTTTTCATGTTGAACTGATTAAAATTATGTTTTAAAAAAGAAATTCACCCAAAATTCCCATAACTAAAAGAATTAAAGATTCAGAAACATACAAAGACCTCATAGCTTGTTTTGGAGAAATAAAACAATAAAGACCATCTTTTTTTTTTTAATCTAAAATAGTCACAATTAATGATTAAAGAGTTGATGGTTCAGTGGCGAACTCTTATCAGTCATCAGCTAACTTTAATTACCTAGGCAAACAAGTAAAATGACCATTCAATGAATAATAAGCTAGCATAATTAAATCAAGATTAGCAACTTTGTTCTTAACTTAAACTTAATCTCTGAAGTATAAATCATACCTAATACAGATATCAACCAAGACACATTAGGAGAAAAAAACTTGGTAACTAAATCAAGTGTTTCTCACTAATAATGAGTATTAATAACCCTCGTTTTAAAAATGTTATTTGTATAGAATCTCTAAATTGGTCAGGGCCATAATTGTAGATTGTCAGGCAGAGGTCAGTTGGGGGAGAGATAAACAGAAAATGGTGAAGTGAAAGTATGACAATAAAAATTTCCCACCAGAATAAGAATTTTTTCAAGTCGATTCTTGGCTCTTGATTCAAACACCAAGAGAAGCAGCTCCCTTTAGAGAATTACTTTACAATTCTTTCAAGTAAAACCCTTATGGGGAGGTGGATAAAATCTCAGACTATTAAAAATACTTAACCAAAACATGCTTTAACTTTTTCCTTGTCCACAATCTAACAAAATGGGAAGACAATGAAAATAAACACTCCTGTCTACCCTCAGGGAGGCAAAGAAAGCTCCCATTCAGTAGTAAGCCTTATTCCACTGGAAAACATACTCCTGAAAAGTAAATCCAAAACCACGAGTTCAAACTGCTTCATGCAGAATTTACTGAACGGCGGCCAAACGCTGAACACACTGTCCTGAACCACACTGAAGGGTATCTAGAGTTCTGCATCTCCGCTTACAACTTCAACCTTACTACGCTTTCGCCACCACTGCAGAACCCGATTTTAGTGACTACGATGTTCCTGCCGGCTCGTTGATCGAAGAAAGCCACTCTGTACCCTGACGCTCGAAGTGTCTTTTTGGCAATACCGGTTTTTGACTCTTATACTGTGACCTGCACACCTTTTTGGACGATCAGTAAGGCGGAAGGCGTTTTCACGTCCCAGAACTGAAGCGCATAAGGACCCCTGGCACAGCGTTCAGCCGCCTCGGTATGGCCTGGGAGTGACGCGGATCACCTGTTAGACGGCGCTGCGCGGACTCCTCCACAAGCGGCCGACTGCGGCGATGCGGTTCCCCAACGCTTGTCCCGAGGCGGCAGGTGAAGGCGGGGACCGCCTATCCACACCCGGAGTGCAGCCACCCCGCCACCCTCCCCTCCACGGCCCCGCCAGGTGGGCGAATCCGCCCCGCGCCCGCGGCGTCCCGGCGCTCGGCTCGCCCTGGGGTACGGTTGTCCCGGCGCCCAGACCCGAAAGCGAAGTTTGGCTCCCGCCTGCAGCGGTGCCGGCTTAGGGTCCCGCCGCCTGTCCCGGACAAGCCGGGGGCCAGAGACCGGAGGCGGCGCGGGACCTGTCATCCCGGGCGGGAAACAAAAGCCCAGTGAGGACGGGCGGGCGCGACCCGCCTCGCCTCTGCCGGGAGAGGCCGGCGGGGCGGGGAGTGGCGCCCGTGGGCCACTCGGCTCTGCGCCTCCCGCGGGGGAGCACCGGCCCCGCAGCCCCCGGAGGCGCGGCGAGGGGGCGCGGCAGTGAGGGGCTGGGGACTCCCGAGCGCTCCCCTCGAGGTTCCGGGACCCCGCTCCCCCGCGACCACGCGGCTCCTGGACTGCGAAGCCGCGTGGGAGGTGGGAGCTGAGGCAGCGAGTGCGGCCGCGGCGGGGACCTGAAAGGAGGGCGTTCGGCTCCCGGGGCGCCGCGGCCGGCCCGCCCATCTCCGCGGCCATGGCGCCGGTACCTGTCGCCGCGGGGTCTCGCCGACTTCGTCACTCACCGCCTCGCGCGTCCGCTACGGCTTTCAGCCGCCCAGCAAGGCCGCCCCGCGCGCCGGACACCGCCGCCGAGACTGGCAGCGCCGCAGCCGGCCGAATCCCGCGGGGCAGCGCCCGGCGCCGTCCCGCCCCCGCCGGCCGCAGGACCCGCCTTCCATAGGGCCCCGGGGCTGTCAGTCCGCCCCCAAAAGGCGCGCGGGCTGTCGATCCGCCTGTCCGGATTGGTGGCCGCTCGCCGTCCATGCAAATGAGGCCCCGCCCCCATTCATTGGCTTCTCCGCCTCTCCACGCCAGCCCACGTGTCTGGCCCTTGCCCTTTGTGGGGGCCATAGAGAAGGGATGGTGGAAACTGACACCCCCTCACAACATCTCTTACCTCCCGAGAAATTAATGCCTAAGCAAGCTAGTTGACTTCCCATCTGTATCGTCTCTCTGAAGGCATTGCCCCTCCTATCTGTCCACCGGGCCTACCCAGAGGCTGGAGAGGGGCAGGCCAGGCTGTTTGTTAGGTCAGCTGGCCGGGTTAGCCCTAGGAAGCAACCCCATGAAGTCTAAGATGCTCAGTCGGGACTGGGGAAATCCCACCTCGAGAACCAGTTTAGCAGATATCACCTCCCTCTGGACACCCAGTAACTGTAAAGACCATACTTTCTCTTGGCTTGTTACCTTTCAAGCAGGAGATCCCAGGAGATTAAAACACGAAGAGGCCTTATGGCTGAGTTCGGCCGGGTGGGGTGGCTCACATCTGTAATCTCAGCACTTTGGAAGGCAGAGGTGGGCGCATCACGAGGTCAAGAGATGGAGACCATCCTGGCCACATGGTGAAACCCCGTCTCTACTAAAAATACAAAACTTAGCTGGGCATGGTGGCGCGCGCTGTCCCAGCTACCCAGGAGGCTGAGGCAGGAGAATCGCTTGAACCTGGGAGGCAGAGGTTGCAGTGAGTTGAGATCACGCCACTGCACTCCAGTGACAGAGCAAGACTCCGTGTCAAAACAAAAACAAAAACAAAATGGCTGAGTTCTTCCGCCAACTCCAAAGGGTAAACTACTGAGCAAAAGCAGGTTCAGGATGAACCTACCTTCCTCCAATCAGATGGCTACCTCTGAGTCGCTCCCATAGAGATGAAGGAGCTGCACCTGGGCCTTAGGGAGTCTCTTAACTCAACTCCCTCATTTTTGAGGAAACAGAAACCTGATGTCCCATAGCTAGTTACCCGTGGGACCTAATAGTTACCTATGGAAACCTAATGTCCCATAGTCAGATTAGAACTCATGTCTCCTGACTCCAAACCTGCTTTCTTTGCACTATATTGCATTCAAATATTTGTGAAGAGCCTCGTCTACAAATCAAATCAACATGTTGCCTTCAAGAGATGATGTCTGGGGGCTGGGTGCAGAGGCTCACACACCTGTAATCTCAGCACTTTGGGAGGCTGAGGTGGGCAGATCACCTGAGGTCGGGAGTTCGAGACCAGCCTGACCAACATGGAGAAACCCCGTCTCTACTAAAAATAATTTTAAAAAAAATTAGCTGGACGTGGTGGTGCATGCCTGTAATCCCAGCCACTCAGGAGGCTGAGGCAAGACAATCGCTTGAACAGAGGTTGCAGTGAGCCGAGATCGTGCCATTGCACTTCAGCCTGGGCAACAAAAGTGAGACTCCATCTCAAAAAAAAGGTTTAAAAAAAAAAGAGAGAGACGATGTCTGCAGAAAAGACAAATAAAGGCAAGACTGAAACCACCTCGAGGGCAGGGGTTCTGTCTCAGTCATTTGTCTATTCTCAATGCCTAGAAGCTTCCCTGTTTACCAGTTGCCAGGGAGAGTCACTGAAAGAACTTATTCATTCATTAACACAAAAATACAAAGTTGATCAAAATTCCTCTGTATACTAATACCAATTGATTAAGCATCTACTATGCTTAATAACAGCACATATTAGCCTGGGCACGGTGGTTCACACCTGTAATCCTAGCACTTTGGGAGACTGAGGTGGGCAGATCACCTGAGGTTGGGATTTTGAGACCAGCCTGACCAACATGGAGAAACCCCATCTCTACTAAAAATACAAAATTAGCCCAGTGTGGTGGCACATGCCTGTAATCCCAGTTACTTGGGAGGCTGAGGCAAGAGAATCGCTTGAACCTGGGAGGCGGAGGTTGTAGTGAGCTGAGATGGCACCATTGCACTGCAGTGTGGGCAACAAGAGCAAAACTCTGTCTCAAAAAAATAAAATAAAAACAAAAATAAAATAAAATAAAATAACAGCACATATTAAGCTCTATGCTATCAGGGTATATATGTCCCAACCCTCAAGGGCTTCAGTCTAGGAGACAGTGACATACACGTAACACGTCAGTTCTCCTCTTCATGTTACAGGGGTTGTGACAGATGTCTGCATAGAGCACAGTGGAAGGCGCCAAGGAAAGAGGAATCAGCTCTTCCTACGAAAGGCAGGGAAGGCTTCATTGAAGAGGTCACCTGACAGTAGAGCCGAATCTTAGAAGATGAAGTAGGTGTTTGCCAGACAGAGGAGTGTGGACAAGGAGGAAAGGGACTCCCAGGCAGGAGGGGACAGCATGAGCAAAAAGCATGCAGACCTGGAAAAGCCTAATAATTGAGGGAACAGTGAGGAGCAGTGTGGGCAAATCTGCAGAGGGCTGTGTGGACGTGTCACATGTCTGGGACCAGGCTCTTCCAGGAGGAAGACAGAAAGGCAGGGGAGGCTGCCAGACTGTGTTGTAATACACCGCAGCAACAACAACAGGCCCTGTAGATACAGCTACAGGGTTCTTTTTTTTTCTAGGCCAGAGTCTGTGGAGAACAGTCAGTTCCACAGTTCCGATGGCAGCCTTGCTAGCCCCACCCACTCTCCCAGAAAACCACTCCGGTCACTGCACTTGCCTTCCTTGGCATTTGGAAACACGTGTGCTTGCATTTTCCCAAAACATTGCTGCCCTTCAGAATTCAAAGATGACATGGGCTATGGCTGCAGATACCTGGGTGTGGGGTGAGCAGCCCTTTCCTAAGGCACAGTATGGTTCTTTGCAGGGTCTGTCACTAAAGGCAGCTCCATGGGTATGTGACCTGTGTAGAATACAGGGCCCTGTACTTAGAAGAGCCCTGTGCTGGGTTTAATGCTCTACTGCCGCTGTCTTGAAATTCTTAGTACTTTCTTAATAAAGGGCTGCACTCTCATTTTTCACTGGGCCCTGCAAATTATGTGGCCAGTCCTGCCTGTCACTGGTAGTGACCCTGGGCATGCTTGTGGAACTGCTCAAACCACATCTCATTTTAAAAGCACTTGGCATTCACTAGACTCATTCACATGCATTTTATCATTTGATTCTCTTTTTCTGTTTCTTTTAGAGACGAGGGCTCACTCTATTGCCCACGCTGGTCTCAAACCCCTGGGCTCAAGAGATCCTCCCACCTTGGCCTCCTAAACTGTCAAGATTACAGGTGTGAGCCACCTTGCCCGGACTTATCATTTGATTTTCACAATGGGGTAGGCCGGTGTTACTCTTTATTCTCATTTATTACTTGAGAAAATTGACGTTTGGCAACTTTCTCCAGGTGGCACAGCTAGGAAGGAGCAGAGCTTGTACCTGAACTCAGCCCAGGCAAGCCCTGCTCCACCTACTACCGAGCTACCTTCATCTTGGTTTCAGAATCCTTTTAAAGGCAGCTTTGTACATTAAGGTTTTTAAGAGTCAGAATATGCCGGGCGTGGTAGTTCATATCCCAGCACTTTGGGAGGCCGAGGTGGGCGGATCACCTGAGGTCGGGAGTTCGAGACCAGCCTGGCCAACATGGTGAAACCCCGTCTCTACTAAAAATACAAAAATTAGCCGGGCATAGTGGCGTGCGCCTATAGTCCCAGCTACTCGGGAGGCTGAGGCATGAGAATTGCCTGAACTCAGGCGGTAGAAGTTGCAGTGAGCCAAGATTGCGGCACTGCACTCCAGCCTGGGTAACAGAGTAAGACTCTGTCTCAAAAAAAAAAAAGAGAGACTACATGGTAGAGTAGATATCTGTCATTTCACGGCTGCCTATCGCCTTTTGAATAGTTCAGTTTTGAACAATTTTCAGCCATTATGTGTTCAAATACGGTTTCTGTCCTTTTTCTTCTTTCTTTCTGGGGCTCCAATTGAAACACATTCAACCTTCTTACTTCATCCCTTTCTTCTGTATTTTCTGTCTTTTATCCTTCTATGCTTCGTCCTAGTAAGTTTCTTCTATTTTCAGCTCACTTAGTCTCTTTTCAGGAAAAAAAAAACAAAAAAAAAAAAACAAAAAAAAACCTCTTCTTAAACCCCAACTATTGAGCTCCATTTGGTTATTCTATTATTTAAGTCTAGAATTTCTATTTGGTTCTTTCTCTCTTTCTTCTTCCTTCCTTCCTTCCTTCCTTCCTTCCTTCCTTCCTTCCTTCCTTCTTCCTTTTCTTTTTCTTTTCTTTTCTTTTCTTCTTTTCTTTCTTTGACAGTCTCACTCTGTCGCCCAGGCTGGAGTGCAGTGGCACAATCTCGGCTCACTGCAACCTCCGCTTCCCAGGTTCAAGCAATTCTCCTGCCTCGGCCTCCCGAGTAGCTGGGATTACAAGGCACATGCCACCACGCCCAGCTAGTTTTCATATTTTTAGTAGAAACAGGGTTTCGGCATGTTGGCCAGGCTGATCTTGAACTCCTGACCTCAGGTGATCCACCCGCCTCGACCTCCCAAAGTGCTGGAATTACAGGTGTGAGCCACTGTGCCTGGCCTCTAGGTGGTTCTTTTTCAAATCTGCTATGCCACTTCATGTATCTCCCAGTGCCCTGCTATACTTTTCAGGCTTATCTTTTCCATCCTTAAACATAGTATTGTTGTTTTATGGTCTATAACTGACAATTCCAATCTGGAGTTCCTGTGAGTCTGCTTCCACTATCAGATATTGTTTTGCTTTTACCAAAAAAAAAAAAAGAGAGAGACAGAGTCTCTCTATGTTGCTCAGGCTGGTCTCAAACTCCAGGGCCCAAAGCATCTTACTCTCTTGGCCTCCCAGAGTGTTGGGATTACAGGCGTGAGCCACTGCAACCTACCAGTTTCTATTTTTGTTTTCATTTTCAAGACAGGGTCTCACTCTGTCACGTAGGCTGGAGTGCAATGGTGTGATCATGGCTCACTGCAGTCCTGACCACCTAGGCTCAAGTGATTATCCCACTTCAGCCCCCAAGTAACTGGGACTACAGGTGTGTGCCAACATGTCTGGTTAATTTTTTTTATTTGTAGACACAGGGTCTCACTATTTGCAGAGACCAGGCTGGTCTCCAACTCCTGGCTTCAAGTGATCCTCTTGCCTCGGCCTTCCAAAGTGCTGGAATTGTAAGTGTGAGCCACCACTCCTTGCCCCATTATCAGTTTTTACTGATTCATTCTCATGTCACCATATACCTGGTTATGTTTTGGACATTGTACTTTTAAAAATCATTTTAAGTAACAATAATAATATCTTCCTCTGGGAAAGATTTCCATTTGCTTCTACCAGGCATCTAGGGGCACTGGCAGTCTAGGATCATCTTAACTCAATTTCAGGGCTCCAGATTTTCTGAGTCACCTGATGACTCAAAGCTGGACTACGTTTATGGAAGGGTTTTTGTTTTGTTTTCTTTTGTGTGTGTGTGTGTTTTTTACAGTTCTCCTTTACTCAATTGTGCAGTTCTTTGGGGTCCCAGTCTAAGATTGGTAGATTTTTAAGTTATGTATTGCTTCATAGCAAACTACTCCAAAATTTAGTGGCTTAAAACAGATGTCCAGCCAACTTTTTTTTTTTAAGGACCAGATAGTATATAGTTTAGACTTGCAAGCAATACAGTCTTTGTCACAACAACTCAACTCTGTCATTATAGCAAAAAGCAGTCATATATAATAGATAAACAAACGGCATGTCTGTGTCCCAACAAAACTTTATTTACAAAAACAGGCAGCCGTCTTCAACCTGATAAAGGGCATCTGTGAGAAACCTAGAGCCAATATCATACTTAACAGTGAGAGAATGGATGCTTTCCCCAGGAAATAAAACAAGGATAAGAGAAGAATGTCTATTCCAACCACTTCTACTTATTTTTGTTTTGTTTTTTTGAGACAGAGTCTCGCTCTGTCACCCAGGCTGGAGTGCAGTGGCTTGATCTCAGCTCACTGCAACCTCTGCCACCTGGGTTCAAGGGATTCTCATGCCTCAGCCTCCCAAGTAACTGGAATTACAGGTGCACACCACAACACCTGGCTAATTTTTTGTATTTTTTAGTAGAGACTGGGTTTCACCATGTTGGCCAGGCTGGTCTCAAACTCCTGACCTCAAGTGATCCACCTGCCTTGGCCTCCCAAAGTGCTGGGATTACAGGCCTGAGCCACCATATGCAACCATTCCAAACACTTCTATTTAACATTATACTGGAGGTTCTATCCAGGACAATTAGGCAAGAAATACAAATTAAAGGAATCCAAGTAGAAAGGAAGACATAAAACTATCTCTTCATGGACACACAATCTTGTATAAGGAAAATCTTAAGGAATCTACTAAAAAACTATTAGAATTAACAAACAAATTCAGCAAGGTTGCAGGATACAAGAAAAATTAACAAAAATCAATTGTATTTCTACATACTTGCAATGAGCAATCCAAAATGAAATTAAAAAAACAATTTCATTTAAGACAGCATCAAAAAGAATAAAATACATTTTATTGGAGTACATTTAATGAAAGAAGTGTAAACTTAGAAAACAACAAACATTGTTGAAAGAAATTAAAGATGGTCTTTAGGCCAGGTGTGGTGGCTCACACCTGTAATCTCAGCACTTTGGGAGGCTGAGGCAGGTGGATCAGGAGGTCAGGAGATCGAGACCATCTTGGCTAACATGGTGAAACCCTGTCTCTACTAAAAATACAAAAATGTAGCGGGTGTGGTGGCGGGCACCTGTAGTCCCAGTTACTCGGGAGGCTGAGGCAGGAGAGTGGCTTGAACCTAGGCGGCGGAACTTGCAGTGATCTGAGATTATGCCACTGCACTCCAGCCTGGGTGACAGAGCGAGACTCATC
>NW_016804694.1:374329-387923 GCF_001698545.2 Rhinopithecus bieti
GAGACCATCTTGGCTAACATGGTGAAACCCTGTCTCTACTAAAATACAAAAATGTAGCGGGTGTGGTGGCGGGCACCTGTAGTCCCAGTTACTCGGGAGGCTGAGGCAGGAGAGTGGCATGAACCCAGGAGGCGGAACTTGCAGTGAACTGAGATTATGCCACTGCACTCCAGCCTGGGTGACAGAGCGAGACTCATCTCAAAAAAAAAAAAAAGAAAAAAAAGACAATTTTAGTGGAATGTATGCAGAGCTTTTAAAAAAAGAAATTAAAGACCATCTAAATAATTGGAAAAACTGGCCAGGCATGGTGGCTCCTGCCTATAATCCCAGCACTTTGGGAGACAGGTGGGAGGAGAGCTTAAGTCCAGGAGTTCAAGACCAGCCTGAACAACATGACAAGACCCTGGCTCTACAAAAACTTAGCCCAGCATGGTGGCATGCACCTGTAGTCCCAGCTATTCGGGAGGCTGAGGTTTCTTAGGGCTGGGGGTGTAAAAGAAGGGAGGATGGGAAGGTGATAGGTAAAGGATACAGAATTTCTTTTTGAGAAATTATTATAAAGTTGACCATGGTAATGGTTGCACACATGTGAACATACTAAAAACCACTGTGCTGTACACTTTAAGTGGGTGAACTGTATGGTATGTGAATTATGTCTCAAAAAAGCTGTTAATAAAAATAAAAGAACAAATAGCCAGCCATGGGTCATAGTTTGCTTACTCCTGGCTTAAAACAACTGTCATATTTACTCACTGTTATTTGTCTGTTCTCACATTGCTATAAAGAAATACTTGAGACTGGGTAATTTATAAAGAAAACAGGCAGCCGGGTGCGTTGGCTCACGCCTATAATCTCAGCACTTTGGGAAGACAAGGTGGGTGAATCACCTGATGTCAGGAGTTCAAGACCAGCCTGACCAACATGGTGAAATCCCATCTCTACTGAAAATACAAAAATTAGCCGGGTGTGGTGGCGCATGCCTGTAATCCTAGCTACTCAGGAGGCTGAGACAGGAGAATCGCTTGAACCTGGGAGGCGGAGGTTGCAGTGAGTGGAGGTCGCGCCATTGCACTCCAGCCTGGGCAACAAGAGCGAAACTCCAAAAAAAAAAAAAAAAAATAGTAATAATAAGGCCGGGGACGGTGGCTCACGCCTGTATTCCCAACTTTGGGAGGCTGAGGCGGAGGATCACCTGAGGTCAGGGGTTCGAGACCAGCCTGGCCAATATGGTGAAACCCTGTTTCTACTAAAAATGCAAAAATTAGCTGGGCTTGGTGGCAGAAGCCTGTAATCCCAGTTACTCGGGTGGCTGAGGCAGGAGAATCGCTTGAACCTGGGAGGCAGAGGTTGCAGTGAGCCAAGATTGTGCCACTGCATTCCAGCCTGGGAGACAGAGCAAGACTCCATCTCAAAAAATAATAAATAAATAAATAATAAAAGAAGTTTAATTGGCTCGTGACTCTGCAGGCTATACAGGAAGCATAACGATTTCTGCTTCTGCTTCCAATCATGGCAGAAGGCAAAAGGGGATCGAGGCCTCTCACATGGCAGGAGCAAGAGAGGGAGCAGGGAAGTGCCACACATTTTTAAACAACCAGATCTCACGAGAACTCACTCACTATCACAAGAACAGCACCAAGGGGATAGTGCTAAACCACGCATAAGAAATCCACCCCTATGATCCAATCACCTCCCACTATGCCCCACCTGTAAACATTGGGGGTTACAATTCAACATGAGATTTAGTGGGGACACAAATCCAAACCACATCATTTGCTCATCATTCTGCAATTTGAACAGAATTCAGCAGGGACAGCTGGTCTCTAGTCTATGTGGCAAGGGTTGGGGCAGCTTGAACAGGACTGAATGATCCACTTTGAAACTGGTCTTACTCACATGGAAGGCATGGAAATTGTCAGGCCTTCTTAAGGTTTATGCCTGTAACTGACACAGCATCACTTCTACCACATTCTCTTGGTTAAAACAGGTTATAGCCCAGTCCAGTTTCAATGGGAGGAAACTAACAATGGTGTGAATATTCAGATACATGGTTCTCTGGGGACCACTAAGGTTACTCTCTATCACAGTCCATCTTTTGTTTCCTAATGATTCACTTGCTCTTACATGTACAATACACTCACCGCCCCTTAAATCCCCCCAAGGTCTCACCCCATTAATGTGCTAGTATTGAGCTTGACGTCCATACTTTCCTCATCTAAGTCAAGGCCAGGTACGAATGAGTCTTCAATTTCAATTGATGCTGCTCTCGGTCTGAAGACCTTTGAACTTCAAGTTATCCACTCCCCACACACAATGGTGAGGCAGGGAAGGTAAAATCATAATTGACACTCACTAAAAAGGAGGAAATGGCCGGGCATGGTGGCTCACACCTGTAATCTTATCACTTTGGGAGGCCAATGTGGGTGGATCACCTGAGGTCAGGAGTTCAAGACCAGCCTGGCCAACATGGTGAAACCCCGTCTCTACCCAAAAAAATACAAAAATTAGCCAGGAGTGTTGGCGCATGCCTGTAATCCCAGCTACTCGGGAGGCTGAGGCAGGAGAATCTATTGAACCCAGGAGGCAGAGACTGTAGTGAGCTGAGATTGCACCACTGCACTCCAGTCTGGGCGACGGAGTGAGACTCTGTCTTAAAAAAAAAAAAAAAAATGGCCGGGCGCAGTGGCTCAAGCCTGTAATCCCAACACTTTGGGAAGCCAACACGGGCGGATCACGAGGTCAGGAGATCGAGACCATCCTGGCTAACACGGTGAAACTCCGTCTCTACTAAAAAATACAAAAAACTAGCCAGGCGAGGTGGCAGGCACCTGTAGTCCCAGCTACTCAGGAGGCTGAGGCAAGAGAATGGCGTAAACCTAGGAGGTGGAGCTTGCAGTGAGCTGAGATCCGGCCACTGCACTCCAGCCCAGGCAACAGAGCGAGACTCCGTCTCAGAAAAAAAAAAAAAAAAAAAATGCAACTACCCCGAAGAACAGGGACCTAACTAAGGAATTGTGTGTCCAGCTTGATTTCAGAATTGCTACGGACCCGTGGCTACTATGTGCCTGCCATTTCCTCCTTTTTGTTTTATTTATTTCTGAGACAGAGTCTCGCAGTGGCACAATCTTGGCTCACTGCAATCTTTGCCTCCTGGGTTCAAGCGATTCTCCTGCCTCCGCCTCCCGAGTAGCTGGGACTACAGGCATGTGCCACCACGCTTTGCTAATTTTTGTATGAAGCTGCCTTCTTAAGGCTTAAGCCAGAAGTGGCACAACATCACTACCGCTATATGCTATTAATTAAAGCAGGTCATAGGGCAGCCCAGAATCAAGGGATACACAGGATATGAATACCCATAGCCACGGCTCAGTCTATCACAAGAGTGATTTGTCAGGGTATCCAACCTTGGTAGGCCCCAAACTACAAATTCATACCCTTAATCCCAAGAAGCTTTCAGAAGTACGGCTCAGCCTCTCCAATGGCTCCTTCAGATTGGCAAATGCACTTGAGCAAAAGCAGGCCCAAGTGCTGGGCTCACCTCTCTGGTAGAGTTGCCACATTCAATAGGTAAAAAAGGCCGGGCACGGTGGCTCATGCCTGTAATCCCAGCACTTTGGGAGGCCGAGGTGGGCGGCTTACCTGAGGTCAGTAGTTCAAGACCAGCCTAACCAATATGGCGAAACCCCGTCTCTACCAAAAATACAAAAAAATTAGCCAGGTATGGTGATGCGCACCTGTAATCCCAGCTACTCAGGAGGCTGAGGCAAGAGAATCACTTAAACCCAAGAGGCGGAGGTTGCAGTGAGCTAAGATTGAGCACTGCACTCCAGCCTGGGCAATAGACCAAGACTCCATCTAAAAAATAAATTAAAAAAAAATAAATAAAAATTTAAAATAGGATGTCTAGTTAAATTTTAATTTCAGATAAGCAACAAACACTTTTTTTAATGTTAAGTGTATCCCAAATATTGCAGGAACATAATTTGCATATGAAAAAAGTATTCGGTGTTTATCTGAAATTTGAATTTAATTGGGACACACACTGAAAAGTTATCTATTAACTGAAATTCAGATAAGAATTTAACTGGGTGGCCAGGGGCGGTGGCTCAAGCCTGTAATCCCAGCACTTTGGGAGGCCGAGACGGGCAGATCATGAGGTCAGGAGATCGAGACCATCCTGGCTAATACGGTGAAACCCCATCTCTACTAAAAAATACAAAAAACTAGCCGGGTGAGGTGGCGGGCGCCTGTAGTCCCAGCTACTTGGGAGGCTGAGACAGGAGAATGGCGTAAGCCCGGGAGGCGGAGCTTGCAGTGAGCTGAGAACCGGCCACTGCACTCCAGCCCGGGCGACAGAGCGAGACTCGAGACTCCGTCTCAAAAAAAAAACAAACAAACAAAAAAAAGAATTTAACTGGGACTGCTAGGTTTTTGTTTGTTTGTTTGCTTTTTGAGACAGGGTCTCACTCTGTTGCAAGGCTGGAGTGCAGTGGTACAATCTCAGCTCACATGCAGAACCTCCCATGCTCAGGCAATCCTCCCACCTCAGCCTTCTGAGTACCTGGGACTACAGATGTGCACCACCATGCCCTACTAATTTTGCTTATTTTTTGTAGAGACAGGGTCTCACTATGTTGCTCAGGCTGATCTCGAACTCCTGGGCTCAAGCACGCCTCCCACCTCACCTTCCCAAAGTGTTGGGATTATAGGCGTGAGCCACCACACCTGGCCAGGAACGCTGTATTTTTTTTTTTAAGGCGGAGTCTCACTCTGTCACCCAGGCTAGAGTGCAATGGCATGATCTCGGCTCACTGCAACCTCTGCCTCCCAGGCTCAAGCGATTCTCATGCCTCAGCCTCTCGAGTAGCTGGGATTACAAGCGTGTGCCACCAAACCCAGCTAATTTTTGTATTTTTAGTAGAGATGGGGTTTCACCTTGTTGGCCTGGCTGGTCTGGAACTCCAGACCTCAAGTGATCCACCCATCCTGGCCTCCTAAAGTGCTGGGATTACAGGCGTGAGGCACTGTATCCAGCCAGGAATGTTGTATTTTTATCTGGCAACCCTAACCTAACTCTTACATTTTCCTCTATCTTGGTCCAATAATTTTTCACTATCTCATTAGGTTTTTGATGCATTTAAGATTTAAATCGTAATTCCTGAGTGATTAAATAAATAATCTCTACAACAAACCCCTGTGACATGAGTTTACCTATGCAATAAACCTTCACATGTACCCCAAACCTACAATAAAATTAAAAAAAAAAAGAAAAGAAAAGACAGTCTTTCGACAAATGGTGCTAGAACAACTGGATAATGGCATGTAAAACATAAACTTTGATTTACATCTCACACTGTATAGAAAAAATAATAAAAATGGATCCTGGACCAGAAAAATTAACTAAAAATGGATCCTGGACCTAAATGCAAAACCAAAAACATTTCTAGAACACATAGAAAATCTCTGTGACTTTGCGTTAAACAAAGATTTATTTGATATGAAACTAAAGGAATTATACATTAACAAATTGTATTTTATCAAAAAAAAAGTTTTTTTCAAAGTTAAATTCAGGCTGGGCGCCGTGACTCATGCTTGTAATTTCAGCACTTTGGGAGGTCAAGGCGGGCAGATCACCTGAGGTCAGGATTCAAGACCAGCCTGGCCAACATGATGAAACCTCATCTCTATTAAAAATACAAAAATTAACTGGGTGTGATGGCAGGCACCTGTAATCCCAGTTACTTGGGAAGCTGAGGCAGGAGAATTGCTTGAGCCTAGGAGGTGGAGGTTGCAATGAGCCGAGATCATGCCACTGCACTCCAGCCTGGGCAACAAGAGCGAGACTGTATCTCCAAAAAAAAAAAAAAAAAAGATTAGCCAGGTGTGGTACTGGGCACCTGTAATCCCAGCTACTTGGGAGGCTGAGGCACGACAATCACTTGAACCTGGGAGGCAGAGGTTGTAGTGAGCCGAGATCAAGCCACTGTCTAGCCTGGGTGACAGAACAAGACTCCGTCTCAAAGAAAATAAAAAATAAAAGTTAAATCCCAACACATGGAAATGATACTCAAGGTGATTGATACCCTAAATACCCTGATTTGATCATTACACATTCCATGCATGTAACAAAATATCACATGCACGCCATAAATATGTACTAATATTATTTATCAATTTTATAAAAGATTTAAAGATATTTGTCTAGCATATGTAGTTGTCTTTGGAGTATTGGTCCAATTCTAATTGGCCTTTCTGTACTGGGGAAATTCCTCTATTATGGGTTTTGCCTCTCAAACTAGAAGTCAGAACTCAGATTCCAGCCTCCCTTGCAGCTAGAACAATGACATGTGACCCAGTTCTACCAATCACACACCCAAGAAAGACTTCAATTCTGAAGTGCACAGAAGGAGGCTTGGTGGTCACAATGGCAACAGAAGTGGTTTCGCAGGGTTGTAAGGTCAAGTTCCTGAAGTCGAATTTGGCATTGGTGCTGGAGGCAGGAGTGGCTGTGCTAACATTAAATTCTCAGCATCAGTGTTCAGCAATGGTGGTAGCAATCATTTTCTCTGCGATGTGATTTTAGGCATTATACCTGGAAGCTTAGCCTGGAATCTGTCTCTCTCCTCCCTCCCAATGATTCTGTGAGTTACCTAACAACCTGAAATAAGTCCCCTTTCTGCTCATTCTAGTCAGATAGGACTCTGTTGTTTGTAACTAAGATCCACTAATGATACACCTGATCTCTGGGCTCTGATCTTTCACTAAATAGTTGTGCAAACTTGAGAAATTTCTCTCCCCTCCATGCTGCAGTTTCTACTTCTATAGAGAAGTGGGATCAGGTATCTAGAAAGGAGCTCCAGGCCTACAGAGTCACAGACAAGTAATTGAGAGCCCAGAGAAGCCTGTTGCCCACTGTAGTTTCCAGGATGACCACTGCCAGATCTGAAGCTGCTTCTTTCTGTTCTTCCTAAGGTGCTGAACTCCAATGCAGCACCTTACTGCCTTCACTTGGTTGTACCAGTGACACCTCAACAGGAAAGAATGGTTTTCCAACTTTATTGCTCAAAAAACTAGGAATATATCTGGGTGGCTGGATTTAGCTCCTGAGACAATTTCCCAGTTGCAGAAGCTGCTTTGAGACACCAAGATCACTGGGAGCCTCAGGAGAAGGCCTAATAGCTTGTCAACATGTTTTGTGGGATTTATAGATACCATATATCACTTATAGGCCTTTGTTTATAAATTGTATATTTTTGTAGACTGAGGTACAAAATACTTACTGTTTGCAATCCCAATGACAATATGATTTTTTTTGCCTTGACAAACTGATTCTAAAATTCATTTGGAAAAATGTGCATGTAAAGATTGCTATGAAAATTCCGAAAAAGAATTATAGCCTCACCAGAGAGGAAAACGTAGTACAAAACTGTCACTAAAACAATTTGATTCTGCCATGTGAAATGCAAATATATATATATATGTGTGTGTGTGTGTGTGTGTGTGTGTGTGTATATATATTTAGACAGTGTCTCACTCTGTCACCCAGGCTGGAGTGCAATGGCGCGATCTCGGCTCACTGCAACCTTCGCCTACCAGGTTCAAGGAATTCTCCTGCCTTAGCCTCCTGAGTAGCTGGGATTACAGGCACACACCAATGCACCCAGCTAATTTTTGTATTTTTAGTAGAGACAGAGTTTCTGTTGGTCAGGCTGGTCTCAAACTCCTGACCTCATGATCCGCCTGCTTCGGCTTCCCAAAGTGCTGCGATTACAGGCGTGAGCCACTGTGTCTGGCCTGCAAATTTATTTTAATCAAATCATACAAATGAAATAATATAAAACATAGAAATAGTTCTAACTATTCTACCTATGGACATTTCAGAGCAGTGAGGAAACATTTAAGTATTCAACAACAATGGTGGAAAAACTGATTAGCTACCTGGGGGTGAGGAGGGTGAGGGGAACTAGGTCCTTACCTCATTTCTTACAACAAAAATGCTCCAGATGAATCAAAGATCTGAAGGTAAAAGATGAAACTATAAAGATAATATAAGAGAAAACACTGGCTGGATGCAGTGGCTCACGCCTGTAATCCCAACACTTTGGGAGGCCCAGACACATGGATCACTTGAGGCCAGGAGTTAGACACCAGCCTTGCCAATGTGGCAAAACCCCGTCTCTACAAAAAATACAAAAATTATCCAGGTGTGGTGGCATACACCTGTAATCCCAGCTACTCAGTAGGTTGAGGCAGGAGAATCACTTGAACCTGGGAGGCGGAGGTTGTAGTGAGCCAAGATCGTGCCATTGCACTCTAGCCTGGGCAACAAGAGCGAAACTCTGTCTCAAAAAAAAAGAAAAAGAAAAAAAGAAATACATAAGAGGATACTGAACCTCACTCATAATGAAAATTATGCAATTTAGTATAATGATATGCCATTTGTATCTACTTGATTTAAAAGTTTGATAATATACAATATAGGTAAGGATGTGGGAAGAAATAGGGCAAAGCCATTTTCGTTTGTGGGAGTGAAGATTGTATAACCTCTTTGGCAGATAATTTAGCAATGCTTATCAAATTTTAAAACCCACATACTCAATGACCTAATATTCCACTTCCAGGAATTCATTCTATAGCTGTACTCCTACATGTTGGCCAAACTATATATACAACGATGTTCTCTGCGGTATTTGTAACAGCAAGAAACTAAAGATAATTTGATCATCAGTAGCAGGAGATTGTTTTACTAAATTATGGCTTTGCCATTCAACATATGCAACAATTTAAAAGAATATGATATGTATCTATGTACTTACATAAAAAGATCTATAAAATATATTAGGTGAAAAAGCAAAGCATAGAACAGAATATAATGGATACTCCCACTTCTACTTTTTAAAAATGTTATATGTATAGTTAAATGTAACTAAAGTTCCATAAAGTTCCAGTGGAACTTTATGGAAAGATATGCAAGAAACTCTTAATGGTGGTTATGCCTAAGGGGATGGGACTGGGAATCTAGGGTAGGAAAAGGACTAGTTTTATTATATTTCTCTTTAGATTGTTTTAAGTGTATTACCAGATACTTGAACTACTTTCATAATTCAGATCACTGGTAAGTATGAAAAGACTTTTGACCTAACTTGTTTTTTTAACTTTTATTTTAGGTTCAGGGGCACATGTGCAGGTTTGTAATACAGGTGAACTCATGTTAAGGGAGTTTGTTATACAGATTATTTTGTTACCCAGGTACTAAGTTAGTACCCAATGGTTATTTTTTCTGATCCTCTCCCTTCTCTCTCCTCCCACCCTCCACCCTCAAGTAAGCCCAGTATCTGTTGTTCCCTTCTTTGTGTCCATGTGTTCTCATCATTTAGCTACCACTTACAAGTGAGAACATGCAGTATTTGGTTTTTTTTTTCTTTTTTTTTTTTTTTTTTTTGAGGCGGAGTCTCGCTCTGTCGCCCGGACTGCAGTGCAAGTGGCCAGGATCTCAGCCTCACTGGCAAGCTCTGCCGTCCCGGGTTTACGCCATTCCCGTGCCTCAGCCTCCTGAGTAGCTGGGACTACAGGCGCCCGCCACCTCGCCCGGCTAGTTTTGTATTTTTAGTAGTAGACGGGGGTTTCACCGTGTTAGCCAGGATGGTCTCGATCTCCTGACCTCGCTGATCCGCCGTCTCGGCCTTCGCCAAAAGTGCTGGGATTACAGGCTTGAGCCACCGCGCCCCGCCCGGTTTTCTGTTCTTGCATTAGTTTGCGTAAGGAATAACTGGCCTCCAGCTCCATGTTCTGGCAAAGGACATGATCTCATGACTTCTGACCTAACTTGTGATAAGAGAAATGTAAACCAAGACTATATTATACCTGTCAGAAGGATACATCATTTTCTCCCTAGAAGATTGCTACAGTTGGTCAAGGTGTGGGAAAATATTATTGGTAAGAGCAAAGATTGATGAAACTTCTTCAGAGGGAAATTTGGCAATAACTAACAGTCTTTGACCTAATAATTCCACTTCTAGGAATTTTTCCTGCAGAAATATTCCCACATATGCCAAGGAAGTAGGTAGGTATAAAGATCTAGTTCCTTGCAGCATCATTTGTGCTGAGTATAAAGAACTTAAGGCCTGCCAACTGGTTAAATAAATAATGGTACATTCGTACAGCGGAATTCTTTTTCTTGAGACGGAGTCTCCCTCTGTCGCCCAGGCTGGAGTGCAGTGGTGTGATCTTGGCTCACTGCAACCTCCACCTCCCAGGTTCAAGAGATTCTCCTGTCTCAGCCTCCTGAGTAGCTGGGACAGGTGTGCACCACCACGCCTGGCTAATTTTTGTATATGTAGTAGAGGTGGGGTTTCACCATGTTGGCCAGGCTGGTCTCAAACTCCTGACCTCAGATGATCCACCCACCTTGGCCTCCCAAAGTGCTAGGATTACAGGCATGAGCCATCACACCTGGCCTTGTACAATGGAATTCTATATAGCGCTTTTTTTTAATGAGGCAAATCTATGTATACTTATAACAGAGATTGTTAGTTGTGCCCCAATATCCATCCTCCTCTTCCCCTCTGATTTTTAAGCTGGGTACATGGCTATTTGAAATAAAGAATAAATTTTCCAGCCTCCTTTGCTGGTAGGTGGGCCCCTGTGTTCTTGTTAACGTTTTTTTGTTTGTTTGTTTTGTTTTGTTTTTTCTAGATAGATGTAGATGTAATGGCAGGAGCTCAGACAGCCATATTGGAACATGAGGTAGAAGCCCCATGTTGAAGATGGCATAAAAACGATAGAAGGATCCTAGGTCCCTGATAATTATGGAATCCTAGTATTGCCTGGTCACTTACCTTTGGACTTCATTAGAGAGACAAATCAATGTCTAATTTTGCAAGGCACTGATGTTTTTAATTTTCTTTCACCAGCAGCCAAATCTAATCTTAACTGATACATATTATATTTGTCTGTTTTCACGCTGCTGATAAAGACATACCTGAGACTGGGCAAGTTACTAAAGAAAGAGGTTTAATTGGACTTACAGTTCCGCATAGCTGGCGAGGCTTCACAATCATGACGGAAGGCAAGGAGGAGCAAATCACATCTAACGTGGATGTCAGCAGGCGAAGAGAGCTTGTGCAGGAAAACTCCCCCTTAAAGAACCATCGGATCTCATGAGACTTACTCACTATTATAAGAACAGCATGGGAAAGACCTGCCCCCATGATTCAATTACCTCCCGCCGGGTCCAAACCATATCACATATAATGACGTGGAATGATCTCTAAGATAAATTGTTAAATGCAAAAGCAAGGTGCAAGCAATGCATACAGTATGATATTATTTTTGGAAAAAAGTGCAGAAAGATGTAACTATGTTTGCATATGGGCAGCATTTTCCAGAAGTATATACTGTTAGAATTTTTCACCATGTGCAAATATAACTTATTCAAAAGTGAACTTTAAAAAATCGGTTTTAAACTAATTAAAAAATGATTTGTATTTCTAAACCATAACAATTTGATTTTTTAGAAATCAACATAGTTTGATGAAACTATGGTTGTTTTTTCTTTTCTTTCTCGTTTTATATATTTGTAGGACTTTAAGATATTTACATGCAAAAGAGAACAGTCCCAGACAATAAAAATAACTTAGGCTTTAAATATTTCTGATGTGATGTTATGCAAACGCTTTCATTCCCAGGACCCCAAAGGTCAATATGCTGAACATACATTTTAAACTTGCAAGTCCATTCAGCAATATATATTGAGCATCTGTGATCTCTAAGGCACGGCTTTTAGATAAACAAAACAGACAAGATATGTTTGTTCATGGAGCTTATGTTCTCACGGAACAAACAGGGTAATGTGATAAAAAGTGTGGAGAATTCTATTAGAGAGGGTAGTGAGGGAAGACCTCTGAGGAGGTAACATCTGTGCTAAGGCCCAAATGATGAGAATTCCAGGAAATGATCCTAGCACATGCAGAAGCAGAAGGATGCTCAGAGCAGTTGCAGAAGACCAAGGGGCAGGAAGAGTAGCTTCAGAAAAGGTAGCAGGGCAGCATCTGTGTGCTTCAGTGTGAGATACTCCGCACCTAACCAGAAGTGCAAAACATAGGGCTGGGTGCAGTGCTTCATGCCTGTAATCTCAGCTCTTTGGGAGGCTGAGGTAGGAGGATTGCTTGAGCCCAGGAGTTCGAGACCAGCCTGGGCAACTTAGGAAACCGGGTCTCTACGAAACATAAAACAATTAACTGGGCATGGTGATGTGTGCCTGTAGTTCCAGCTACTCAGGAGGCTGAGGGGGAGGATCACCTGAGCCCAGGGAGATTGAGGCTATAGTGAGTCATGATTGCACAACTACACTCCAACCTGGGCAATAGAGTGAGAGCTTGTCTCAAAAAAAAAAAGAAAAAAAAAAGTGTGAAAAATAAAAAGCCAATGATACCAAGAGCTGGCCAAAATGTGGAACAGTTGGAACTCTCATACTTGGCTGGTGAGAACATACAGTCACTTTGGAACACAGTTTAGCAGTTTATTTTGAAGTTAAGCATACACACATTTGCCATACGACTCAGCAATTCTGCTCCCAAGACAAATAAAAACATGTGTCCACAAAAGGAGTTGTACAAGAGTGTTCACAGCAACTTTTTCATAACAGCCTGAAACAACAAACAACCATAATGTCCATCAACAGGAGAATGAATAAATAAACTGTAGTATAACCATCTAGTGGAATACAATACAGCCATAAAAAGGAACAAATTACTTAATATGTGCAAAAACATGAACAAATCTCAAAAACATTATGTTGAGCAAAAGAAGCCAGATACAAAAGAGTACATACTGTATGACTCCATTTATGTAAAATTCTAGGAAATAGAAATCTAATCCATACTGATAGAAAGCAGACTGGACCAGGTAGGGATGGACCCTTGCTTGGCAGGTAGGGATTGATTGCAAAAAGAAACAAAGACAGCCGGTGCAGTGTCTCATGCCCGTAATCCCATCACTTTGGGAGGCTGAGGTAGGCAGATGGCTTGAGTCCAGGAAGTCAAGACCAGCTTGGGCAACATGGTGAAACTCTGTTTCTACAAAAAGATAAAAAAAAAAAGCCAGGTGTGGTGGCTTGCACCTGTAGTCCCAGCTACTTGGGAGGCTGAAGTGAGATGATCACTTGAGTCTGGGAAGTGGAGGCTTCCCTGAGCTGCGATCTCACCACTGCATTCCAGCCTGGGCAACAGAGTAAGTCCCTGTCTCAAAAGAAGAAAAAGAAGGCCGGGAGCTGTGGGTCATGCCTGTAGTCCCAACAGTTTGGGAGGCCAAGGTGAGTGCATCACCTGAGGTCAGGAGTTCAAGATCAGCCTGGCCAACATGGTGAAACCCTGTCTCTACTAAAAATACAAAATTAGCAGGGGTGGTGGCATGCCTGTAATCCCAGCTACTCAGGATCCGAGGCAGAAGAATTGCTTGAACCTGGGAGGTGGAGGCTACAGTGAGCAGAGGCCATGCCACTGTGCTCCGGCCTGGGCAACAGAGCAAGACTCCATTTCAAAAAAAAGGAAAGGAAGGGAGAGGAAAGGAGAGGAAGGGAGGGGAGGGGAGGGGA
>NW_016804694.1:391152-397125 GCF_001698545.2 Rhinopithecus bieti
AAAAAAAAAAAAAAAAAAAAAGGCAAGATGGGCTGGGCAAGGTGGCTCACGCCTGTAATTCCAATGATTTGGGAGGCTGAGGCGGGAGGATTGCTTGAGCCCAAAAGGTCCAGGCTGCAGTGAACTGTGATCATGCCACCACGCTCCCACCTGGGCAACAGAGTGAGACTCAGAAAAAAACAAAACAAAACAAAAAAACAAAAAATAAGGCCAGACACGGTGCCTCATGCTTCTAATCCCAGCACTTTGGGAGATTGAGGTGAGCAGATCACCTGAGGTCAGGGGATTGAGACTAGCCTGGCCAACATGGTGAAACCCTGCCTCTACTAAAAATACAAAAATTAGCAGGGTGGGGTGGCAGGTGCTTGCTTAAACCCGGGAGGCAGGAGAATTGCTTGAACCCGGGAGGCAGAGGTTGCAGTGAGCTGAGATGGAGACATTGCACTCCAGCCTGGGTGACAAGAGCAAAACTCTGTCTCAAAAAAAAAAAAAAAAAAAAAAAAAAAAAAAGATGTATAGGATTTTACTCTCAAAATGTATTTTCTTCAAAAATACTCTGTGATCTGCTGGGCGTGGTGGCTCATGCCTGCAATCACAATACTTTGGGAGGCCGAGGTGGGCAGATCACCTGAGGTCAGGAGTTTGAGATCACTCTGGCATCTGTGTGGAGAATGGAGAGAAGAGGATGGTATAAACCTGAAGGTGAGATCCTTCCAGCCCCTGTGCCATTAGAAGCCCTGGGAGGGAAGTGGTGAGAAACGCCAAGGCAGTGGTGGTGAGGCCTGAAGGAGGGGTTGGATGGAAACGATGGGACAAGAATAACCCATGGGATGTGAGGACTGATTGGATGGGGTAGGGGAGGGTAGAATCTAGGGTGGCCCAAAAGTTTCTGTCCTGGGCTGCCATGTGACATTAGTTACCAAGATAGGGGAGACAGCTGGGGGCAATGGCTAGAATCTGTAATCCCAGCAACTCAAGAGGCCGAGGTAGGAAGATTGCTGGAGGCCAGGAGTTCGAGCCCAGCCTGGGCACAAGGTAGGGAGACCTCATCTCTAAAAACATTTTTAAAAATAAGCTGGGTGAGGGCCGGGCGCAGTGGCTCAAGCCTGTAATCCCAGTACTTTGGGAGGCCAAGGCGGGTGGATCATCTGAGGTCGGGAGTTCAAGACCAGCCTGACCAACGTGGAGAAACCCCATCTCTACTAAAAATACAAAAATTAGCTGGCGTGGTGGCGCACGCCTGTAATCCCAGCTACTTGGGAGGCTGAGGCAGGAGAATCGCTTGAACCCAGGAGGCGGAGGTTGCAGTGAGCAAAGACTGTGCCACTGCACTCCAGTCTGGCAACGGAGCGAGACTCGGTCTCAAAAAAAAAAAAAAAAAAAAAAAAATTAGCTGGGTGTGGTAGCACACACCTATAGTCCTAGGTACTCGAGAGTCCAAGGTGGGAGAATCACTTGAGCCCAAGAGTCCAAGGTTGCAGTGAGCTATGATTGTGCCACTGCACTCCAGTCTGGGCAACAGAAACCCTGATTCTAAAATAAAACAAAATAGGGAAGACGACAGGAAGATCAGGCAAGTGGCAGTGTCTGTATGCTCTGGGAGGGGTGGGCAGAGGTGATGGCCTCAGTGTGCAGCACGCTGTGTTTGAGTTCCACTCTCAGGAGTTCTTCTGCCTATGTGATGTTCCCCAGTCTCTCACACCAAGACACACACACCCTTAGAAGACAGTTACTGTGTCTTGTGATTTCTGTGCCACCCCTCACCCTTCCTACCTGCCCCAACCCATCCCAGGCACATGCTCTGTACTCGGTGACTGCAGCTGAATAGGGTTTAATTGAATCCAAGCTTCCTCCCTGCCCAGCTCTCAAGATCTGATAACTGGGTCGCAAACATTTTCCCCTACCTGGCTGGTCTCTGGATTTCTGCTGTGCTGCCCTGAAGGAGTCTGAGAGAAGCCACCCTTCTGCTGAAGGGGTCTAGACAGCTTGGAACCCTGCTGCCAGTCCCAAAGCTGACACATCAACCTTGGGACTGAGCCCTCTTCCAAGCCTTCCCACCTCCCCATAGGGGAGAGCATGGGCCTGGGGCATCTGCAGCAATGGGAAGAATGGATGGGCTGCAGGGAGGAGTGTGGCAGTGAGAGGAAAGACCAGCCTTGTGTTTACTGGTCTCACCAAACCTCAGCTCCTTGGAGACCTTTGTTCCTAGAAGTGATGGAATCCTTACCCCGTTCCCCATCCCCATTCCTGCCAGGCACCCAAACAAGGTGCTATCCCAGAGTAAACCCACAGCTCTTGTGCACTCTCTCATTCCCATAGGGCCATCAGTAGGAAAATTAATAGAAAAGACTCCAGTTGGATATAAAGCCAGAGGCAGCTGGGAACCAGCAACTGAGCCCACATTTCCCCTACAGCGTCCTCAGCTCAAGGCGTGTGAGCTAGGCTTGCCTGAGAGCTGAGGGTGGAGAGGAGCCCCTATCACGAGACAGCGTGTGAGTGTGTGTGCCTGTGCGCCCGTGTGTGCACACATGTGCCTGTGTGCCCGTGTGTTCACGTATGTGTGAGTGTGTGCTCCATGTGCACGTGTGTTTGTGGGGCTATGTGCCCATGTATGCATCTGTGTGTATGCATGCATGTGTCCACATCTGTGTTGCCCATTATGCGCCCATGTGCATGTCTGTGTGCGCCCTGTGTGTATGTGCAATGAATGTGCACCCNAAGGGAGGGGAGGGGAGGGGAGGAAAGGAAAAGAAAGAAAGATAAGAAAAGAAACGGGGAAACTTTTAGAGTGGAGGAACTAATCTATATTATCATAGACAATTACATAGGTAAACATTTGTCAAAACTCATCAAACTATATACTTAAATGGGTGCATTTTATTGTATGTAAATTATGCCCCTGTAAAGTTGATTTAAAACACACAGTGTGTGTGTGTACTTACTAGTCTGGTACATTATGTTTCTACTTCTGTCTGTTTTTTTGTTTTTTGTTTTTTGAGACAGTCTCGCTCTATCGCCCAGGCTAGAGTGCAGTGGTGCAATCACAGTTCACTGTAACCTTGAACTCCTGGCTCATGATCCTCCTACTTAAGCCTCCCAAGTTGCTGGGACTACAGGTGCATACAATCACACTGGGCTAATTAAAAAAAAAAAAAATGTAGAAACAGCATGTCCCTATATTGCCTAGGCTGGCCTCAAACTTCTGGGCTCAAGCAATCATCCCACTTCAGCCTCCCAAAGTGCTGGGATTATAGGCATGAGCCACCACACGGGACCTCTCTGTATTTTCTAGAAAATAGCTTGCAAATAATTGTTTGTTACCCGCTCTCTATTTTCCCTTTATCCCCTGCACCAAAGTGAATTAAGCCCGTCACCTGGAATTTCTAACTATTAAGGCCAACTCCATCATCTCAGCCCTTGCCACAGAAATGTTTGTTTGTTTCCATTTTACAGGGGAATCTTAGAGAAGGCTTTTGTAGAATGGGAGGTGTCAGGAGAAAGCCCCAGAAGTGAGTAAGGAGGGTAAGTATGGTAAGGTGGTAGTTATCTTGCAGGGAGATACACTCGGAAGTTCGAAGAGAAGCATGGAGGCCCTCATGGTTTGCTAAGGAACAGCTCGTAGGGCCTAGCACTAGGAAAGGGCCCAGGCTCCATTTTGTAAGCCAATCCCCTCACTACCTGCCCCTTCACAGCAAGGAGCCAGATTTGTCTACCATCCCAGCCTAGTTCCCAGAGATCTGAGGGGTGCCATTGCATAGCTAGATGCTGCTTTCACCCTGGCATGCAGGGTGGTAAGCTGGCTCCCCTCAGGGAGATGCTGAGGCACCAGTGCCTCGTCTTCTGAGACTCACTTCTGACGGCAGGAACTGGGCCGACCCTTGAACTGAAGCTGGCTGTGTGGCCTGGTCACTCCCCAAAACTATTTAGTAAACTCTCATCACAGTTTTGCTGTCCTGTCCAGGTCCTGTGGGCACAAAGCAAAACTAAGTTTATCCCAAAGCCAGGTGTGGTGGTGGGTGCCTGTAGTCCCAGCTACTCGGGAGGCTGAGGTGGGAGGATCACTTGAGCCCAGGAGGTTAAGGCTGCAGTGAGCCATGATCACCCTACTGCACTCCAGCTCAGGCGACAATGCAAGATCTGGTTCCTGCCCCGCCCCCCTCCGCCCCCCAAAAAAAAGAGGAAGAAGAAGAAGAAAGAAAGAAAAAATCTTATAACAAGAAGCCAGTATCAGTAGAGTGGGCATAAGTGGGCAGGGGCAAAAAGAGGGGAGTGACTCCTTGGGGCATGTGGTGAGTGAGAAGGATGTGGCTCAGGTCAACGAGAGCCACACTTGTTGAGGTAACCCTAGGACTAGAATGCGGCAGCAGCCAATGCCAAATCCTGTGGCCTAGAAGAGGGACAGCCCAGTGGAATTTTGCCTCATTATGAAGACAGTTGGATCCAGTGACAATATTAGCTAATGTCTACTAAGCCCTTAATGAAGCTGGTGGTCTAGATGGTCTAAGGTGCCTTAACTAATTTAGTCTCCAACAACAACCTTATGAGGCAGATACTACCACCCTTTGACAGTTAAGGAAATGGAGGCACAGAGGTTTTAAAAGACCTGCCCTTCTAGCAAGCGGCAGAGCTGTGACGTATACTCTAAGCCACAACACCTCTCAGAAGTCAGTGTAGGAGGCTGAAGCAGCTTAGCTGGAGGGTGGGGACCCAGGGATCAGCAAACGCTTCTGCCCTGGGGATTCTCATGTGAGCTTTTTCCCAGACTTAAGTGCTCAATTTGCATAAAGGGTAGCAGAGAATGTAAAAAGCAACCACTTGTCCAAAACTGTGCAGCCACCCAGGAGGGCTGTGACCTGCCTCTCTGGACTCACACCCTCACATCCTCTCTCCCCTGCCTCCCTGCCCTGCCTATCCAACTACTAAGCCTTGGGGTCCAAATATTTTCTTGACTTCCTGCCCTTCTCCCTTCCCTCTGACTGTCAAAGTCTGTCAAGACTCAGCCCAAATCTCACCTCTTCCAGAAATCCCTCACAGACATCCCTGATTAGAACAATCTGTCCCCAGTCCATCCACTGAGACATGAGGCTCTTTCAACTGAGGCCTGGGGTCACTTCTCAGTGGGTCTGTCTCCCTGGGGGCATAAAACCACAGGGCTTGCTTAGTAAGGGGTTGACACCATCCATGGTTAAGCAGGTCCTTAGGGGGTTATGAGGACATCTCTCTTCACTGACTTGAAAAATCTTAGGCAGCCGGGCATGGTGGCTCACACCTGTAATCCCAGCATTTTGGGAGGCTGAGGTGGGTGGATCACCTCAGGTCAGGAGTTCAAGACCAGCCTGGCCAACATGGTGAAACCCCATCTCTACTAAAAATGCAAAAATTAGCTGGGCATGATGGTGCCTGCCTCCCGGGTTCAAGCAATTCTCCTGCCTCAACCTCCTGAGTAGCTGGGATTACAGGCACCTGCCACCACACCCTGCTAATTTTTGTATTTTTAATAGAGACAAGGTTTCAGGGTAATCCTGAATCCCAGCTACTCAGGAGGCTAAGGTAGAATCACTTGAACACAGGAGCAGAGGTCGTGCCACTGCACTCCCGCCTGGGTGACAGAGCAAGACTCAGTGTCAAAGAAAAGAAAAGAAAAATCTTAGGCTTGGAGATTCACATAAATTCTATTTAAAAAGCAAGATGGGCCGGGCGCGGTGGCTCAAGCCTGTAATCCCAGCACTTTGGGAGGCCGAGACGGGCGGATCACAAGGTCAGGAGATAGAGACCATCCTGGCTAACACAGTGAAATCCCGTCTCTACTAAAAAAAAAAAAAAACACACACACACACACACACAAAACTAGCCAGGCGAGGTGGCGGGCCCCTGTAGTCCCAGCTACTCTGGATGCTGAGGCAGGAGAATGGCGTAAACCTGGGAGGCGGAGCTTGCAGTGAGCTGAGATCAGGCCACTGCACTCCAGCTTGG
>NW_016804694.1:398090-438923 GCF_001698545.2 Rhinopithecus bieti
AAAAAAAAAAAAAAAAAAAAAAAAAATTAGCTGGGTGTGGTAGCACACACCTATAGTCCTAGGTACTCGAGAGTCCAAGGTGGGAGAATCACTTGAGCCCAAGAGTCCAAGGTTGCAGTGAGCTATGATTGTGCCACTGCACTCCAGTCTGGGCAACAGAAACCCTGATTCTAAAATAAAAACAAAATAGGGAAGACGACAGGAAGATCAGGCAAGTGGCAGTGTCTGTATGCTCTGGGAGGGGTGGGCAGAGGTGATGGCCTCAGTGTGCAGCACGCTGTGTTTGAGTTCCACTCTCAGGAGTTCTTCTGCCTATGTGATGTTCCCCAGTCTCTCACACCAAGACACACACACCCTTAGAAGACAGTTACTGTGTCTTGTGATTTCTGTGCCACCCCTCACCCTTCCTACCTGCCCCAACCCATCCCAGGCACATGCTCTGTACTCGGTGACTGCAGCTGAATAGGGTTTAATTGAATCCAAGCTTCCTCCCTGCCCAGCTCTCAAGATCTGATAACTGGGTCGCAAACATTTTCCCCTACCTGGCTGGTCTCTGGATTTCTGCTGTGCTGCCCTGAAGGAGTCTGAGAGAAGCCACCCTTCTGCTGAAGGGGTCTAGACAGCTTGGAACCCTGCTGCCAGTCCCAAAGCTGACACATCAACCTTGGGACTGAGCCCTCTTCCAAGCCTTCCCACCTCCCCATAGGGGAGAGCATGGGCCTGGGGCATCTGCAGCAATGGGAAGAATGGATGGGCTGCAGGGAGGAGTGTGGCAGTGAGAGGAAAGACCAGCCTTGTGTTTACTGGTCTCACCAAACCTCAGCTCCTTGGAGACCTTTGTTCCTAGAAGTGATGGAATCCTTACCCCGTTCCCCCATCCCCATTCCTGCCAGGCACCCAAACAAGGTGCTATCCCAGAGTAAACCCACAGCTCTTGTGCACTCTCTCATTCCCATAGGGCCATCAGTAGGAAAAATTAATAGAAAAGACTCCAGTTGGATATAAAGCCAGAGGCAGCTGGGAACCAGCAACTGAGCCCACATTTCCCCTACAGCGTCCTCAGCTCAAGGCGTGTGAGCTAGGCTTGCCTGAGAGCTGAGGGTGGAGAGGAGCCCCCTATCACGAGACAGCGTGTGAGTGTGTGTGCCTGTGCGCCCGTGTGTGCACACATGTGCCTGTGTGCCCGTGTGTTCACGTATGTGTGAGTGTGTGCTCCATGTGCACGTGTGTTTGTGGGGCTATGTGCCCATGTATGCATCTGTGTGTATGCATGCATGTGTCCACATCTGTGTTGCCCATTATGCGCCCATGTGCATGTCTGTGTGCGCCCTGTGTGTATGTGCAATGAATGTGCACCCGTGGCAATGCCCACCCACGGGAGGGGCAGGGGAGCTGCGGGAGCAGTGGGGGACATTTTCGCAAACTTGCTGTTGTGGGCAGGCAGCTAGGAGTGGGTCTGGATATGGTTGTGGGAACAGGAGTCATGTATTTGTAGTGGAAGGAGGATTTCTGCTCGGGTGTTTGTGAATGAGGACTGGACGACTGAGGTGGGGCAGCTGTGCTTCTGGCTGAGGCCCCGCCGTCCTTCCTGGGGTCACCTCCCAGGGCAGCCACCTTTGCCAGAAGTGCCCAAGTTTGATGCTCCAGCCTGGGCTGGCATGGCCAGCAGAAAGCACAATGTCTTGGAGGCCCAGCAGAAGGATGACATCAGTCTCTGAATGTTGAAAAGGGGCATGTGAAAGTGTAGGGCGGGAGGAATAAATCCCTTCAATTCCTCCAAAAGTGACTGACCCCATCTCCCTGGAAGGCTGTGCCCTAGGATGGGAGGGTTGCAAAATGGAGGAGGCTCTGTTCTGGTAGTGGAGACCTGGGTGACACCACTCCCCAGATGCCCAAGGACTGGGGGGCCTCTGGGGGTGGCATTTGAATTAGGCCAGAAATGATTAGGAGAATGTCACAGGAAGGAAGTGGGAGGGGAAAGGGGGCATTCCAGGCGGCAGAAACAACGCGAGCAAAGGCACAGAGGCAGGAAAATGCAGGGTGTGCTTGTGAGAGCCAGAGGTCCTCTGCAAGCTGCCTCCCGCGTGTTCATGGGAGAAAGCTGAGACCCAGAGAGAGGAGGTGTTTCTAAGACCTAGCAGTAGAAATGTGGTCCTCTTACTCCAGGTCAGTGCTTTTGTTACCCTAAAAGCTTGCAGGAGGGAACACCGGGGAGTCAGCTGTTGGTTTGGTTTCCTTTGCTTTCTTATCCCCATCTAGGGCTAAATCAGGGATCCCTGTTCTTTGCCTTCCTCTGTCAGCAGCTAGCTGTGTGATTCTGAATAAGTCACTTCCCCTCTCGGGGCCCCTCATCTCCAATATGAAGGAGGTATAAGGCCTGGCCTCACCTGGGAATGCCAACTTGGACTCCATAGCAAGCTAAAATGTGGCTTAGTCATCCTCCTATCCCCAGCACCTGGCAGAATCTACAGCACGACATAGATGCTCAAATAATTGTTTCTGAATGAAGAAAGGAAGGAAAGAATGAAAAGCATCGTAGGCCGGGCACAGTGGCTCACGCCTGTAATCCCAGCACTTTGGGAGGCCGAGACGGGTGGATCACGAGGTCAGGAGATTGAGACCATCCTGGCTAACACGGTGAAACCCCGTCTCTACTAAAATACAAAAAAAACTAGCCGGGCGAGGTGGTGGGCGCCTGTAGTCCCAGCTACTCGGGAGGCTGAGGCAGGAGAATGGCGTGAACCCGGGAGGGGAGCTTGCAGTGAGCTGACATCACCCCACCGCACTCCAGCCTGGGGTCTGAGCAAGACTCCGTCTCAAAAAAAAAAAAAAAAAAGTTAAGCATCGTGACTCTTCCCTAGCACTCTACTTTGACAGCCTCAGCCTCTCCCCTCCCCAGGCAGGACAAAGGATGTAGGAGTCCCAGACCTTGAAGAGGAAGGCAAGAAAAACAAATAACCTAACTACACAGGGGCCCTAAACTCTCCCTCTGGGGGGATGCCCCTGAGAGAACCTTTCCTTGCAGCCTTGGCCTTGCTGAAACTGTGCAGTGGGGAGGGCCGGGAGGAGGGGCAGGGACCTCTAGCAGAACAGGAGGCAGCTAGCTGGGCCTGAGCCACGGCTGGCCCTACCCTTGCCCCCTCCCAACTCACAGCCTCTCTGCTCCAAGAAGTGTCCCAAGCCCTCTGGTCCCAACCCTGAGGGGTTGGGCTGAGTCTGAAACCTCCTGTTTCCCAGGCCAATGATACCTTCATTTTTTTCCAGTTCCAGTAACCCCCTTTTTTGAGGCCTCCCTTTCATGTTAAGAACTTTATTGCTCATTTCCCTCTTCTATGACAGCAGCTGTATTTCTTTTAACTTTGTAAAACACACACATGATCTATGGTGATAGATAGAAATCAGAATCAGTTGCCTCTGTGGTGGAGACTGACTGGAAGAGGGCACAAAGGAATTTGGAGGTGGTGAAAATGTCTGAAATCTTGATCTAGGTGATGGTTACATGCGCAGATATATTTGTCAAAATTTATCAAGTTGTACACTTAAGATTTGTGCATTTTACTGTATGTGGAATGTATGTACATTATACCTCATCAAGTACTGCTAGCATCTAAAAGATACACATACGGAAAAATACACGGAATGGACATGCTCAGTTGAATGAATTATTTAGCCAGCGCCTTTGAAACACCACCCACAATGCCTGGTGCCCCTGTGTAGTCCACAGAGCCTGGCTATAACCAAACAGTTTCCCAGGGACCCCAACACCCACAGATGGGGCACCTCGACTCCAGACACTGTGTGCCTCTTGCTTCCCGGATTCATGGAAACACAGAGACCAGGAATGGGGCAGAGCCTATACACAGGCTTTGGAACCTACAATTTCCCATCAGTTCAACCCCAAGCTTGACTGCAACTCCCATTCTAGTGAATTGAAGGAACAGAAAACACACCATTTCCCCTTTCTGGGGGGGGGGTTTCCGTACCCGGCCTCCTCCAGTGAGTCTTGGCTGGGGGTTGGGGGTTGTCCCTAGTTAAAGTCAAGGAGAACTGTGCCTTCCCTGCATCCCTGCTAAAAATAACCCGAGGCAGTGTTGCTGCCACTGAGCAGCAGGAAGGACAGAGTCATGTTTTGCTTTAAACCTAGAAGCAGCTCGGCAGTTGGGGGCTAGGGCGGGGTGGGAGAACAGGCTAGGGATCTGAGAACCCTGGCTGTGCTCTGTGCACCCCCACCCCCAGCTGCAGCTGGTCTTCCGGGGGTGCCTGGGAGGGGTGTGTGTGTTAGCGCGTGCACGCGCATGTGTGGTGACAGGGCCTCCCAGCACCAGAGCAGGAAGCCAGGGAAGGCTGGGAATGGGTGGGGAGGGGTCTCTGTCCTGCTAACTGGAGCATGCAGCTGGAGGGCCCGGCGTCACGTACTCCATGGGGTCCCTACCTCCTCTGAGAAGCGTTCTGTCCCTGCAGCCCATGCCAGGCTCCCTGGGGGTCGGAGAGGCTAGCCTTCTGCAGCGTGGCTGCCTGCCCCTCGGGGGCTCCTTGAACACACAGGGTTGGGGATTGTCGCTTCGTAGTCCCTGTCTCTGTCTGGCTTCTGCTCTGCCCAAAGAGATTGTGAGGTCCTCAAGGGTGGGTGCAGTCCGGCAGTGAGGAATTTCCCTGGAAACAGGAAGTACAAGATGTGTCAATGTAGGATCCTAGCAGAGGAGTGAGAGGCTGGGTAAAGGGAAGGGAAGAGGCCCTCCTGGCTGCTCACTCTTGCTCTCTCCTCCCACCACTCCCCTGCCTGTCTCATGCATCAGGGGCCTCACATTGTTGGCCTCTCTTTCTCTGTGCATGTTTTGGGTCCCCAGCTGCTTGGAGCCACCATCATCCTGCAGTTGGCCTACATTTCCCAAGGTAACAATAAAGAAGAATCACCATTAATTTCACAGGTACCCCATTCTGGGCACTGTGCTGACCCTGATGTGGATGATCTCATTTAATCCTCCCAGCAAGCCTGTGATATTGGAATGATTACAATTCCTCCCTATTTACAAATTAGGAAACTGAGGCTTAAAGTGGTGAAATGCTGGTCTAGGATCCCACTGGTAGTACATGACAAAGACAAGGCTTGAAGTCATGTTATGGAACACAGAGTATGTCCAAGATGATTGTCCAGGAGACAGTAAGAATTTTAGGGCCGGGCACGGTGGCTCACGCCTGTCATCCCAGCACTTTGGGAGGTTGAGGTGGGTAGATCACCTGAAGTCAGGAGTTTGAGACCAGGCTGGCCAACATGGTGAAACTGTCTCTATTAAAAATACAAAAATTAGCCAGGCGTGGTGGCAGGCACCTGTAATCTCAGCTGCTTGGGAGGCTGAGGCAGGAAAATTACTTGAACCCGAGAGGTGGAGGTTGCAGTGAGCTGAGATCGTGCCACTGCACTCCAGCCTAGGAAACATGGGAAACAGAGTGAGACTCTGTCTCCCAAAAAAAAAAAAAAAAAATTTTAGAAATTTGACCATTCTAGATAATTTAGGACACATGGTTGCTGAACTTGATGCTTTTATTTTAATTTTTTTTGGGGGGGGGGGGTCGCTTTTATTTTAAAAAAAAAAACCACATACGCGCACACACCCCAATAATACCTCAAAAATAGTGGCTTTTTTTTTTTTTTTTTTTTTTTTGATGGGAGTTTCGCTCTTGTTGCCCAGGCTGGAGTTGCAATGCATTTGCTCTCGGCTACCACACATCTCCGCCCTCTCTGGGTTCAAAGATTCTCCTGCCTCAGCCTCCTGAGTAGCTGGGACCACAGCCATGTGCTACCACGCCCGGCTAGTTTTGTATTTTTAGTAGAGACGGGGTTTCTCCATGTTGGTCAGGCTGGTCTCGAACTCCTGACCTCAGATGATTTGCCCGCCTCGGCCTCCCAAAGTGCTGGGATTACAGACGTGAGCCACCGTGCCCAGCCGACAATAGTGGCTTTACAGCCAAAATGTGTACTCCCAGTTGTGATTCTGACCAACAAACTAACCTTCCTGACCAAGCCTCAGTTTCCATCTCTACAAAATGGGTATAATAACCCTTGCAGAGGATTACTGAAGAGTGGTGGATTTGAACCCAGCGTTTTTTCTAAACCTGGAAAACACAAAGCTCTTTCATGCCTTGAGGACTTTGCATGTGCTATGCTGTTTCCTGTGCCTGAAACCCTCAGCCTGCAGATGTTCACATGACTGGTTTGTTCTTGTCAACCAGGTCTCAGCTCAAACATAACCTTCCTCAGAGCAGCCTTCCCTGACTACTCAGCAGAAGCCCATCACACTCCATTGCATCCCTGTTTCATTTTCTTATTTGCACATATCGTGATCTGAAATTTTCTTTCTTATTTGTTCTGTTTGGTTTTTTATGGCCTGTCCCCTTCCCAACTGCCAAGGATATACGTTTCTTGAAAGCTGGAACCTCTGTGGGGTTTAATGACCCATTCATGGTGCTCAGAGCAGCACCTGGCAAACATCAGAGCTTACTAAACATTTATGAATGAATGAATGAGCTTTGGAATAGCATTATATTTAAGTGACTAACTCTCACAGGCCTTGCTGAGGGCTGTGAATGTGGGCTAATGGGGGATCAGAGGAGAGTGCTTTGGGCCTGGCTCTGACCCAGGCTCAGCTCTGAACCTCCCGGGCTGCAGGGAACCATGAGGCTGCCTGGGCTTCCGGCTGCTCCAGGATAAAGGTCAACTCTTGTTGGAACACGAGGTTCTGCATGCACCATCTGGGCTTGCCTGCCTCTGGCCTCATCTCCCCGGGCTCTCCAACCTGCACTCCATGTCCAGCCAGACCAAACAACTCCCAGTGCCCACCGGAGAACACCGGGCTGCTTCACGCCTGTATGCTTTTAAACACACTGTTCCTTCTACCTGGAACGTCCTGCACCCTTGCTCTGCCTGGCCAGTTCCTCTCTCCCTGAACCTTCTGCTCTGGTCACACCCAGTCCCCAACTTCCCAAGACATTATAATGATCTGTTTTTAAGTAAACCAGGGACTCAGACTTCCCAAGTAGCCCATAGGAGGGCAGCGACCAGGTTTTGTATCCCCAGTTTATAGCACAATACTTGGCACACACACAGTAGGTGCTTAATAAATGCTCAGGCATGGCCAGGCGTGGTGGCTCACGCTTGTAATCCCAGCACTTTGGGAGGCCAAGGTGGGTGAATCATGAGATCAGGAGATTGAGACCATCCTGGCCAACACAGTGAAATGTCGTCTCTACCAAAAATACAAAAAATTAGCCGGGCATGGTGGCAGGCGCCTGTAATCCCAGCTACTTGGGAGGCTGAGGCACGAGAATCGCTTGAACCCAGGAGGCGGAGGTTGCAGTGAGCTGAGATCACACCACTGCACTCCAGCCTGGGCAACAGAGAGAGACTCTGTCTCAAAAAATAAATAAATAAAAATAAAAATAAAGAAAGAAATGCTCAGGCACGGGTGTTAGACTTTGGTTCCTAGGGCATTAACTCAATTCCTGGGACACACAGTAGGTGCTCCATAAGTACCCACTGGATTAACAAGGCTGAGCAATCTGACACTGGAAGAAGCTTGGGACAAGGTGAGGCACAGGGCATGGGGGTAGGAACAAATGGAAGATGCTTCCTGGGAAACAAGATGGTGTCAGAGGGAAGAAGGCAGAAGGGATTTTGGGAAAATTCCCAGAAGACTGGAAATACAAAAGCAAAATAAAAGTAAACACAGATAGATGGAGGCAAACAGGACTCAGTGAACAAGGAGAGAGAAATTCAGAAGGAAAGATAAACAAAGAAGAATGAACTGAGAGAAAGAAGAAGGTCAGAAAGACAAAATGTGCCCATGAAAGCCATAGAGGACAGATTGCCAGAGACCAGGACAGACCAACTAAATACATTATGTCTGGTGTTCTTGCTCCATCCCCTGGGGGTAGGCAGATAAGGTTGGCATGGGCAGTGTGGTGCTGTGGCCCCTTCCTTGGGTGATAGGGCTGAGTGAAAGCCCACACATCATCAGGACATCTTGGAAAACTTTTCCTCTCTTAGCTCAGGAGAGGCCCTGTGATAGGAAACAAAGCACCCCAGACAGCAACTACAAACCTAGTTTCTTGCCCTTAGGCATGCAACTTAGCTGCTCTTGCCTCAGTTTTCCCAGCAGGAAAGTGGGTCTGATTCTTACTTTAGAGGCATATTAAGATCATGCTGAGTTAAGGCAGGTACATTAAATGTACACAGCCTGATACAAATGCCAGGGATTGACATAATGGTGGTGCTTTCTCCCAAAGGCCTGCTGTGAACAGGTCCTAAGAGAGGCTGTGTCACAGTCACTGGGTGCTGCAGACAGACCTGACTTCAGAGTCCCGGAACCCAGGCTGAGCCCTTGGTTTCTGGATCCCAGAGCCAAATCAATACAACCAGGCAGTTTATTCCTGGGTGAAGGGTGAGGGGCAGCAGGCATGCCAGGCAGCCAAGAGACATACGGAGCCCACAGCCAGCAGGCCTGTCTGTCCAACTCCACTGCTGAGACTGTCCTCTGAGGCCTTGCTAGCATCCAGATTGCTGCCTGTCAAATGGGCTAAAAACAATTTTCTAGCTGTCAGATCACACCTCAAGGCATGTAGGAGCTCCAAGGAGGCAGAGTTCTCCTTCATTTGAGGGGAGGAGGGAGTAAGACTGGAGGCTTGAGAAATGGAGGATTTGCATTTTAGGTACATAATCTGAGCAAACTCAAAGACTATTTTGAAGTGCTGGCTTTGGCCAGGTGTGATGGTGCACACCTGTAATCCCAGCTACTTGGGACGTTTACTCAGGAGGCTGAGGTGGGAGGATTGCTTGAGCCCCAGAGGTTGAGGCTGCAGTGAGCCATGATCTCCCCACTGTACTCCAGGTTGGGCCACAGGGTGAGACCTTGTCTCAAAAAAAAAAAAAAAGTGCTGGCTTTGGTGTCAGAGAGACCTGAGTGTGAATCTCAGCTGAGCTCTGTTGTTTTTCTGAGCCTCAGTTTCCTTAACTGTCAAAGAGGGCTAACAATAGCGTCCACACCCCAGAACTGTTCTGAGGAGTAAATGAGATCCTGTAAAGAAAGACCTGAACCTCAACCTTGGGTCTAGTAGTGAGTCTCCTGCGCCACAGTCTTTGGGTTCCAAACACTGGTGGGGGTCGCTGTGCCGCGATAATTCTCCATATAAGCAATCAAGATTAGCCATCGATGTGAATAATAATATCCCATGCTCCTGCAGGAGGAAGGCCAGATCATAAACATATTGGTCTCTCAATATCTAAGCCACTTTGAGGAGATTAAACTGGTCACAACTCAGAAAATCATTGAGAAATCATCAAGCGTCAAATTCCATCAGGAATGTGTGACTCCTGCGGGTGACAACATAGGTAGATTCCCCTCCCTGCCGCCAGGTCCCCACCTCTGCCTCTGTTCTCTGTGACTGACAAGGAAGGATCCATGATGACCAGGTCTGCCAAGCTTTTGGAGGCAACTTACACAATGCTGTCACTGGGCTTGCCTAGCTGGGCTAGACAAGCGCTTGTCATAGTGCTTGTCTATCTGGGCTCAGGAATATTGCTAAAATGCTTGGGAAACAAGGCTAGCAAGGGGAGAGGGATCAGCCTCAAGGGTCCAGAGAAACTCCAGACCTGGTGTGGAGATTCCACAGCTTTAGAGGCAGTTTCAAGGCTGGGTGATGGGAGAAAAGACTGGGGACTTCACCCTTCTGGAGTCTAACTTCTACAGGGTCTCTCTGCACCTCACCCTCCCACCCCCAGCAAGAGTTTAGAACCTAAAGACTGGGAGTGGGAAGCAGGAGACTCATTTCTTGATCCATGGGGGGTTGGGGAGCCCAAGTGGAAGATGGGGAGATGAGAGCAGAGGTAACTGACAGCAGGATGCCACAGCTAAAGAAGGAAGTATAAATATAAAGCGGCCAGTGTAGGACTGGACAGAGGCCATATGAAACACACGGTACATTCCGGCCCCAGCGTAACAAACTGTACCAGCCTTTTTGAGAGCTGTGAGCACTAAAAAGGGGAGGGAAGAGAGCAGAGGTTCCTTCGAGGTTGGCCCTGCCTCCTCCTCCCCCACTTCTCCCACAGCTCGGGGCACCGCAGGGAAAGTCCTGATGTTCCTTTTGCAACCACAGGAAACCTACCATCCCTGCTCACACTCTGTACCCTGTTCCTCTCAGCAGCTCCAGACTGGGAGGGAGCAATAAGTGTGTATGCATGGGGTGTTTGGGGGAATGTGGGGTGCAGACAGCCACAGCAGCCTAGGTGACACCCGGAAAGGCGGCAAACATCACTTGGATACCGACTGGAAGTCACAGCCTGTAAGGGCTGCAAGAGAGGCACAGATGACGGTGAGGAAGTGCCTTGTCCAAGGTCACACAGGCAGTTGTTCACCAGGGTGGGACCAGAGTGTATCCAGAACTAGGCAGCGCTGGGCAGCTCTCTTGGGTGTAGTATGTAGGAGTGGCAGGCCAGAGAACAGACAGGGCCCAGGGACTGAGGGTGGGGAGCCCAGATCCAAGGCTGCCTCTATGCTCTGGTTGGCTTTGGGAAGGCAGGCCTGGCTTGGGCACCGTCCCCTCCAAGCCTCCCAATCCTATGCCCCCAACCTTAAATATTAGAGATAATGCATGTGAAGTGCCTAGCGTGGAGGTTGTTTTGTGGTGATGTCAACCAGAATGAGTCACATCCACCCCTCCCCTCTCCTCCTCCTCCACACACACACACATAGCTCAAGGCCTAGAACCTCCTGGGATCTTTCTCCCATATCACCACCTTCTTTCTTCTGAGTCCCTATAGCTATTACACACATTTGGTACTCACCACCTGCTGGCTTGGGTTATTATTTAACCTAATATGCAGTGTGTTTGTCTCTTCAATTGCCCAAGGGGAGGATATCATTTCAATACACCCAATATTTATTGAACATGAACTCCGGTGCCGAGCCTGGCCTGTGGGGGATGAGTTGGAATGGTGGCGGGAGGCGGGGGCAGTAGAGGAGAGGGCTCAAAGAAGAAGCAGACTTTGTTTCTGCCTCAAGGACTTTCTAATCTGGTTAGAAGAACAGGATTAGTAAACAGATCGCTAGAATATGAGACAGGCCACATGCTGTGCCGTGAGAAAGGTACAAACTGAGTGTGCTGGGCGTTCAGAGGAGACGAGAATCAGATTTGGCTGGCACTGTTTCAAGGAAGCTTTATGAACTGGAGCAGCAGAGATGGGTAGACAGGGAGGACGGGCACTCCTGGCATGAGAAATGGCACAGCAAACTGTGGAGGTGGAAAGGAGGGAGAACAAAGGACTTCAGGACTGTGTCTTAACCTCATAGTGACATTCTCCAGCAGGACCCAACACAGAGCCTTCCTCATGGCAGACGTGCTATATAAATGCTTTGTCCCCTCTTTGGTTTGGAGAGAGTGGGATCTTTAGGACCAGCACTTAGTGATGTCTTTCCACAGAAGGATGGGTAAGGAGAAAACGTGGCTCTGAATAAACCGGGGGTTTGGAGCAAAACACAGGGAAGGGTCAGATTCCAGGGTCAGCTTGGGGTCGTCTTCCTTGGCCTTGCCCTTCTTCCACCCTGTCGTCCACACCCACCCGCCAGTGTCTGGGCTCTCCCTACTCCCGGCGTTCTGCCAGGGATTTCCCAAACCGTCCAAAAGGGCTGGGCTTGGTTTGCCAGCCCCGGGAATCCCTGGAGTCTCCGTGTTCCAGGCTGCTGTGAAGGATCAGGCAAGGGAGGCTAGGAAAGGGGAGGCTCCTCCTGGGGATTGCTTGAATTGGCCCCCTCAACACGGGCTTCCGTTGTCACATGACTGCGTCCCAGGTCTCGCAAGTCTGGGGCTGGCGAGCTCCAGCTATCCTCCTCTTGCCTCCTGGACTGAGCGCTGGAGAGGCACGGACTGAGCGCTGGAGAGCGCTGGCGGCAGCCTGGGTGGCTCCTTCTGCTCGTAGAGCTCCCCACACCTGCTCCCTCCCCCAGCTGTGCTAATCCAGGCGCCACCCAAGCCTGGGGTACCCAAGCAGGGGCAAATGGGGGATGGCTAGGCCTGGGTGCTCCAAGGCCGGTGAGTGGGCAGGGCTGCGGGGCCCACGCGCACCCGGAGGTTGCTCGCCAGCCCCTGCCCCAGCGTGCAATCGCATGGTTGCGGCGGCCGGGAGGCTGCGCGCCGAGCGCAAGCCGCGAGCACAAACAGGGCGAGGAGGCTGGTGTGAGCGCCTGGGCCCGCTGCCAGCGCGCCGGGGCTGGAACACAATGTCCCGAGCGGGCGGGCGGGCGGGCGAGCGCGAGCGAGAACAGCCTGACTCAGCAGCTGGGTAAGTGGGTGTGCTCGCTCACCAGATCAACCGCTCTTGCAGCCTGCGGTCAGCGACGACCCGGCACTCGGCGGCTCCCTGGAACGGGAGGGGCGAGCGTACGGCCCGCTCCTCTGCTTGCGCCCGAGCCTACCGCGCTGGACCTCCACGTGGCCGGTTTGCGCATCTCTCTGCCATCTCGCCCCTCTATTAAAGCGTCTCCCAGCCCCCAGCCTGAGCGCAGCAGGCTCTGCCCACCTGGGAGGAGCACTCTCCTCACCCCACCCGACAGGTGTGGCCAGGCACACAGCTGCTGTGTACATGTTCTGTTTTCCCCAAACCTCACCCCTCTGGGACGCCTCGGAAGGTCTTGGCATGGGGGATGTAACTCTTAGTTGCAAACAGAGGTAGGAGTTTGTTCTGAGGTAGTGGCGGAGTAGGGAGCCGAGGAAGAGGATCCTAGGAGAAAAGTGGGACATAGGGCAAGAGGATCTCCCCTATCTCTGTCCTCAGCTGACCCAGAGTTCAGAGTCTCTTCCTGCCCCCTCCCCTAAAAACCACAAGGCCCCTGAAGATTTCCTTCTCGGAGGGAGGGAGAGGCAGGTGGTGTGGTGTTTTGAAGCCTGAGACCCTGCTTTTCTGCCCCCACCCCCAAACCACAATAAAGACCCAGGAATCCTGCCACCTAGCCACAAAGCTCCTCCTTCCAACTCTATGCAGGGGAAATGGGGTCCCATTTGGGGTCCCCACTGGGGACTTATGCTGTCCCTATGCTGTCTCCTGGCATCTTGTGGGGCCATTGTGATGATGACAGCAGCCCAGAGCAGGGCTCTTCCTGGGGATGGGGACCTGTCCCACGTCCCAGCTTCCTGGGGTGCCTGCGCAGTGCCCTGAGGGATGCTTTGTGCCTGGAGAGTGCCAGGGCAGGCGGGGAGGAGTGGTTCCGGGAAAGGCCCTGGCAGGCAGCAGAGGCCTGGGCTCCAGGGCCTTTGAGGGTGGGCCTAGGGGAGGGACCTCAGGCTGCTGAAGTGCCTTACCTGGGCCTCCTGCCATCTGATGGCATCTCTGGCACCCTCTGTGGCTAAAGATGCCAACACAGGCCTGAGCCGTGGACCCCCTTCCCATACATACATACATCACACTTCCTACACAGGCTGTCACCCAGCCAGTGCACACTGCATCTCCCAGTTGGGAGGCACCTTCACTGCCATCTACTCCCACCTTCTTCCTGATGCTTGAAATCTGTTCGTGATCCCAGGTCAGTGATTGCTCGAGGCTATGACAGGGACACTCTCAGACAGCAGCCCACTGCTCTTCCGGACTTCCCTATCTCCAAGTCCAGTCACCTACAGGACACCTGCCCTTACATGGCCTAGCAGTGACTGGACTCATATTCATGTCCCTCACACCAGCTCCTCCCCATTGCCCACCATGACCCTCCCAGTCCTGAAACTCACTGCAAAGGTAATGTTTAACTACTTTCTCTCCTTTACCATCCTTATGTCTGATATCTTATCAAATTCTTCCCTTTGTTGCTTTTATTTCAAAATATATTGTTTGTTCATTACTTTTCTCCTTCACCTTTTCCCCTCCAGCCCCATAGATTCCACCTTTGGCCCAAATTCTCACAGCAGCTGCCACACTGTCCTTTCTTTTTCCTTCCTCCTACACACCCTGCTGGAATAATCTTTCTCAAACATCATTTGTTGTGTATGTTATCAACTTCAGACTCCTCAACCAAGCACAGTGAGTACACTAGCTAACCTGTGTATTCTCTGTGAGATGGGACCTGAATTCACTCATGGCATGTCCAGGCCACAGGGTTGAGTGCAGTGCCTCCTGCACAGCAGGAGGGTAGCAAATGTTCCTCAAGTGACCCATCCATTTGGTAGTGTTCCCTTTCCACCGTTCCGATTCTCTCTCCTGCCTTGGTCTCCCCAGTCCCATCAAGCCTATTGGCTTCCCAATGCTCACTGGGGCCCTTTTGCTTTGAAGGGCCACTGTTTTTCATTTCCCCAAAATCTTCGGTGGCTGGAGGGGGGGAGCTGGTGGGGAAGGGAGAGGCTGACATCCAAGTTAATATCAGGAAGGTTGTGGCAAATACCAACTGCAAAACCTTGGGTGCAGAGTAGAATGAGGGCAGATGCCTGCTAGGAGTCCCTGTTCAGTAAGAGACAAAACCACAGAGGAGGGCAGAAGGTGGAAAGGAGAGTGGCATAACTAGTGGCTTCCCTCTGAGCCTGTGAGCTGCCTTTAATCTTTTCCTTTTTTTTTTTTTTTTTTTTTGAGATGGAATCTTGCTGTGTCGCCCAGGGTGGAGTGCAGTGGCTCATTGCAACCTCTGCCTCCCCAGTTCAAACAATTCTCCTATCTGAGCCTCCCGAGTAGCTGGGACTTCAGTTGAACGCCACCACGCCCAGCTAATATTTGCATTTTTAGTACAGATGGGGTTTCACCATATTGGTAGGGCTGGTCTTGAACTCCTGACCTCAGGTGATCCACCCGCCTCAGCCTCCCAAAGTGCTGGGATTACAGGAGTGAGCTACCGCGCCCCGCCTAATCTTTTTTTATGTTTTATTGCTTAGTTATGTCCTGTAGTATTTTAAACCTCTTCTCCCATAGGCTGTAGGCTTTTTAATGGCAGGGACAGTGTCTTTTATTTATTTGACATCATCTACTTATTTTGAGAAACGGGCATGAAATACTTTGGAGGGCACATAAAACTTGGGTCTGGATCCTGGTTCCAACACTTAGCTGTTTGGCCCTGGGTAAGTCTCTTAACCTCTCTGAGCCAGTATCTTCGTCTGTAAAAGTCGTTAGTGACACTCGTTTTGCAGAATGAGGGGCAAAAATTACAGAGAATACAAAGCACCAGGAAAGTGCCTGTTGTACCCAATAGTTTATATTCCTTCCCCGTATGGTTGGAGCTTTTTCTGAATTGGGAGAAAGGTGTTCCTTAACTAGTGCCCATACTGGGACACTTTAAACTTGAAAAGGGGCACTGTTAATAATTACGTCCGTTCCAGGGACGCAAAGCCACCTTACCGTAGTTCACAACAACTGGCTGGGTTCGGATGGCACGCAACATCCCAGTGCCTAAGCACAGCCCCAAGCATAACGCTCAATAAATGCCTGTTGAATCAAAGAGCGAACAGAAGCTGACCCTCACTCCGTTTTTTGGACATCATTGACTGAAGCAAATTGAAAAGCCCGCCCCGCTGCGCCCCACCCCACCCCGTCCCAGAGCCACCGGCAGCCTCTATTCCCTGAGGTCTGCCCTTCAGTAGCCCACCGTCCCGCCCCCGGTTGCCTTGACATCACTGACGTCGCCGAGGGGCGTGGCCTCTCTCCATCCTCTGCTGGTGCCCTGGGCCCCTCAGCATCCGAACCTGGGTGGGGGATGAGGTTGGTGGCCCTTGACCCTACTCGCCCCCCGCCGGGCCAGCATCTAAGCCCGCCTGGCCGCCTTTCTCGGGCGCGCAGCTGTCTCGAGTGTGGGTACCCATCTCCACCCCCACCCTCACCCGGGTGAACTAGCGGGGGTTCTAGAGTGCCGGATCCCGGTGAGCCCTCTCCACCAGCTGCGGGCCACAGGATCCTGAGAACCTGGGCCCAGCGATCAGCCCAGGCCCGCCCCTTCCCGGGCAGCTCCCTCGCTCCACGTCCTGGGGGGCGGGCGGGAAGGATGGGACCCCCGCCCAGGAGGCGCACAGGCGCCGCCGAGCGCGGGAGAGAAAGAGTTAAATTAGGTGCCGGCGCCGGGCGCGGCGCGAGTGGGGGAGGGGAGCGAAGAGAAAGTGAGAGCGGGGGCGGAGCGGGGACGGGAGCGAAAGAACATCCTGTGCCCGTCGCCGGATGCGCGCGGGGGGAGGAGGTAGTCCGGGGAGGGAGAGCAAGACGGGGGGAGGCCCGGGGCGGGGAAAGGCGCGGCCTCCTTCCCCCCCAACCTCCTCCTCTGGGGGCGCTTGCCCCCTCTGCTTCCCGCGCCTTAACTAGAGCTACCCGGAGGCCCCAGGATCTGGTTCCTGGGCAGGAGTAAGCGCTAGCTGGGGGGAGATGATCTCGGAGAGTATGGGATGCACGTCAAGGCAGGGGCGGCCCCCAGCCTTTCATCTCTTGGTTTTCTGCAAGGGAAGCTCGCACGTGTTGAGCGTCCCCTGTGCACCGAAAGTACACACGTTATCTTAGTCCTGACAGCGGCACTTCCAGGCAGTAGACAGGAATTCATAGACTCGCGTTCTAGAGGAGGAAACAGACTCAGATTATGGAATTTGTCCAAACCCCACACTGCTGGGATGTGAATGCAAGCCTGTCGGACTGCAAAGGGCTTTTCACTGGAGTTTAGGGTAGGGCAATTTCCCCTTAGCTTCTATGCGCACAAGTACTGGGTCGCTGCAGTATCACCCTCGGGAATGGCGGTGTCTTTTCGTAGAGGACCCCCATCAGCATCTGGCTGGAGCTTCTGTCATTAACTAGGCTCAAACAACCATTGCCAGGATATTGGTAAAGAGAATGAGGAAGGGGCCTTAGGGTTCCACAGGTAGTTGGATGGTTCTTAGGAACACAGTTTAGGGGAATGTGTTGTAGGGCTCCTGCTCCTCTTTTAGGTATTTGTGGGGGCTTCAAAGAGGGTTCCAGAGTCACTCAAAGCAGTTACATGGATTACAGGAATTCGGATTGATTCACTTTAAGAAGACCAGGGAGGTCTGGTGTGGTGGTTTACGCCTGTAATCCCAGCACTTTGAGAGGCCGAGGCAGGCGGATCACCTGAGGGCAGGAGTTCAAGACCAGCCTGGCCGAAATGGTGAAATCCAGTCCACTAAAAATACAAAAATTAACCGGGGGCGGTGGTGCGCGCCTGTAGTTCCAGCTACTCGGCAAGCTGAGGCACAAGAATTGTTCGAACCTGGGAGGCGGAGTTTGCAGTGAGCCGAGATGGCGCCACTGCACTGCAACCTGGGAGACAGAGCCAGACTCTTCTCAAAAACAAAAAAAAAAAGACAACGACTAGCGTGAGAGGTAGTGGGTAAGTGGAAGGAAGGGCTGACTCATGTGCTTTTCAGGCTGGGATGCATTGAGGGCTACCATCTGTGTTCTCACTGCCTGTCCACACCCCACATGTTGTCCAGGTGAAACCTTCGGAGATAATTAGGATTATAGTCAACATTTGTTGAGCTCTTTGTACTGGGCACTGTTCCAAGTGCTTTACTTAATCCTCACAATCCCATGAAGTAAGTCTTACTGTTTCTATTTTACAGGTGGGGAAAATGAGGCACAAGGAGACCACAAAACTAAATCCGCGACTAAACTGGTTTGTTTTGAGAGGGAGTCTCCCTCTGTTGCCAGGATGGAGTGCAGTGGTGTGAACTGGATTCACTGCAGCCTCCGCCTCCTGGGTTCAAGCAGTTCTGCCTCAGCCTCCTGAGTAGCTGGGATTACAGGTGCACACCACCAGCTAATTTTTGTATTTTTTAGTACAGACGGGGTTTCCCCATATTGGCCAGGCTGGCCACTCTGACCTTGTAATCTGCCTGTCTCCGCCTCCCAAAGTGCTGGGATTACAGGTGTGAGCCACTGCGCCCTGCCCTGAACTGGTTTTGAACCCTGGCTAGAACCCATACTTATTTACTAAACTCAAATATACTTAACATGATGAGAACATCGGCCTTGAAGGTAAAAATGCTGGCATAGATGGCAAAGAGGTGTGTGCTTGAGCAGCCCATGTCCTTTTCCTGGGTAAGGCAGGGAAGTAACTCACAGCTGGCTCTGTGTATTTTGGCTCTCAGACTTCTCTTTAACCAGTGGTTCCAGATTTCTGGATTTGACAGAAAAAGCAAGAAAACAAGTGAAAGCCAGGTTCCCATAAAGAGCTGCAGCTTTTAATTTATGCTCCCTAAGAGCACGCAGAACGTACCTACCATCTATTATCAGCATCGTTAAAGAAAATACTTCTGTTTTTTTGAGACAGGGTCTGGCTCTGTCACCCAGGCTGGAGTGCAGTGGCATGATCTCAGCTCACTGCAACCTCTGCCTCCCAGGTTCAGGCAGTCCTACCACCTCAGCCTCCAGAGTAGCTGGGACTACAGGCATGCACCACCATGCTGAACTAATTTTTGTATTTTTTGTAGAGGGGGGGTTTTGCTTGAGCCCAGGCCAGGCTCGAACTCCTGGGCTCAAGAGATCCACTCACCTCCGCCTCCCAAAGTGCTGAGACTACAAGTGTGAGCCACCACGCCTGACCTAATAAATACATTTTAATTCTCAAAATAGGAATGACATCATCTGAATCTGTTAGTCCCAGCCAGGCACGGTGGCTCATGCTTGTAATTCCAGCACTTTGGGAGGCCAAGGCGGATGGATTGCCTGAGCTCAGGTGTTCGAGACCAGACTGGGCAACATGGCAAAACCCTGTCTCTACCAAAAATACAAAAAATTAGCCCAGTGTGGTGGCGCATGCCTGTAGTCCCAGCTACTTGGGAGGCTGAGGCGAGAGGATTGCTTGAGTCTGGGAGGCAGAGGTTGCAGTGAACCAATATCACACCACCAAGCTCCAACCTGGGTAAGAGAGTGAGACCCCGTCTCAAAAAAGAAAAAAAAAAAAAAAGAAGGAAAACAATTATTCCCAAGAAAAGATGGTCAATGGACTTTATGCCAACAAATAGATATTCCATTGTCTTTAATTTTTTGTTGTACTGTGGACTAGTAAAAATGTCACTCTAGGAATGACTCTGCCTCTAATCTCTCTGAATCATTTGAGGGCAGAACCAGAAGAAATGGGCCTTAGGTGTGGCAGGAGGGAGTCAGGTGCAGCCAAGAAAGAACACTTTTTGCAGGTCTTTAAAGAACAGGTGAGCCTTACATGTGCTTAGGAAGTGAGGGTTGCAGAATCAGCTCCGTGGGATGGAGGGGCCAGTAACTCTGGGTCCCACCCTGGAGAAGGGCAGAGCAAGGACATTGCCTTGAGGAATTTATTCTCAGATCCACCAAAGTAGTCTTGGAACCTAAATGACAGCTCCCATCAGGCAGCCGTTTTCTGCCCAGAGTTCAGTGGAGATGCGATGGGGTTGCATGGCAGTAGGGAGGCTTCGTGGGCTTCTACTCACCCCCCACCGCAGGGAGTTCATGCAGTCATCCACCTTGGGGCTGAGGAGAGTGCCAGGAATGACCCTTGAAGAGGCATGAGGACGGGAAGAGAATGGCCACCCAGGAGTGTTGCTTGTTCACCGCCTGCCGCCTAGGGTGTACTGGGCCAAGGCTCTGAGTGGGCAGGCCTGGCTGGCCACAGCATCATTGGAGATACTGTTTGCCTGTTTCCCTACCTCCTTCCATCCTGGGTGCAGCCCAGGACTCAGAGCCTTCTGTCCCAGTTCTCACAAAAAAGGGCTCAGGGCCCAGGTGGGTGAACACTTGTTCTGGTGCAGCATGCTCAGCACTGGCTGTGGGCATCACCCTAGTTTGGAGCTGGCCACTTGCCTGTTATGTGACAGAGAGTGGGGTCAGAGGGTGTAGGGAGACCATGGTGGGGAAAAGGGAAGGGTCTAGTCTTACCTGCCCCATCCTAGTGGTGGGGATCAAGGCCTCCACAGGTAGGCTCACATCCTCTGGGGTGGTGGCATCTTCTGACTCCAGCCTCATTGTACCTCTGGGGAGGCTGAGAGTTGGTACTTCCAGATTTAGCTGAAAGGCACAGACTTACTCACATTTTAATCTTTGAGTTTTACAATGGTAAATCTGAATCCCTTTAGGTTACAAATGCAGAAACAGACTAAGGCAAAGGCAATCCTTTCTCCTCCAAGGTCACTCTGGTTAGATGGGTCTGGAGCCCCAGTTACTAGACGCTGTCATTGTTCTGCCCCCAAGTCCTTAAAGAATGGTAGAACATGACTTAAACCACCTGCTAAGTACAAGATTCTATGCTGGAGATGCAAAGGTTGCTGTCCTCAAGAGCTTTTTATCAAACAGGTAAACTTTAGGACAACGCGCAGATGCTGGAAAAGGGTGGATTTGCCTCAGAGTCTGTGCCTGCTTTCTAAGATGCTCCCCTCCTTTTCATCCTCTGATGCAGGGAGGGAACCCTACCTGAAGAAACACCCTAAGGCCCAGGGGTAGATCTAGGGTGGAGTGATCACAGATGGGAAGGCCCAGAAAGAAAAGGAACAGGGTTGTCAATAGGCATACCCCAAACACCCCTCCCAGAAATGCCCTAAGGTCTCAGCCCAGAAATGGACCCCTGCTGCCCTCTAATGGCAGAAGGGCAGCCTCTGGCACTACCTACTGGGGCCCCACCTTAAAGAAGAGGGGAAGTGAAGGACCCTTCTGCCCTCCCCGCTTTTATTCCCCTTCCGTCTTATGTTTCATCTCTTGTGGTCTCTAAAGCAGAATCTTTTCTTTTTTTTTGAAATGGAGTCTTGCTCTGTTGCTTAGGCTGGAGTACAGTGGCGTGTCGGCTCACTGCAATCTTAACCTCCCAGGCTCAAGTGATTCTCCTGCCTCAGTCCCCTGAGTAGCTGGGATTACATGTGTATGCCACGACGCCTGGCTAATTTTTTTGTATTTTTAGTAGAGACAAGGTTTCACCATATTGGCCAGGCTGGTCTCGAACTCCTGACCTCAAGTGATCCGCCCACCTCGGCCTCCCAAAGTGCTGGGATTATAGGTGTGGGCCACTGTGGCCCCATCTGTTCTCAAGCACCCCTGGCTGCCCTATTTCCTGACCACTACCCTCCATCCCATCATCTCCCCAGTTTCCTTTGTTGCCTGGGTTCCAATTCTGGTACCCTGGTTCCTGACCCAGCCAAAGTTCTGGTTCCGGAAGGCCCCCCATAGGTGCCTTGGGCCTAGCTCTCACCCGGGCCCAGGGCAACACTGAAGTCATGGGCAAGAGCATCCCCCAATACCTGGGGCAACTGGACATCCGCAAAAGTGTAGTGAGCCTGGCCACAGGCGCTGGGGCGATCTACCTGCTCTACAAGGCCATCAAGGCCGGCATAAAATGCAAACCGCCCCTCTGTACCAACTCACCCATCTGCATCGCCCGTGAGTGTCCGGGCCCTGGGGAGAGGGCTCTGCCCCAGGAGGCACCTGCTCCCGAGGCCTCTGCTGTGGGAGGGCCCAAAGGTGACGCCTCCAAGTTCCTCTTTCCTTTGTCTTTCTCTTCTCCACCTTCCTCAAGCCCACCCTGCAGCGCCCTAGGCAAGGACCTGCTAGAGATGCTAGCTCAGGGTCCCTGGATCTCACTCAAGTGGATCCTCAGACTCATCTGGCAGGCCTCCAAATGCTACATTTCCTCTGGCTCGCAGGATTCCACTTCTCAGAAACTTGGTGTCAGCAGCTCCCCGCATTTTCTGCCCCAGGAACTTGAGGCTTTAAGGAAAGGGAAAATTGGAGGACTTACTATATGCCCAGAGCTTCCACTAGTCCGCATGTTGTTTTGTGCGGAGTAGGAAAATGAGCCCCTTCTGCAAGACTCTTTATTGCCATCTGCTGGAGTATCATTGCCATATACTGGTTATGATAAAACACTACTTGTTACCGCCATATGCCAGACAGTTGTTAGAGTAAATGGACAAATCTATGATGGTACGTTATGGACAATACCACATTAGATAGGGTGCCCTTGTGCAGTAAACATTCATTCAACTGTACGTGGTGGTCCTGCATATGGCGAGAAGGCTTCTCCAAAAAGGCAGGGCAAGGCAAGGCAAGGCAAGGCCGGGCGTGGTGGCTCACGCCTGTAGTCCCAGCACTTTGGGAGGCCGAGGTGGGCAAATCATGAGGTCAGGAGCTTGAGACCAGGAGCTCGAGACCATCCTGGCTAACATGGTGAAACCCCGTCTTTACTAAAAAATACAAAAAAATTAGCTGGGCGTGGTGGCAGGCACTTGAAGTCCCAGCTACTCAGGAGGCTGAGGCAGGAGAATGGCATGAACCCAGGAGGCAGAGCTTGCAGTGAGTCGACATTGCGCCACTGTACTCCAGCCTGGGTGATGGAGTGAGACTCCGTCTCCAAAAAAAAAAAAAGAAAAGGCAAGACAGCCTTGTCCCCAGGTCCCTGCCCCCCACTTCCCAACCCCATTCTTTCATCACTTCTGAGTCCACAGCCTGAACTGGGCTGGGGTGGCTGTCTAGGCCTGGCAGTCGAACGAGAGCGGCACGGTCGGGACTCAGGTGAGCTCCGGAGGCTCCTCAACTCTTTGGAGTGCAAACAGGATGAGTACGCCAAGAGCATGATCCTGCACAGTATCACTCGCTGTGTGTACTTGCTGGAGGCTGAGGTGAGGGAAGGGAAGCAGGAGGTCCCCCCTAGCCGGCCCGCCCCCTGGGGGTTACAGCTGATCCCTGCCCCTGGAATGACCAGACTGTATCCTGGGACTTCTCTCTGGCTGATAGTGGGAGGGGTATGCTGAGGGATCTTGGTGATGTGGGGGTCAGTGGGCCCAGAACACCCGCTTCTCCTGCCTCTTCCATCTCTCCCCACATACTCCAGGCCTCTGCTTGTACTACGGATGATATCGTGTTGCTGGGCTACATGCTAGATGACAAGGACAACAGTGTCAAAACCCAAGCTCTGAATACACTTAAAGCTTTCTCTGGCATCAGAAAATTCAGGCTCAAAATCCAGGTGAGCCTAGGGATGAGTGGTGGGGCATGCAGGATGCCTATAGTCCTTAAGTCCTTTAATTGCCATAGGATAAATGGGCATGTTCCAGAAGTTTGTTTGGGTGTGAATTTGTAACCTAGAAATAAGTGGGAAAACGGTGGTCAGATTCCCAGCAGGGTCATGAAGGCCTTTGAATTTCAGGATGAAACTGAATTGAGGCACTGGTAGTATCTCTCAACCCCAAACAGAAGGACCCCCGCTACCCCACAAGCTCCCTGCTACTGCCACTGCCACGTTTTTCTGACACCAACCAATTTCCAACACTGGCTGGGTGTTCAACAATTCAATTCAGTTCAGACACTATCCATAGTTAGGGCAGACCTCACAGGTTAAGTGCTGAGTCCTCTAAGACTTCCCCCTACTTCAGGTACCAGTCATAGGTCTGACTTCTGACTGGCCCGCTATGAATTCGGGGGTTCCCACAACTCCCTTTTAGATTTAGTAATTTGCTAAAATGGCTCCCAGAACTCAGGAAAATACTTTACTTACTGTTACTGTTTTTCAGTAAAGGACACAACTCAGGAACAGCCAAATGGAGGAGACACATAGGGCAGGGTATCAGGGCACGGAGCTTCCAGGCCTATTACCAGACCAAACTGAAGGTCGGACTGCTATTGCTCGTGGCCCAATAACGAGATGCAGATGAACTGGGGAGGAAGAGTTTTTATTTCTGTAACCGGTTACAGGGAGAAGGCCTGGAAATTATCGCCGGACCAACTCAAAATTACAGTTTTTCAGAGCTTATATACCTTCTAAGCTATATGTCTATGTGTAAGTGTGCATTCACCTAAAGACATAAGTGATTAACTTATTTTAATCTATAACTAAGGTCTGAGTCCTGAAGACCTTCCTCTGAAGCCTCAGTAAATTTACTGAATCTAAATGGGTCCAGGTGCTGAGGTGATTACCCTTATTTTGTTTCCTGCTAAATCAAGGAGTTTTGAGGAATTCCTTCAGACCCCCAATAAACTTGTTTGTGGAGACCTGGGGAGCTTCCTCAGAACCCCAGTAAAACTTGTTTAATCCTGAATGGGTCCCATGAAGAATTCCTTCTTTATTTTGTCATGCTTTAAGGCCCAGGAAAGGCCTAAGCAAAACTCTTGGTGGGCTTTTGTTACATCCCAGCCTTTGTGTAAGGGCACTGGCTTTTAACATTTAACTTAACCATGCAGTCAGCACTGAAACAGTTGTTATGGAGGACTGCCACAGGCCCACTTCAGGAGCGCCCTGCTGTTCCCAGTACCTCCACGTGTTCAAAAACCAGGAAGCTCTTTGAACTCCATTGATTAGAGGTTTTTATTATGTAGTCTTGATGAATTAAATCATGTCCAGCTGCTCACCCCTCCCCAGAAGTTGGGAACGAAGCTGAAAATCCCAACCTTCTAATCATGCCTTGGTCTTTCTGGTAACCAGAAGCTATCCAAGGGCCCTGCCTGGAGTCACTTCATTAGCATAAGCTCTGTTGTGACCAAAAAGGGTTGGTTTGCAGTAACAAAGGACACTGCTGTCACTCAGGAAATTCCAAAGGTTTCAGGAGCTCTGTTCCTGGAACTAGGGACAAAGATCAGATGTATTTTTTATACTCCATCCCCTGTGGCTGTGTTAATCGGAGGTTGGTGTCAGGGCCATGGATACCTTCTCCATTTCTCCATAGAGAAAATGTAAAATACCACATGTCACTTCCCCCTTTCCCTGCTATTATACCCCCAAAATTATAGTATCCACACCCATCCTCCCTGCTTTCCTGCTGCTGCCATGAAAAAAATGGCTTTCTCCTGGTCTGTGGCCAGTGATAGTCTCAATCCTGCCTCCCACCCCTTCCTTAAGGGCCTCTCTGATTGCTTATGCTCCCCGTCAGCACGCAGTAGGCTCCAACCCCTCCCATCTTACAAAGCAAAACCAAAAAAGCCTCTTCCTTGACCTCCACATCTCTTCCTGGCAAATAGTCTATCTCTCCCAAATTAAAAACAAATAAAATATGTAAAACTTGCAAATAATGTGTATATGTGTAAGGTCGAAGGAATAACAACAAAATAGGACATGCCCAGGCCAAGCAATAGAACACAGCCCCCTCCCACATCTCAGCTGCCTCCCCCACCAGAGGCAGTCATTGCCCTGCATTTTGTTTAGCAGTTTCGAATTTTCTTTGTAGTTTTACCATATATGTATGTATCCTTGCACATTCTAGCAGGGCACAGCAGATAATAAAGAGGTAAAATGTAGTCTGGTATGTTTTTAAGCTTCATGTACATGGAAGTAGATGGTTTCTATTCTGTGGTTGGGCAGCTCTGCTTCCTTCTTCTTCTTCTTTTTTTTTTTTTTTTTTTTTTTTTTTGAGGCAGGTCTCATTCTGTCGCCCAGGCTGGAGTGCAGTGGCGCGATGTTGGCTCACTGCAGCCTTGACTTCCCGGGCTCAAGCAATCCTCCACCTCAGCCCCACTAGTAGCTACGATTACAGGTGTGCACCACCATGCCTGGCTAATTTTTGTGTTTTTTGTAGAGACGGGGTCTCACTATGTTTCTCAGGCTGGCCCTGAACTCCTGGGCTCAAGCGATCCTCCCGCCTGGGTCTCTTTCACCACGCTGTGGTGGTCTCTTTCGTGATACTCTGCCACTTGCCCGTTGGTAGACATTTGCATTGTTTCCAGGTGCTCGTCACACTCACATTGTGCTGTGAACATTCTTGTGTTCATTTCCCTTGTGTGCCTGAGAGAGGATTATAGGGTGTGTCCGCAGGGGTCGAATGGTTTGGTCAAAGGGTATGCCCAACTTTTCCAGGAGGGTGGTATCCATTTTCACCCCACCAGCCCTGCACGAGTATTCTCTTGTGTCATAACCTCACTAACATTTGATAATTTCACTTTTTTTTTTTAGACAGAGTCTGCCCCTGTTGCCCAGGCTGGAGTGCAGTGGCATGATCTCGGCTCACTACAACCTCTGCCTCCCAGGTTCAAGCAATTCTTGTGCCTCAGCTTCCAGAGTAGCTGGCATACACTACCACGCCTGGCTAAATTTTTTGTATTTTAGTAAAGACAGGGTTTCACCATGTTGACTGGGCTGGTCTCAAACTCCTGGCCTCAAGTGATCTGCCTGTCTCGGCCTCTCAAACTGCTGGGATTATAGACATGAGCCACCGTGTGTGATCCACATTTTACTTTTTGGTATCAAACTTTTTTGGGGAAAAAATTCTCTTTACATGTATCCTCAAAATATGCACAACTATGATATATCAATAAAAGCAAACACACAAAATAATAAAAACAGATTGAGAAACAAACAGAAAAATATACCTAGCGAGATCTCTGCTTGCTGCCTCATCCCTCAGCCTTCTCAAGTGCAGTGGTGCGATCTTGGCTTACTGCAGCCTCCACCTCCAGGACTCAAGTGATCCTCCCACCTCAACCTCCCTAGTAGCTGGGATTACAGGCATGCATCAATACATCTGGCTAATTTTTGTACTTTTTGTAGAGGTGGGGTTTTGCCATGTTGTTCAGACTGGTCTCAAACTCCTGAGCTCAAGTGATCCACCCGCCTCAGCCTCGCAAAGTGCTGGGATTGCAGGTGTGAGCCACCATGCCTGGTCAGGTTGTGATTCTCAAGCATATTATAATCACCTGGAGAGCTTGTTAAAAGCAAAGATTTTGGCTGGGCATGGTGGTTCAAGCCTGTAATCCCCACACTTTGGGAGGCTGAGGTGGGCAGATCACCTGAGGTCAGGAGTTCGAGACCAGCCTGGCCAACGTGGTGAAACTCTATCTCTACTAAAAATACAAAAATTAGCCAGGCGTGGTGGCGGGCGCCTGTAATCCCAGCTACCCGGGAGACTGAGGCAGGAGAATCACTTGAACCCGGGAGGCGGAGGCTTGCAGTGAGCCAAGATAGCGCCATTGCACTCTAGCCTGGGCCACAGAACGAGACTCCATCTTAAAAAACAAAAAACAAAAAAAAAAAAACCACAAAGATTTTGGGACTGATGCCCAGAGAGTTCAGTTCAACAGGAGAACTTTTCACAAATCCCCAGGAAATTCTGATGCAGGCAGCCTGAGCCCCATTCTTCCTTTTCCCCAGTGTCTTTTTCCTGAGGGCCTGACCCCTGGTTTCTCTTCAGGTGAAAGTAGTTACTCCTTGGTCTAAATTTCCATCTAGCTGTGCCCTTCTGGATCTCTGCAGTCTGTGGGCTCCCCTGCCTTCCCCATGGCCAGCTGCTACTAGGCATATCCATTTAGATACCCTCCAAGTTCTCTAACCCAACATATCCAAAATGGAGCTCACCCCATTCCCTAAATCAGCCCACTCTCTCTAGGGGGCTCTTGGACCATCACGCCCTTTGGGTCTGCCTCAAGGCTCTCAGCATAAAGTGCATGATTGGCGACGGGCTGCACCTCCTTGCCCTAACCCCAGCAATGTACAATGCATGCTTTTTGCTCTCACATGCTACCCTGCTGCTGTTCCCTCATTCTAAAACCCTGTCCCAGACTTGCTGACTCCCTCCTGTCCTGCAGGTCTCCACGGTTTTTGAGGGGTAGGGGAAGGGAAGAGCAGGATGCTGATGGGAGTGCTCACTTCCACTCCAGGACTCTTGCTTACTTCTTACTTGGCTCATAAAGGTGTAGCTCATGAGGTTACCTGTCTTTGGTAATACCTCTAGGTCCAAGCATCTTACTTTTTTTTAAGACGGAGTTTCGCTCTTGTAGCCCAGGCTGGAGTGCAATGGCGCGATCTCGGCTCACCGCAACCTCCGCCTCCTGGATTCAAGCGATTCTCCTGCCTCAGCCTCCCAAGTAGCTGGGATTACAGGCATGTGCCACCACACCCGGCTAATTTTTTGTATTTGTAGTAGAGATAGGGTTTCTCCACGTTGGTCAGGCTGATCCCGAACTCCCAAGCTCAGGTGATCTGCCCGCCTCAGCCTCGAAAAGTGCTGGGATTAAAGGCGTGAGCCACCGCGTCCTGCACGCATCTTGCATCCTAGAACCCAAGATCCCTTTATTCACTCAATAAATGTAACATTGAACACTTTGTGCCAACACGCTCTCTAAGTACAGGAGAGAAAGCAGTAAACAGAACAGGGAAGATCCCTGTGCTTGTGGAATTTATATTCCAACATGGCAAGGCAAGCAATACACAAATAAGTAAAATATATAGTGTGTTTCATGTGGTAAGTGACATGGAGTAAAATAAAAGTTGGGGGGTGGATAAAGGAGGCTGGGTAGGGGTGATGTAGTTTTCAAGAAGAAAATCTTGAATCCAGGAGGCCTGTAATCCCAGCTACCCAGGAGGCTGAGGAAGGAGAATCACTTGAACCCAGGAGGTAGAGGTTGCAGTGAACTGAGATCACGACACTGCACTCCAGCCTGTGTGATGGGAGTAAGACTCCATCTCAAAAAAACAAAAAAAAAAAAAAAAAAGGAAAAGAAAATCTTTTGGGATATTGGGCTTGGTGAAGAGTTCGTGACACCAAAAGCATGATCCATAAAAGGAAAATCAATACATTGGACTTTATTAAAATTAAAAACATTTGCTCCATGAAAGATACTGTTAAGAGGATGAAAAAAGCTGCAGACTGGGAGAGTATATTTGTTTTTTTGTTGTTTGTTTGTTTGTTTGTTTAAGATGGAGTCTTTCTCTGTCACCCAGGCTGGAGTGCAGTGGCGTGATTTCGGCTCACTGCAACCTCCGCCTCCCGGGTTCCTGCCATTCTCCTGCCTCAGCCTCTTGAGTAGCTGGGACTACAGCCATGCACCACCATGCCTGGCTAATTTTTGTATTTTTAGTAGAGACGGGGTTTCACCATGTTGGCCAGGATGGTCTCGGTCTCTTGACCTCACGATCCACCCGCCTGGACCTCCCAAAGTGCTGGGATTAGAGGTGTGAGCCACCGTGACTGGCTGGGGTAGTATATTTGAAAATCGCATATCTGATAAAGGACTCAGGTAAATTATATCAAGTGCTTTCAAAACTGAATATTAGGCTGGGCATAGTGTATCATGAGGTCAGGGGTTTGAGACCAGCCTGGCCAGCATGGTGAAACCCTGTCTCTACTAAAAATACAAAAACTAGCCAGGCGTGATGGTGGGCACCTGTAATCCCAGCTACTCAGGGGACTGAGACAGAAGAATCACTTGAACCTGGGAGGTGGAGGTTGCAATGAACTGAGATCATGCCACTGCACTCGAGCCTTGGTGACAGAGTGAGACTACATCTGAAAACAAAAACAACCCTGAATGTTAAAACAAGCAGTCCAATTAGGAAATGGGCAAACGACATGAACAGATATTTCACTGAAGAGAATATATGGATGGCAAATAAGCACATGAAACCATGTGTAATATCACCAGCCATTAGAGAAATGCAATGAAGACCATGCTGAGATATTACTGTGCACCTATTAGAAGATCTAAAATCAAAATTAGTGACAATACCAAATGCTGGCAAAGATACAGAAAAACTGGATCTTTCCTATATTGCTGGTGGGAATATAAAATGGTACAGCAGCCACTCTGGAAAATAGTTTGGCAGTTTCTTTCAGAACTAAACATACATTTACCAACCAGCAGTTGAACTCTTGGGAATTTATCCTAGAGAAATGAAAACTTACATCTGCACAAAAACCAGTACACGATTGTTGATAGCAGTTTTATGTGGAATAGACCCAAACTGGAAACAACCAAAAATGTCTGTCAATAGGTGAATAGTTAAACAAACTGGTATAGCCATTACCATGGAATGCTACTTAGTAATAAAAATAAAAACGTAATATTGATATGCACAACAACTTGGATGGCTCTCAAGGCCATTATGCTGAGTGAAAAAAGCCGATCTCAAATGATCACATAAAGTGTGATTTCATTTATATAACATCCTCAAACTTAAAAGGTCATATATAGAGATAGAAAACACAAGTGGTTGCCTGGGCTTTGGGCTGGGGGAGCAGGTGGGAGTGACTCTAAAGGGGTCTCTTGAGATAGATCTTTGTGGCAATGGGACAGTTCTGGTGGGATAATCTGTTGGCTGCAGTTGTGGTTACACAAATATGTGCATGTGCTGAAATGACATAGAACTATGCACACATATTGCACCAACACCAATTTCTTAGTTTTGAAATTGTACTATAATGCAAGATATGACCATAGAGGGGAACTGGGGGAAGAGCACATGGGACCTCGCTGTACTGTTTTTGCAACTTCCTGTACATTTATAATCATTTCAAAATAAAGGCCGGGCACAGTGGCTCATGCCTGTAATCCCAGCACTTTGGGAGGCCGAGGTGGGCGTATTACCTGAGGTCAGGAGTCCAAGACTAGCCTGGCCAACATGGTGAACCCCCATTTCTACTAAAAATACAAAAGTTAGTTGAGCACGGTGGTGTACACCTGTAATCCCAGCAACTCAGGAGGCTGAAGCAGGAGAATCGCTTGTACCCGGGAGGCGGAGGTTGCAGTGACCCGAGATGGCACCACTGCACTCCAGCCTGGGCAACAGAGTGAGACTGTCTCAAAATAAATAAATAATAATAAACAAAATTTAAAAAACAAAAATGTGTGTTACACATGACAATGCTATAGAGAAAAATAAAATAACAGTGGGGGGTGGTAAGGAAGGCTGGGATGGGGGTGGTTAGAGAAGGCCTTACTGAGAAGGTAACATTTTAATGAAATCTTAAAGAAGGTGTGAGAGTGAGTTGTGAGTCTCTGGGGATAGCGTGTGCTAAGCAGAGAGCACAGCCTACGCAAACACCCTAAGACAGGTGTGTACCTGGCATGTTCACAGAATGTGTAAGAGGCCATTGTGATGGGAACCTTGGTCATGAGGGAGAGAAGAGATGATGGAGTCCAGGAAATAGTAGGGAGAGCAGGGCAGATCACATCGGACCGTATGCCACTGTAAGGACTTCAGCTTTTACACTGAATGAAATGGGGGCTCTTGAGTAGAGGAGTGACATGTCTAACATGTCAGCTGCTCTGAAAGTAGATGCAGAATGGAAGCAGGGAGACAGGAGGCTATTGCAGAAATCCCAGTGAGATGCCAGTGGCTTGAAAGAGGGCGGTAGAAGTTGGGGTGAGAAGAAGTGACTTGAATTTTGATAGATTTTGAAGGTAGTGCCTACCAGATTTTCTGAAGGATTGGAAAAGGAGTGTGAGAGAAAGAAAGGAGTTGATGCCAACAGTTTTTGGCCTGAGCCACTGGAAGGAAAGTGTAACTCATAGCTGAGACAGGGAAAGCTATAGAAGGAGCAGGTCTAGGGATGGGGGAGCCTGTTAACTCTGAGAGCTCTGTTAGACATTCAGGGAGAAAAGTGGAATTGGCAGCTGCATATATGAGTCTGGAGTTCAGGGGAGGGGCAACATAGCTGGAGCTAGAGACATAAAGGGGAGAATCACCAGCATGTGGACTGTATTTAACACTGTGAGTCTGGATGATACTGGTACGGGAGTGAGGAAGGTAGAAAAGAGGAGGTTGGGCAGAAGCGCTAGGAAAGAAGTCTGAAAAAAAAAAAAAGAAAAAAAAAGCCAAATAAAGAATTTTAAGGCGTGGGAGTGGGTCATTGGGTCAAATGATGTTGAGAGTTAGGGAGAATTGTCTATTGGGTTTGGCCCAGGGGACATCCATGGGGAGAGTGAAGAGTAAAGTCAGATACTGGGATAGTGGTGATCACCTGTAAAAGTAAGCCCTTTTGTTCTCCCCCACTCCAGGAACACTCCATCAAAGTACTCGAACTAATCTCCACCATCTGGGACACAGAACTGCACATTGCGGGCCTCAGACTCCTCAACAACCTTCCGCTGCCCGACTATGTGCATCCACAGCTGCGACGGGTGATGCCTGCCTTGATGGAGATCCTGCAGTCAGACTACATCCTGGCACAGGTGCCTGAGGACCATGGCCAAGGCCCTGCCTTGCTGACCAGCCCTAGCACAGCACTTAGAGGGAGGAGCAGAGGTTCATGTCTTCCTTGCTCAGGCTCAGACTCACCTGCCTTCTCATGCTTTACTCTTTCCTTTATTCAGGTGCAAGCCGTACGACTGCTGAGCTACCTGGCACAGAAGAATGACCTTCTCTACGACATTCTCAACTGCAAGGTGAGAAAGAAATTGAAGAGGGGCTGATGAATGCCAACTCAGATATAGGAGGAGGGAAGAATCATAGCATCTCCAGACAGATTTACCCTGATGAGTTGTTTTAGTTATCTTCCTGCCTCTGCACTAAATGCATTGAAAATCATCCTTCTTCTGTTCCCTGCAGTAGGAGACACCATTTTGTTGGGAGGGGGATTCCCCCCCCTTTTTTTTTTGAGACCGAGTCTCACTCTGTTGCCCAGGCTGGAGTGCAGTGGCACGATCTCAGCTCACTGCAAGCTCTGCCTCCCTGGTTCGTGCCATTCTCCTGCCTCAGCCTCCCAATTAGCTGGGACTACAGGCACCCGCCACCATGCCTGGCTAATTTTTTGTATTTTTAGTAGAGAAGGGGTTTCACCGTGTTAGCCAAGATGGTCTTGATCTCCTGACCTCATGATCCACCCACCTCGGCCTCCCAAAGTGCTGGGATTACAGGCGTGGACCACCGTGCCTGGCCGGGATTCCCCTTTGAGGAGTTTCCTGAACTCTGAGAGTTAGGGACACAGGAGACAAAACAAAAGTTAATGTAGGTATTTTAATATTGGGGGGAAATTACTATGGTAAAGAGCCTTATTAGGGATAGAAAAAGTTACTCTGTGATAATCAGTGGTTCAGTTCACCAGAACAGTAGGGCAACTCTAAACTTGTATGCACCTAATAACATAGTCTCAAAATATATATGACAAAAATTGAAAGGAGAAATTGACAAATATACCTCTACAGTGGGAGATTTGGAATATTGTTACCGCTCTGGCAGCAACTGATAGATTAAAAAACCAAAACTAGTGAGGATATACTCTTAGTGAATAACACAAATAAACTTGAGCCATCAGACATACCCAGAACAGTCTACAAGGATTAAATGCACAGTCCTCTCAAGCGCACACACAATATTTAAGAAGTTACACACTAAGCCTTAAAGTTTGTCTCGACAAATTTTCCAGAATGAATATTATCATATCACTCATTTTTTTTATCACAAGGCAATTAAGTTAGAGGATAGTAATAAAAGAAAAACTAAAAAATTACTACATACTTGAGTCTGAAATTTAGGCATGTTTGGGAGTTTAGGCAATAGGAGTATACAAGAACAAGAATTTTATAACTTGCCTAGGAGTTTATTCCCATTTTTTCTCTATTCCCATCACAGGTTCACTCCAACTTCCTAAACCTGTTCCAGCCCACACAGCCAGGGAGTCTCCTGTATGAGGTACTGGTGTTTGCTGAGCGGCTGAGTGAGGGCCGGAACGCACCCCACTACCGCGCAGTGAAATGGCATTACAACGAACAGTCCCTGCATGAATCCCTCTTTGGGGAAGAGTCGCGACTGGCAGACCGACTGCTTGCCCTGGTCATTCACCCTGAGGAGGATGTTCAGATCCAGGCATGCAAGGTCATTGTCAGCCTGCAGTATCCCCAGGACTTGAGATCCCGGCCCTCCTCCTGCCAGCCCAGTCGTTCATACTTTAAAAACACGGAATAAAATTAAGGAGAGCCAATAAATGAGTATGGGATAGAAACTTGAAGTTTCCTGAAGCTTGATTGTCTGTCGGTGGCCTTCCAGGGCTGGATGGAGATTTCATTCAGCATAACTTCTGCTTCAGAGTGTGGCACAGCATAGGCTTATCTCCCAAAGCACATCCCCACTTCTATGTTTGGGGGACTGGCTCCCCTCTCCTCCCTCCCTCCCTCTCTCTCTCTCTTTCTTCTTTCTTTTTCTTTTGATGGAGTCTTGCTGTGTTGCCCAGGCTGGAGTGCAATGGCACAATCTTGGCTCACTGCAACCTCCGCCTCCTGGGTTCACCCCATTCTCCTGCCTCAGCCTCCCGAGTAGCTGGGACTACAGGCGTCCGCCACCACGCCCAGTTAATTTTTGTATTTTTAGTAGAGATGGGGTTTCAGCATGTTGGCTAGGCTAGCTCTTGCTGCTTTTCAAATCAATGTGGAGCCATTGCTTTCAGGGAGTTGGAAGAAGGCAGGCTTGGGGTTTGAAGCCAAAGATAATCAACAGGACACAGTATAGCAATGGGTTAATTAGGATGGGCGAGGCTATGCCACAGTAACAACACTCGCACCTCAGTGGCTTCAACATGGCAAAAGTTAATTCTTGTTTACACTGCATGCCCATTGCAGATCAGCGGTGGGGATGGAAGGGCAGGCCTCTGCTTCACAACATCCTCACACAGAGACCCAGGCTGAGGGAGGTTTCTTCATTGTGTTCTACAGCTATTACAGAAGGGCAGGGAACATGGTAGTGATAAATGTCATCACTTCTGCTCACATCTCATTAGCCAAAGGGAGTAAGGAAGATCATTCTTTCCACGTGTCCAAGCAAGAACTGATGATACTTGGTGACAGCATTAATGACAGAGATCTGGGGCATACTGGGTCAGAAAGGGAGCTCTGGAATCAGAGTGCTAGCTTGCAATCCCAGCTCTGTCACTTACTAACTGTGTGACCTCAGGGAAGCCATTAACCCTATTCGAGCTTCAGGCCCCTCATCTGTCAAATGCATATAATAATAGTACTGATTTCATGAGGCTGTTGGGAAAAAGAAAGGGAGATTATATAAGTTAAAGAATGTAAGTCAGTGTTCTGCATGCATTCCTCAAAGATGGGCTCTGAGGAGCTATGAAATCATCACTGAGAAAGCCGGGCACGGTGGCTCACGCCTGTAATCCCAGCACTTTGGGAGGTCAAGGCAGGCAGATCACCTGAGGTTGGGAGTTCGAGACCAGCCTGACCAACATGGAGAAACCCCATCTCTACTAAAAATACAAAATTAGCCAGGTGTGGTGGCAAACGCCTGTAATCCCAGCTACTTGGGAAGCTGCGGCAGGAGAATTGCTTGAACCCAGGAGGCAGAGGTTGCAGTGAGCCGAGATTGCACCATTGCTCTCCAGCATGGGCAACAACAGTGAAACTCCATCTCAGAAAAAAAAAAAAAAAAAGAAATCATCCCTGGGAGGTCCTTGGAGAGTGTTGCCTCCGGCATTTCTCCAGTCTCTTCAGGTTATAGGCACTGGGGAGTCCTGGAGTCCTCCATGAAGCACCCTGAAAAGTCATTGAAACTTAAGCTTTGGAAACCAGAACAATAGTGTAATACAACACCATAACCACGAAGTTTCCTGAAACAAGAAGACTGTCAAACCAAATATGGTCACCCATTTTCTGATTTCCCATTCATTTGCATTTCCCAGTTGTTCATTCGTTGTGTTTGTCTCGATAGTATTTAATTTTTTTTAGTTTTTTTTGAGATGGAGTCTCGCTCTTGTATTTAAGCGCAAACCCGGAGCTGGAGTGCTCTCTCCGCGCGTACGCATGGCAGGACCTCTCAGACTCACTGCAGAGCTCTTGTCCTCTCCCGTGTTTACGCACATTGCTACACTGCCTCAGTTCCCGCATCTGTGAGCTGTGGACTAGCCATGGACTTGTCCAGCCATACCAATTCTGGCCCAGGCGTGAAATTGTTTGTATTATTTCCTAAGTTCAAGAGTAGCGGTGTGATCAGTTCAGCGTGTAGTTAGCCAGGTCCCTTGGGTTATACTTGATCTCCTGACCTCGTGATTCTGCCCCGTGCGTCGCCATCCCAGGACGCGCTTTTCTGCTGGAATATTACAGGCTTGAGCCACCGCCGCTCTAATCCGGCCTATTTTTTTTTTTTTTTTTTTTTTGAGACAGAGTGTCGCTTGTCACCAGGCTGGAGTGCAGTGGTGTGATCTCTGTCTCACTGTAACACTCTGCCTCCTGGGTTTTCAATGGGTTTCCCCTTGCATAAGATGCAATACCAAAGTTACATCTTCCTTCTCTGGAGAATCAGCCAGACTACAGGAGCATGCCACCACACCCAGCTAATTTTCTGTATTTTTTAGTAGAGACAGGCTTTCACCATGTTGGCCAGGATGGTCTCAATGTCCTGACCTTGCGATCCGCCCGCCTTGGCCTCCCAAAGTGATGGGTGCCCGGCCCTCATTCATTGTTTTATCTGTGAGTCCTTGCTGGGAAACAGTAGGGATTGCTAATGGTTTAAGAAAATGCTATGGGAAAGAAACCTAATGTTGGAGGTATTCCTAGCCTGAGTCTGCTCGATCTAGGACAAAGAACCTGGTCCAGCCACGGGCTCCTGGTGTTCTTCAGAAGTAGGATTTGAAAACCAGTCTTGTCCAGGACCAACCCTGGCATGGAAAACAAACCCAAAAAGGAAAAGTGACTTGCTCAAGGTCACATGACTGGTCTAGGGCAGAAATAGGATTAGAACCTCCTACTACTGAGCTTTTCTTTTCCCCTCACATGCTTTGGTCCAAGCCCCGTAAGAGTGGATCATGGATTCTAAGCCAAAACCTATGGAAATTGAGGAGGATCTTGATGCTTCTGGCCAGTTTAGGACTGAAGTACTTAAGGAAATCTGTCTCCACTTAATCCCTGGCCCCAGGTCATATCACTCAGGTGGAATAGGGAGGGTGTTTCTTGATGAGGATGGGCTGATGGGAAAGAGCCAGAGCTTATAGAGAGGCCAGCCCCGTCACTGTCTCCCAGAATGAGTGGGCAGTCACTACCAGATCTGAATCAGCACCCCTTATCTCCCTCCTGAGTTCAGGCCTGAGGCTGCTCCTTCTTGCTGCTGGATACACTGCAGCCACCCCAGTGGAACTTGTCAAATGCCAGCATTGCCTTTCGACCAGCTCCGTGTGTGCCCGTGTCACCAACAAGGTGTTGGGCATCACTTTCAAATTCTCCCCACCATATCCACCTAGTTCTCCCATTTCCGTTGCTACTGCCCTGTCCTCCACATCAGGACTTGCCCACTTCTTTTTTTTTTTCTTTTTTCTTGAGACAGGGTCTCACTCTGTCTCCCAGGCTAAGGTACAAACACGGCTCACTGCAGCCTCGACCTCCCAGGCTCACGTGATCCTCCCACCTCAGCCTCCTTGGGTAGCTGGGACTACAGGAATGTGCCACCGTGCCCAGCTAATCGTTTGTATTTTTTCGTAAAGATGAGGTTTTGCACGTTTCCCAGGCTGGTCTCAAACTCCTGGGCTCAAGCGATCCACCCTCCTCAGCCTCCCAAAGTGTTGGGATTACAGGTGTGAGCCACCACACTGGGCCTGACTTTTCCTCCTCCTGGTTTCCATCCTCTCCAGCCCTACACACTCCAGGCTAATTTTATAATCCCACATGGCACGATTCCCAAAAACCTTCAGGGGCTCCCCATTGCCATGGTGAAATCTTTCTCGGCCTCAAAGCAAAGTCACGTGATCTGACAGGTATAAATGTATTCTCAGCAAAAGGTTGAGTTTTGTCCTCAAAGATGTGGTCACTGGACCCCTTTTTTACATGACAAAACCAAATGAATTAGCTTTGCATTCAAGGCCCTTCACAATGTGATCCTCTTGCCTGCCTCAAGCCTACTGTGCCAAATCTCTGCTCCAGCCAAACTGGAGCAAACTAGTCATTGCTGCCCTAATCATAACATGTGTACTCTTGCTCCAAACTTGTTCTCTTTTTTTTCTTTAAATTACTATTATAAAGAGAATATGCCTCCAAACTTTTTTTTTCTTTTTTTGAGACAGAGTTTTGCTCTTGTTGTCCAGGTTGGAGTGCAATGGTGCAATCTCGGCTCACTGCAACCTCCGCCTCCCGGGTTCAAGCGATTCTCCTGCCTCAGCCTCCCAAGTAGCTGGGATTACATGCATATGCCACCACACCCGGCTAATTTTGTATTTTTAGTAGAGACGGCGTTTCTTCATGTTGGTCAGGCTGGTCTCAAACTCCCGACCTCAGGTGATCTGCCCGCCTCGGCCTCCAAAGTGCTGGGATAACAGGCATGAGTCACTGCACCTGGCCTACTTTTGATACAACTTTCCTGCTGCTTAGAATGCTAGAATGGCCTTCCCTCTTCTTCCCACTGGACTGTGCCTTCTAGTGTCATCAAAGTTGACGTCCCACTGCAGCCGAGATCTTTTTTCAAGCATACCAGCCTTTGGTGCATATTGCAGCACTTCTCATCTGAACCTCTCACTTGGCATTTGGCAAATTAAAGCTTGAATCTTATATACCTTGTACTTTTATTCTTTTTTGGAGTAGGACATATGTTTTTGTTTGTTTGTTTGCTTGTTTTTGAGACGGAGTCTCACTCTGTCGCCCAGGCTGGAATGCAGTGGTGTGATCTTGGTTCACTGCAACCTCTGCATCCCCAGGCGATTCTCCTGCCTCAGCCTCCTGAGTAACTAGGATTACAGGTGCCCACCAGCTATTTTTTTGGTGGTGTTGAGATGGAGTCTTGCTCTATTGCCCAGGCTGGAGTACAGTGGTGCGATCTTGGCCCACTGCAAACTCTGCCTCCCAGGTTCAAGCAATTCTCCTGCCTCAGCCTCCCAAGTAGCTGGGATTATGGATGTGTACCATCATGCCTGGCTCAATTTTGTATTTTTAGTAGAGACTAGGTTTTACCATGTTGGCTAGGCTGGTCTCGAACTCCTGACCTCAAGTGATCTGCCTGCCTCGGCCTCACAAAGTGCTGGGATTATACATTTGAGCCACTGTACCCGGACTGCCTGCAGTAGGACATACCTGACTGCTTATCAAAGCCTTGAAGAGGCTGCTCAGGGCAGGCACATGATAGCAATCGGCTGATGGTAATGGAAGGAATTGGCAGTGGGCAGATCAGATGGGAGTGGTGTATTAGTTATCTGTTGCCATGTAACAAATTATGAGAAAACTTGGTGTATCAGTCTGGGTCTGATCGATCAAGAGAGAAACCTCACAGTAATTTAACAGGAAATTTGAATATGATTATTAAAACAGGGAATTGGAGTAACAAAGAATTGGTTAGTAAGGAGTTATGAGAACCCTATGGAATAATGAATAGCTGGCATGAGGAGCAGCCCCTACCTCCCAAGGCTAAGATACAGCACCCAAGAAAGAGGTATCCTCTCCCCACCCAGGGTTGAGATCCAGACCTTGTTGAGTAGAGCACAGCCCACAGCTCACTAGGTGGCAGAAAAATCACTGTACTGTCATGCCAGTGCAACTCGCCAGAAATATGCCCTCTAGGATGCCAGGGAAAGCTCTTCCCCAGGGAGGTGTGGAACCAGAGACTTTCCACTACAGAACTAACTGAGTGAGGTGCAGGGGAAGCCGCTGCCCACTGGGTCCTGTTGGTCTTCATGTGCTGCGGGAGCCGGCACTGGAGAACCTATGGGTGCTACAGGAGCCTGATGCAGGAGAAGCCACATGCACACAGGTGCTATGTGAGGCAGAAGTTGGAGGCATTCTGCTTACACTACAGCCCAAGGTGGGCAGTGCCAGGAGAAGCTGCTAGCCTCTGGGTGTTGCTGGCTACTCCAGAAACAGCACTGAAAGCTGTTTGCACAGCAGGAGCTTGTCAATCAAGCACACTGGAACCAGGAAGCAAAAACCTCTTCCTCCCACAATGTCTCTCCAGCTCCCTTCCTCTTAGTTATTTAAATATCAATAAACATATGTTACCTCTCACAGGAATTTGAGAGCATCTTGACTGGGTGGTTCTGGCTCAGTCAAGCTGTGGTTACAGTTATGCTTTTGCCAAGGACTGTTGTTATTTGAAGGCTTGACTGGGGCTGGAGGATCCCCTTCCAAGATAGCACAGTTATGGGACTGACAAGTTGGTGCCAGCTGTTGGCAGGAGGCCTCAGTCTTCCTACACGTGGGCATCTCCACAGGGGTGTTTGAGAGTCTTCATGATGTAGCAGGACGAGCCACAGACAAAACTCCTTAGACACCGAGTTAAAGAAGGAAGGGGTTTATTCGGCCGGGAGCATTGGCAAGACTCCTGTCTCAAGAGCCAAGCTCCCTGAGTGAGCAATTCCTGTCCCTTTTAAGGGCTCACAACTCTAAGGGGGTCTGTGTGAGAGGGTCGCAATCAATTGAGCAAGCAGGGGGTATGTGACTGGTGGCTGCTTGCACTGGTAATTAGATTGGAACAAAATAGGATAGGGATTTTCACAGTGCTTTTCTTTTCTTTTTTATTTTTTTGAGACAAAGTCTGACTCTGTCACCCAGGCTGGAGTGCAGTGGCGCGATCTCAGCTCACTGCAACCACCGCCTCCTGGGTTCACACCATTCTCCTGCCTCAGCCTCCTGAGTAGCTAGGACTACAGGCGCTGCCATCACGCCCAGCTAATTTTTTGTATTTTTTTTAAGTAGAAACGGGGTTTCACCGTGTTCGCCAGGATGGTCTCGATCTCCTGACCTTGTGATCTGCCCGCCTCGGCTTCCCAAAGTGCTAGGATTACAGGCGTGAGCCACCGCGCCCAGCCTCACAGTGCTTTTCTATACAATGTCTGTAATCTATAGATAACGTAACTGATTAGGTCAGGGGTTGATTTTTAACTACCAGGCCCAGGGTGTGGCACTGGGCTGTCTACTTGTGATTTCATTTCTGCCTTTTAGTTTTCACTTTTTCTTTCTCTGGAGGCAGAAATTGGGCATAAGACAATGTGAGGAGTGGTCTCCTCCCTTATTCCCCACCTTTGAGACTCTCACTCAATAGTGGGAGTTCTCACTTTCATTTTTACTACTCATGTCTTCTTGCAAGACAGATCAATAGTGATTCATATAGTACACTTGTGCTGAAGCATTTTGGTGAACTAAGGTAGCGATCAAGCTTTTTTATCATTTGAAGAAGTACAGGTAGCAAACAACAGGGCAGTAAGCAGGTTCCTATTACTATTATAGCTCTTTTTTTTTTTTTTTTTTTTTTTTTTTTT
>NW_016804694.1:442471-444592 GCF_001698545.2 Rhinopithecus bieti
GTTTTGTCAGGTCAGGTAGCCTCAGGGCTGGGGCCAACATGAGTTTTCTTTTAACTCATGAAAAGCTCATTGCTGTTGGTTGTAATAGATGTAGTTTATCTAATCTACATTTTGTTAACTGTCACCTACTAAAATATTGACTCAAATCCTGCAGCTATTTGATTTCAAGCTTTAAATTGATCTGGTATTCCTCGTGGGACTCCAACTGCATCTAAGTAGACATGAGAGTCAAAAGACCCATAACGGGCTTCTCTCGTTTTATGATGTCTTATTTTTTTCCTTCTGGTTGATGAAATGACAGGGTGAAAGGGATAGCCAATTAGACTAAAGCACAAGTGCCACTCCAGTTATTCGGCAGAGTGCCCAGTAAAGGTCCACCACAATACCACCCCCCATCTGCACAGGGATGAACAAGGGCTGACTGATTGATAAGCCCTTGAAAATTCTTAAGCTCACTGCATCCTTTCAGGTCTCCAAGGAACGCTAAGTTTCCTCCCTGTCATGAGAGACACGAAGTGAACTTAGTATTGGGAGATGGAGGCTGGATGGCCCTCTGGGGCTGACCTGCAGGGTGCCGGACTTTGAGATATAACAGAAAGAGCCTGGCACGACTTATTACTCCAGGCTATAGAATCCTGGAAAAGAGCTACCATGCAGCCCACACCTGGTCGACTGGAGGACCACCTTAGTGGAAAGGGGACAATCTGGGCCTCTGGCCTGCCATGTGCACAAGCATAGCAATTGCTTTTGTTTAATGTGCAGATGGAATATATGATCCATTTTAACCAGGCATTTGCATCTTGGTATCCTGTCTTGATTGCTAAAGTTTGTTTTAAGTCTTTAACTTCTATGATCCTCTAGTAAAATGAATGTATGATTTTAGGAAATTACAAAAACCAGTTGGGGAAGTCCATTCTTGCTCTTTAGTGGTTCACAGAACGTTGGACCAACTATGGCATGAAAGCCCTACATCGGGGGGCAAGACTTCTGGTTGGCACTGGAATCTTGATCGATATCTCCCTGGGTTAAATGGTCTTAGTTTACTAATGCCGTCTTAGGAGAGTCGGGAGGGACAGAAGTACTTTCTGAAGTAGAAAGCTGTCTTTGACTTGGCAAGTCCCCACAGGGTATAACAAGGCAGGCATTAAATGCAATAGTTTGAGGCAAAATTGACTTGGTTATGTTAATAACTAGATGGTCAGCAACACAATGAGGAAAGAAGAAAGAGTAATAGAACAGATGAAAAGAGTTAAATTTTTCTTAGCTTTAGTTTGGTAGGGTTTTCGCCTGGGACTATGGCCCACAACTTGAGGGGGTGGTGCTTTCTTGACTTGGGTGTGATGAGTCCATCCTTTTTGGCTGTACGAACAGCAGTCTTGTTGGTTAGCAGCACAAGGTAGGGTCCTTCCCAGGCTGGCTCGAGTTTTTCTTCTTTTTTTTTGTTTTTTTGAGACGGAGTCTCGCTCTGCTGCCCAGGCTGGAGTGCAGTGGCCAGATCTCAGCTCACTGCAAGCTCCGCCTCCCGGGTTCACGCCATTCTCCTGCCTCAGCCTCCCGAGTAGCTGGGACTACAGGCGCCCGCCAGGTCGCCTGGCTAGTTTTTTGTATTTTAGTAGAGACGGGGTTTCACCATGTTAGCCAGGATGGTCTCGATCTCCTGACCTCGTGATCCGCCCGTCTCGGCCTCCCAAAGTGCTGGGATTACAGGCTTGAGCCACCGCGCCCGGCCGAGTTTTTCTTCTTTCTACCCTTTGATGAGAACGTGATCTTCAGGCTGGTGCTGGTTTACCGGAAATTCTAGGGGTGGTACATGTGCTAAAAGACTTTTAGTTTTTGAGAGAAAGGAAAGTGGAAGATAAACCAAGTATATAATTTTTAAGAAACTGACCTTTTGTTTTCAATGTGGGGACCTTGGCAGTGGACTTTATAGTCCTTAGTGCCTTTTTACTGAGAAATTTCCTTTAGCACCTATTTTTATTAGTTTTCAAACCAAAGAAAGCTGAATACGATTTTACATTTAACAATGCTTCTCGTATGATTTTTATACCAGATAAGCTAAATTTTATCTTTATATTAGTGTGTTATTAATGTTAAACCTAATTTTAATAAAACCTTGTAGAC
>NW_016804694.1:445467-460472 GCF_001698545.2 Rhinopithecus bieti
CCATGTTGATCCTCCATGGGGGCCTGCCACACACTGCTCTGGCGAGGTGTCCCACTGGGGCAAATGCCTACCCAGGAGCGCTCTCAGGATCCGCCTCACTCAGGCTGGTCGGAGTCCCCCGCAGGGATGTTCCAGAGAGCAGGCTTAAGCCGCCTGAGGAGCTGCCTCGACCATCTGCCAATCACCTCGCTTCCCAGTCAGGGAACCAAGAAATGTAGCAGGACAAGCGGCAGACAAAACTCCTCAGACACCGAGTTACAGAAGAAAGGGGTTTATTCGGCCAGGGGCATCGGCAAGACTCCCGTCTCAAGAGCCAAGCTCTCCGAGTGAGCAATTCCTGTCCCTTCTAAGGGCTCACAACTCTAAGGGGGTGCATGTGAGAGGGTCGTGATCGATTGAGAGAGCAGGGGCTGCGTGACTGGGGGCTGCATGCACTGGTAATTAGATAGGAACAGAAAAGGACAGGGATTTTCACAGTGCATTTCTACACAATGTCTATAATCTATAGATAACGTAACTGATGAGGTCAGGGGTTGATCTTTAACTACCAGGCCCAGGGTGTGGCGCTGGGCTGTCTGCTTGTGGATTTCATTTCTGCCTTTTAGTTTTACTTTTCTTTCTTTGGAGGCAGAAATTGGGCATAAGGCAATATGAAGAGTGGCCTCCTCCCTTAATGACATAGCAACTGGCTTGCCTTATAGTAAACCATCCACGAGAGAACAGAGCAGACTGCAATGCCTTTTCTGACCTCACCTCAGAAGTCATGCACTGTCATTTCAGCCACATTGTGTTCCTTAGAAGTCAGTCTAGCCCCCATTCAAAGGAAGGGAATTAGGCTCTACCTATTAAAGGGAAGAATATCAAGGAATTTGTGAACATTTAAAAACCACTACAGGTACATTGTCAACAAGGACTAATTAGACACCTACTGTGTGCTCAGCAGCTAGATACATCTGTATCCCCACAGAGACATTCCCTGCTAAGGAGAAGAGAAATTTTATAACCAGTAGTTGACACTCCATCCTTTCCCTCTGTCTTTTTTTCCAGCTGTTTAGCTTGTTTTCTCACTTGCAGGCCTCTTTGACCCTCAGGCAATTCTATTTACAAAGAAACATCTCTTCCCATCTTCTCATTTAATTCTAACGTTTCAGAGAAGAGGAGTGGCTTGAATTAGATCTCCAGAGAGGAGAGAGAAGAGCTCTCCAGGTTGGGAGACTTGGACTTTACAGGAGGGGAAACCAATCAGAGTTTCCCTCTGATGGGATTGTGATAGGGGTAGGGTGCTGGTAGATGATTTTGGCCAGGCCGATTGCCAGTTACTTCTCTAACTGATTACCTGAAGGAGATGTATGAGAGACAGAGACAAAGGGAACTCCAGCCCCAATGCATGGCTTCCAGTAGGACCCCAACACAGGGTTCTCAAGCAAAACTGGGCTGGAGTAGCCAGGTGTGTCTTAAAACTTAAAGCAGGGGCCGGGCACCTGTAATCCCAGTGCTTTGGGAAGACAGGCAGGGGTATCACTTGGAGAGGAAAGGGGGCCTCCCAGGCTGGGGTTTTGGTTTATTCTTGGGCTCAGGGGGAGCAGGTGTTGTAGAAGGGGAAGCTCCCTCCATGCCCTTCCTGCTTCTCGGGAAGGAATCCATGCCATGTTCCAGGACATACAGAAGGCCATAGTTACTTGTGGGGAGGAGTCACAGGCATTAAAGGCTCACACTTGTCACATTGAGTATTCTTCTTCCCATCCTTGAGTGGAAGAAGAGAACTGACCCAGTGCCTGGATCCTTGGAACAATCACCTGTTGTATTGATTACCTTCTTGCATAAACAAATTCCCCCAAAGTTTAGTGGCTGTATTAGTCTGTTCTCACACTGCTATAAAGAACTACCTGAGATGGTAATTTATGAAGAAAAGAGGTTTGTTGACTCACACTTCCACAGCCTGTACGGGAAGCATGGCTGAGGCATCAGGAAACTTACAATCATGTGACCTTATTGCCCCTGAGCTGCTCAGTAATTGCCACCTTAGAATGCTCTTTCCCATGAGCTGGGCCAAGGAGTTCTACAGTCCAAAGGAAGTGATGGCCAGGGACAGTGTCTCATGCCTGTAATCCCAGCAGTTGGGGAGGCTGAGGAGGGCAGATTGCTTGAGCTCAGGAGTTTGAGAATAGCCTGGGAAACATGGCAAAATCCCACCTCCACCAAAGAAAAGAAAAGAAGAAAAGAAAAGAAAAGAATATAGCTGGGCATGATGGCGCATGCCTGTAATCCCAGCTACTAAGGAGGATGGATTGAGCCAGGAGGTCGAGGTTATGGTGAGCCATCATTGTGCCACTGCACTCCAGTCGGGGAGACAGAGGGAGACTCTGTCACAAACAAACAAATAAACAAATAAAGTGATGCTTATTTTTGCTAGGTGTTGTGGCTCACGTCTGTAATCCCAGCACTTTGGGAGGCCGAGGTGGGCGGATCACTTGAGGTCAGGAGTCCGAGACCAGCCTGGCCAACGTGGCAAAACCCCATCTCTGCTAAAAACACAAAAATTAGCCAGGCGTGGTGGTGCATGCCTGTAGACCCAGCTACTTGGGAGGCTGAGACAGAAGAATCGCTTAAACCCAGGAGGCAGAGGTTGCAGTGAGCTGAGATCACACCACCGCACTCTAGCCTGGGTGACAGAGCAAGACTCCAACTCGAAAAAAAAAAGTGATGCCTATTTTTCATCATGTGGAAGGAAAAGTTAAGTGAATAGATACTTTTTCCCATTTTCCCACTTGCTACGGCTTATCTGCTGATGAGTAACAGACGGCCAAATGAATGAGCAAGGAGCAAAGAGTATTAGAAAAACACAGAAATGTGATTTCTTAAAATAGTTTATGTATTGGCCATGTGCAGTGGCTCACGCCTGTAATCCCGCACTTTGGGAGGCTGAGGCAAGCAGATCACTTGGGGGAGTTCGACCTCAGGAGCCTGGCCAACATGGTGGAACCTCGTCTCTACTAATAATACAAAAAAAATTAGTCAGGTGTGGTTGCACGCACCTGTAGTCCCAGCTACTTGGGGGGCGGAGGCAGGAGAATCAGTTGAACCCAGAGGTTGCAGTGAGCTGAGATCATTCCACTGCACTCCAGCCTGAGTGACAGAGTGAAACTGTGCCTCAAAAAATAAAAATAAAAGTAAACCCAAAAATAAACAAAAAAAAAGTTTATGTGTTTTTTGAGATGCAGTGACCTAGTTACATGCAATACAGTGAGAAGAGGGAATGAAGACAGAGAGAAAGAAAACTGAGTTCCTGAGGTGGGATTAAATCTCCTGATGTTTCCTGGTTTCTACAGAGAGCACCAGAAGGTCCGGATCAGCAGGACAAGCATGAGAATCACAGCTGCCTCTAAGGGAGTGAGCTGATTCCTAAAATTTGACCCATGGGTGGAATCTGGGGGAAGATTCCCCAAGGCTGAAGGTACTCCAGGCCACATCCCTGGCAAGTGGGGAGGAGGCACTGTGTAATGCATCCTGTCTGCTGACACTGGAAACCATCAAAGCTAACTGCTGAGCATCAGTGACATCCTCTCAGGACATGGCTGGCAACGTTTGTTGTTTGTAAGAGCTGGAAATGTGGGTCACTGTGTCTGGTACAGCCCTGTCAGTGGGGGTGAGGCAGGATGACAAAGGGAATCTAATTCTTACTATGGAATCTCTCCATTCTCATATCATCCTGGATAATTGTATTCTGGGGGATGTTGGAGTCAAATACGAGTCTAGGAGACAAAGAGGTCATAGAATGGAGATTTTGTAGTTAAGGAGCTTAGAGACAGGACTCTTAGGCATAGGTGGGAGTGTAACTTGTGGAATTAGAAGGCATGCTCCATACTACCTGTATCAGTTCATTTTCACACTGTTATAAAGAACTACCTGAGACTGATTATTTATTTATTTATTTATTTATTTATTTATTTATTTTTGAGATGGAGTCTTGCTCTGTCACCAGGCTGGAGTGCAGTGGCACGATCTTGGCTTACTGCAACCTCCGCCTCCTGGGTACAAGCAATTCCCCTGCTTCAGCCTCCTGAGTAGCTGGGACCACAGGTGCGTGCCACCACACCTGGCTAATTTTTTTGCATTTTAGTAGAGATGGGGTTTCACCATGTTGACCAGGATGGTCTTGATCTCCTGACCTTGTGATCCACCCTTCTCGGCCTCCCAAAGTGCTGGGATTACAGGTGTGAGCCACCATGCCCGGCCCAGACTGAGTAATTTATAAAGAAGAGAGGTTTAATTGAGTCACAGTTCTGCATGGCTAGGGAGGCCTTGGGAAACTTACAATCATAATGGAAGGTAAAGGAGAAGCAAGCACCTTCTTCACAAGGCGGCAGTAGAGAGAGAGCGAGGGGGGATATGCCACACTTTTAAACCATCAGATCTCATGAGAATTCACTCAGTATCACCAGAACAGCATGGGGGAACCTGTCCCCATGATCCAATCACCTCCCACCAGGTCCCTCCTTCGACACGTGGGGATTACAATTTGAGATGAGATTTGAGCGAGGACACAGAGCTAAACCATATCACTACCCAAAGCAATCTACAGATTCAATGCAGTTATTATCAAAATACCACTGACACTCTTCACAGAAATAGAAAAACACTAAAATTTGCATAGAATCACAAAAGACCCCAAATAACCGAAGCCATCCTGAGCAAAAGGAACAAAATTGAAGGTATCACATTACCAGACTTCAAAATATACTACAAAGCCATAGTAACAGCATAGTACTGGCATAAAAACAGACATGTAAACCAATGAAACCAAATAGAGAACCTAGAAATTAATTAATGTGTTTGGAGTAAGTACCCCAAAATCTGGCCATAAACGGCCCCAAAACTGGCTGTAAACAAAATATCTGCAGCACTGTAACATGTCCATAATGGCCCTAATGCCCAAGCTGGAAGGTTGTGGGTTTACGGGAATGAGGGCAAGGAACATTTGGCCCACCCAGGGCGGAAAACCCGTTGAAGGCATTCTTAAGCCACAGACAAAAGCATGAGCAATCTGTGTCTTAAGGGCATGTTCCTGCTGTAATTAATTCAGCCCATCCCTTCGTTTCCCATAAGGTTATGGGATACTTTTAGTTAATTTAATATCTATAGAAACAATGCTAATGACTGGTTTGCTGTTAATAAATATGTGGGTAAATCTCTGTTCGAAACTCTCAGCTCTAAAGGCTGTGAGACCCCTGATTCCCCACTTCACACCTCTATATTTCTGTGTGTGTGTCTTTAATTCCTGTAGCGCCACTGGGTTAGGGTCTCCCCGACCGAGCTGGTCTCGGCAATTGGTGTCCATCGTGGGGGCTCGAATCCAGGTCGAAGGGTCCCCGGAGAGATGGTTGGAACGGAACACTAGCTGGGGGACACCCGAGTACTCTTAAAGCAATCCTCGTGGTAAGGAGGGGAGCTCGGCAGCGTCAGGGTAACAGTGGGGCAAGTTTGGGGTCTGGTTCCTTCCACCTTGGAACTTTTTCACACTGATGAAGAGGAGGAACAAGAGTATACTGAAGTCACAGAAGAGGTTACAGAGCATGTTTATTTGCCAGCTGAAGGTAAAGCGGCAAAGGAAGGAGAGGTTCATCCCTACCCTTCTGCACCCCCCTTATTATTTTGAAGAAAATGACCGCCCAGATCTTTCTTTTCCGGAGGACACTGGGTGAAAAGCAGTTGCCCCAGCGACTGTTCGAGCAGCACCTCGAGTGACTGCTGTTAGTTCTTTTCAGGCAGGAATTCAGCAAGCTAGGCGAGAGGGTGATTTAGAGGCTTGGCAGTTCCTTGTTAGAATACACCCCCCAGATCAAGAGGGAAATGTTACAGCTACTTTGAACCTTTTCCTTTTAAATTACTCAAAGAATTAAAGCAAGCAATGTCAGTATGGACCAGGTTCTTCTTTTGTAATGGCCTGCCCCTCCACACCTGTAGGCATTTCTCGTCAGGTGGAAAGAGAGACTTGAGAAAGAGACACAGAGACAAAGTATAGAGAAAGAAAAGTGGGCCCAGGGAACCAGCGCTCAGCGTACAGAGGACCCGCACCCGGCACCGGTCTCTGAGTTCCCTCAGTATTTATTGACCATTATCTCCACCATCTTGGAGAGGGGGAAGTGGCAAAACAATAGGGTCATAGTAGGGAGAAGGTCAGCAAGAAGACATATGAATAAAGATCTGTGTCATGAATAAGTTCAAGGAAAAGTGCTGTGCTTTGATGTGCATACATGCAAACATCTCCATAAACATTTTCAGGGCATAAAGAGCAGCACTGCCGCTAGCATGTCCCACTTCCAGCCCTAAGGCGGTTTTCTCCTATCTCAGTAAATAGAACATACAATCAGGTTTTACACCGCGACATTCCATTGCCCAGGGATGGGCAGGAGACAGATGCCTTCCTCTATCTCAACTGCAAAGAAGCCTTCCTTCCTCTTTTACTAATCCTCTTCAGCACAGACCCACCCGTCTTTCCCTTCCCACAAGGCCATATTTCAGACTATCACATGGGGAGAAACCTTGGACAATACCTGGCTTTGCTAGGCAGAGGTCCCTGCGGCCTTCTGCAGTGTTTGTGTCCCTGGGTACTTGAGATTAGAGAATGGTGATGACTTTTAACAAGCATGCTGCCTTCAGGCACTTGTTTAACAAAGCACATCCTGCACAACCCCAAATCCATTAAACCTTGAGTAGACACAGCCCATGTCTCTGCAAGGACAGGGTTGGGCGTAGGGTTACAGATTAACAGTATGTCAAGGCAGAATAATTTCTCTTAGTACAGAACAAAATGGAGTCTCTTATGTCTACTTCTTTCTACATAGACACAGTTAACAGTCTGATCTCTTTCTTTTCTCCACAGGACTGTTAAAGAATGTTACTGTTTCCGGTCAAATGATACCTACTGACTGGGATGCTCTTACTTGAGCTTGTCTAACTCCTGCTCAGTTCTTACAATTTAAAACTTGGTGGGCAGATGAAGCTTCCATTCAGGCTGCTCTCAATGCCCAGGCCCAACCTCAAATTAATATAACTGCAGACCAACTTTTGGGGGGTTGGTGGCTGGGCTGGTTTAGATGCACAAGTGGTCATGCAGGATGATGCTATAGAACAGCTTAGAGGAGTGGGCATTAGAGCTTGGGAAAAAATCACTTCAGGTGGGGAACAATACCCTTCCTTTAGTGCTACAAAACAGGGACCAAGAGAACCATATGTTGATTTTATAGCTCGGTTACAGAAGTCTCTTAAAAAGATGATTGCAGATTCGGCTGCTCAGGATATAGTGTTGCAGTTACTAGCTTCCGACAATGCTAATCCTGATTGCCAGGCTGCTCTGTGACCTATCAGAGGGAAAGCACATTTAGTTGATTATGTCAAGGACTGTGATGGTATTGGAGGTAATCTGCATAAAGCTACCTTATTGGCACAGGCAATGGCAGGACTGAGAGTGGATAAAGGAAATACTCCATTTCCTGGAGTTTGTTTTAACTGTGGGACGCATGGTCATACTAAAAAAGAATGTAGAAAAAATCAGCAAGTCAGGCTGCCAGATAGGGGAAAAAAGAAAACTGCTGATCCTGAAATATGTCCAAAACATAAAAAAGGAAAACACGGGGCTAGTCAGTGTCACTTTTGATAAAAGTGGGAACTTTCATCACTTTTGATAAAGAAGGGAACCCAATTTTGGGAATGAGCCATGAGGGGCCCGTCCCAGGCCCCGTTCTAAACTGGGGCATTTCCAGCTCAGGCCATTCCCTCACCCCTGTACAATGTCTGTCCCCCGTCACAGCCGGTAGTGCCACAGTAGATTTTTGCTGCACAAAAGTTGTGAGCCTTCTGCCTGGGGAACCCCTGCAAAAGGTCCCAACAGGAGTCTGTGGATCCTTGCCAGCAGGGACAATAGGGTTACTTTTAGGAAGGTCTAGTGTAAGTTTAAAAGGCGTACAAATACGTACAGGAGTCATCGATTCAGATTATAATGGGGAAATTCAAATTGTTGTATCTACTTCTGTTCCCTGGAAAGCAGAGCCAGGAGAGTGCATAGCACAGCTCCTGATGGTGCCGTATGTGGGAATGGGAAAAAGTGAATCGACCTACATGTCCAACAGCAGATGAATGGGTAAAGAAAATGTGGTATAGGGCCAGGTACAGTGGTTCATACCTGTACTCCCAGCTCTTTGGGAGGCAGAGACAGGAAGATCCCTTGAAGCTAAGAGTTTGAGACCAGGCTAGGCATGGTGGCTCATGCCTGTAATCCCAGTGATGCAGCTCCGATGACGAAGAAACGCCAGGGTTCTTTGTCTCTTGCTGATTAGATAAACAACGCGGACACACGTGGAGTGGTTTCAAAGGGCGGAAAGTTTAACAGGCAAGAAAGAAGAAAGCAAGAAGAAAACGGCTCCTCCATAAAGAGGGAGTGGGGCTCCAAACAGACAAACCCCGGGTGCTGCGGAAAACTAGTCCTTTATATTGGGAGGCTGGAGGAGGCAGTGTCTGATGTGCATAGGGCCCAGGGGATTGGTTTGATCAGGTGTGTCATTCACAGAGCCTGCGAAAAACCTGGCCCTCCCACCCTAGCCTTTTAATATGCAACTGCAGGTCTCCGGGATGTCCTGCATTCTTAGAGTCATCTGGAGGTGGTCACGACAGCTGGCGCACTTTGGGACAAGGAGAAGAGGGCAGGAATCGCCACGTTGGATGGACCCAGTTTCTAACCGCTTGTGTTTGCGTATCAAAGCTTGCAGGCCTGGCTTTATCAGGCTGCTTTCTGTTAGCAGAGAAATGTTGCGGCCGGGCGCGGTGGTTCACACCTGTAATCCCAGAGCTTTGGCAGGTCAAGGCAGACGGGGCGGACCACGAGGTCAGGAGTTCGAGACCAGCCTGGCCAAAGTGGTGAAACCCAGTCTCTACTTAAAATACAAAACATTAGCCGGGCTGGTGGCAGGCACCTGTAATCCCAGCTAAACGGGAGGCTGAGGCAGGAGGGAGAATAGCTTGAAGTGGGGGGTGGAGACCGCACCACTGCACTTTAGCCTGGGCAACTGAGTGAATCTCAAAAAAACCCTGAAATGTTTGGGGGAGTTGCTTCTATTAAAAGAAAAAGCTTTACTGAGGACTCCTTACCCTTACTATCTGTCTAAAATAATTTCTTAATAACTCCTATATTACCAGCACTTTGCTAGGCCGAGGTGGCCAGATCACCTGAGGTCAGGAGTTTGAGACCAGCCTGGCCAACAAGGTGAAACCCCGTCTATACTAAAAATACAAAAATTAGCCAGGCGTGGTGGCAGGCGCCTGTAATCCCAGCTACTCAGGAGACTGGGGCAGGAGAATCTCTTGAACTCAGGAGGTAGAGGTTGCAGTGACCCGAAATCGTGCCACTGCACTCCAGCCTGGGCGACGGAGCCAGACTCTGTCTCAAAAAAAGAAAAAAAAAAAAACAAAGAAAGTTTAAGACCAGCCTGTGCAACATGTTCCATCTGTACAAAAAATAAAAAATAAAATAAAATAATTTTTAAAAAAACAAGTTCCCTTCTGACCGCGGCGCAGTTGCCCTGGTAGCCCGCCGCTTTCCCACGCGGCCTCTCTGCCCCACTTCGGGCTGGCTGCTGTCAGCTCCCTGAGCTGAGGTGCGGTGCAGGCTGAGCCACTACCTGAGCCGCTGCTCCACATCCTGGGCCTTAGCTTCCCGCTGCAGACCTGCCAGCCGAGTCTTCTCTGCCCTCCCAGTCTCATGAAGTCGCCGGTGGTGTTTGTCCACGGCGGTCCCGGCGCACAGGCATCCTTGAGAAAGATGACTACACACACCTTTCTGCAGGAGAGTTGCTTCATGATGAAAGGAAGAGCCCAGATTCACAGTATGGTGAACTCACTGAAAATTACATTAAAGAAAGAAGCATGGGACCAGTGGAGATAACCATCAGTTTATGACAATGGCTGTCAGTGCTCAAAAGAGTACATCCTTGATGGATGGGTTTCCAAGAAGTCAAGACAACCTTCAAGGTTGGAACAATAGGCCGGGCGTGGTGGCTCACGCCTGTAATCCCAGCACTTTGGGAGACCGAGGTGGGTGGATCACCTGAGGTCAGGAGTTCACCACCACCCCGTCCAACATGATGAAACACCGTCTCTACTAAAAATTCAAAAAACTAGCCGGGCCTGGTGGCGTGCACCTCAAATCCCAGCTACTCGGGAGGCTGAGGCAGAAGAATCTCTTGAATCTGGGAGGCGGACGTTGCAGGGAGTCGAGACCCCACCACTGCACTCCAGCCTGGGTAACAAGAGCAAGGCTCCATCTCAAAACACACACACACACACACACGCGTGTGAGCGCGCACAAAAACAAGGTTGGAACAAGACAATGGATGGGAAGGCAGATAGATGTATCTTTCATTCTGTGTGTGTGTGTGTGTGTGTGTGTATATATATATATATATACTGTAATAATATGATCTATATGGAATGATGTCCTGAGAGAGGAAAGAGTAGCAGTAGGAGTGATGACAACAGAGAAAGCTTGGGAAAGAGAACTGAGCCCCACCTTCAGACAACAAAGCCAGTTATTGACTTATATAAAGAAATGGGGAAAGTAAAGAAAATAAATGCTTCTCAATCTGTTAAGTTTTTGAAGCTGTGAAGATTTTTGACAAGGAAAACTAATTCTCAACCTGAAAGCATCCTTGAAATCTTGCTTGAATATTGCTTTGATAGCTGCTATCGCGACCCCCTTTTAAGGCAATTTTAATCTTTCATAACTACATCTCAATTAGTGGCTGGAAAGTATATGGTAAGACAAATTAATTTTTTTATGTTTTTTTTTGGTCACAGGAGAGACAGTAAATTAAGAGACATAACTTCTTCATCTTAGTTACAGTGCTCACTAAACAAGCTAGTTTTTTTTTGTTTTAACTCAAAAAGACTATCCCTTTTATAGTTTGTGCCTTCTATGAGCAAAACTTTTCAGTATGCTTGTAATTTAGTAATTACAACATGTTAGGATTTAGGGATACCCACTTCCTCCTTTTCTTGCAAGTTTTAAATTTCCAACCTTAGGTGAATTTGTGGATCAGATTTCAAAGGAAATTTTTGTGGAGTCAGTTCTTGCACACAATGTGTTTAGTAAACAAACTCGAAGTGGATTCTTAGCAGTGTTTTAGTACATATCAAATAACTAACCATTTCCTATAGAAAAGTAAGAAAACATAGGCTTTGTTTTACTACAACTTGTACAATGTTGTATGACAGGGCATATTCTTTGCTTCCAAGTTTTGGGTTGGAGGCACTAGGGGTTCAGAGCCTGGCAGAATTGGCAGCTTTATTCTGACATAATCTAAGGGTATGGGGCAAGGATCACATCTAAGGCTTGTGTTCCTCATCCTCTATTATATGGTGTTATTCATGATTCAACTGATCTTAACAAAATTCCTAGCACTGGAACCTTGAAATGCATGTGGCTAGATTTATGCTAAAATGATTCAGTTAGCATTTTAGTAACACTTCAAATGTCAAACACAAGGTTAGGATTAATTAGAAGAAGCAATCTAGTTAAATTTCCCATTTGTGTTTTATTTTCTTGAATACTTTTTTTTATAGTTGTTTAAAAAAATGAAAAATCATTGCACTTTGGTCAGAAGAATAATAAATATCTTATAAATGTTTGATTCCTTTCCTTGCTATTTGTATTCAGTCTATTGTTTTGGCATCATGTTGAAGCACTAAAAGACAAACAATCTTTAAAAGGCTAAAAAAAAAAAAAAAAAAAAACCAGGTGTGGTGACGTGCACTCATAGTCCTAGCCTTGGGAGGCTGAGGAAGGAGGATCACTTGAGCCCAGAAGGCCAAGGCTGCAGTAAGTTATGATCACGCCACTGCACTCCAGCTTGGGCAACAGAGTGAGACCCTGTCTTCAAAAAGAAAAAAAAAAGTGATTTGCAGTTGTAAAAACTGAAGATTTCAAATAGGAAGTAGAAAACTAACTTCACCCTCTCCAAGTAACCTGTGCCACTTCCAGGCACTTTTCCCTATAGTGGCTGCTGTAGCACGACTTGTTCAGCTTTTCTTTCATCTCCTCCTGGTGCCCCTTCCTGCACTGCAGGGCAGGAAAGCTAAACACTACAGTGGTAGACCTAGGTGTGACTGCTGATCACAGGCACTCCCTAAAGCCTCATCTTCATGGAGGTAAGGGAGGGCAGTGGCATTTGTAGGAGGCATACTGTTTTTGTTTTGTTTTGTTTTGTTTTTGGCTAGGGAAGACGCAGGCAATACTTTTTTTTTTTTTTTTTTACAGACAGGGTGTTGCCCACGCTGGAGTGCATTGCTATGATCACAGCTCACTATAACTCCAAACTCCTAGGTTTAAGTGATCCTCCTAGGTTTAAGTGAGCCTCCTGAGTAGCTGGGACTATGAGGTGCACACCACCACACTCAGCTAATTTTTTTTTTTTTCCTTGAGACGGAATCTCGCTCTGTCGCCCAGGCTGGAGTGCAGTGGCGCCATCTTGGCTCACTGCAAGCTCCGCCTCCTGAGTTCACGCCATTCTCCTGCCTCAGCCTCCCGAGTAGCTGGGACTACAGGTGCCCGCCACCATGCCCAGCTAATTTTTTGTATTTTTAGTAGAGACGGGGTTTCACCGTGTTAGCCAGGATGGTCTTGATCTCCTGACCTCGTGATCCGCCCGTCTCGGCCTCCCAAAGTGCTGGGATTACAGGCGTGAGCCATCACATCCGGCAATTTTTTTTTTTTTTTCCTGTAGAGACAAGGGTATCACTATGTTGCCCAGGCTGGTCTCAAACTCCTGGCCTCAAGCAACCCTCCTGCCTTGGCCTCCCAAAGTGCTAATATTACAGGCGTGAGCCACCACACCTGCCTACAAGCAATAGTTTTGCTGGAGTGCAGTGATGCAATCATGGCTCACTACAGCCTCAATCTCCCAGGCTCAAACGATCTTCCCACCTCAACCTCCCAAGTAGCTGGGACTACAGGTGTGACTACAGCTGAGACTACAGTTTAATTTTTTTTTTTTTTTTCTTTTTTTTTTTTTGAGATGGAGTCTTGCTCTATCGCCCGGGCTGGAGTGCAGTGGCCGGATCTCAGCTCACTGCAAGCTCCGCCTCCCGGGTTCACGCCATTCTCCTGCCTCAGCCTCCGGAGTAGCTGGGACTACAGTGCCCGCCACTTCGCCCGGCTAGTTTTTTGTATTTTTAGTAGAGACGGGGTTTCACCGGGTTAGCCAGGATGGTCTCAATCTCCTGACCTCGTGATCCGCCCGTCTCGGCCTCCCAAAGTGCTGGGATTACAGGCTTGAGCCACCGCGCCCGGCCTTACAGTTTAATTTTTAAACTTTTTTTTGTAAAGACCAGGCCTTGCTATGTTGCCCAAGCTGGTCTTGAACTCCTGAGCTCAAGCAATCTTCCCACCTTGGCCTCCCAAACCGTTGGGATTACAGGTGTGAGCCACTGCACCTGGCAGGCAATAATTTTTCATGGCAGCTTCCTGAACCCGATATCACAGCTAACGTGTGTGTTCCCGGGACCACAGCTGCAGTGACGACTACCTGCCTCCTCGCCTGCCTGATGGCGGCAGGGGTAGTAGCTCCCCTGGTAGCTCAGTTCTGCTTGTTTTGTTTTGTTTTTTAAGTCATTCCTGGAGGCTCAGTCTGGTTTCCACTCTTCCAGTCATTTCAATGTCTTTGTCAGCCCTCGATTATCTGTATTACATTCCTTTCTGCTTAAAATAAGTACGGTGGTATCTCTTATCTGCAACTGAGCTCTGATGTTAAGGTACCTGACATACGATAGGTATCACTAAACGTTTGTTGAACACATGAATGAATGATGAATGAATAGGTAAATGGAATGGAGACCAACAAGATGTATACAGTCAGTTGGACAGATGAACCTAGTGGACTCAACAGAGTGGTAGAGCAATTGATGGATGGTAAGTGGGCAATGAAACCAATTTGGTGCATCCTAACCAGCTTTTTTTTTTTTTTTCTTTTTTTTTGAGACGGAGTCTCACTCTGTCGCCTAGGTTGGAGTGCAGTGGTGCGATCTTGGCTCACTGCAACCTCTGCCTCCCGGGTTCAAGCGATCCTCCTGCCTCAGCCTCCTGAGTAGCTGGGGGTTACAGGCGCGTGCCACCACACCTGGCTAATTTTTGTATTTTTAGTAGAAACGGGGTTTCATCATGTTGGTGAGGCTGGTCTCAAACTCCTGATCTCGTGATCCGCCCGCCTCAGCCTCCAAAAGTGTTGGGATTACAGGCATGAGCCACCACGCCCGGCCCCTAACCAGCACTTTTAAAAGATGAAATCGAAAAGAATAGAAAATCTCAGATAAGATCACATATGGTAAATGTAAGTATTGTTTTGTGAAACTTTAGTTCCATACACACATCTACACATTGATGTATGCACGAGCACACACGTTTGCAGTGGTGATCATCAAACCAGCATAACACAGACACCAACTAATTGGAGCTACTAGTTGTCTGAATATCTGTGTAAAATGTACCTTTACCATGGGTTGTAGCCAAAAAAAAAGTGATTGAGATCCATTGCTCTATAGAATGTAGCTTAGGCTTCTTGAGGGTGGTGGGCGGGAACAAGTTTTCAAGGACCCTTCCTTCAGTGTCACCCTTGGCTAAAGGATACTACTGTCCATGACTCCTTCCTGCCCCAGGGAGCTGTTCCTGAATCCAGGTAGGATCTTTTTTTTTGAGACAGAGTCTTGCTCTGTCCCTCAGGCTGGAGTGCAGCGGAACAATCTGGACTCACGGCAAACTCCGCCTGCTGGGTTCACACCATTCTCCTTCCTCAGCCTTCTGAGTAGCTGGGACTACAAGCGCCCGCCACCACGCCCAGCAAATTTTTTGTATTTTCAGTAGAGATAGGGTTTCTTTTTTTTTTTTTTTTTTTTGAGAAGGAGTCTCGCTCTGTCGCCCAGGCTGGAGTGCAGTGTCCTGATCTCGGCTCACTGCAAGCTCC
>NW_016804694.1:460784-470967 GCF_001698545.2 Rhinopithecus bieti
TTTTTTTTGAGACGGAGTCTTGCTCTGTCGCCCAGGCTGGAGTGCAGTGGCCGAATCTCAGCTCACTGCAAACTCCGCCTCCCGGGTTTACGCCATTCTCCTGCCTCAGCCTCCCGAGTAGCTGGGACTACAGGCGCCTGCCACCTCGCCCGGCTAGTTTTTTGTATTTTTTTAGTAGAGACGGGGTTTCACCGTGTTAGCCAGGATGGTCTCAATCTCCTGACCTCGTGATCTGCCCACCCCGGCCTCCCAAAGTGCTGGGATTACAGGCTTGAGCCACCGCACCTGGCCCAGGTATGGTCTTAAGCAGAGCAGTCCTCCGTGTATGGCAACTTGGGGTGTTATGGGCACTTATAATTCTACCTACTCAGCATCCATGCGCTATTCCTCAAGAGGCAGCAACCCCCTATCTCCCTGCCTTTGGGGAGCTGCCCTGTTCAGGTTCCATGAGGTTCTGGTCCCTAGTCCCCCTGGCCTTCTAGGGATTTCTAGATGGGTGCTGAAGGGAGGTGCATAGAGCTGTGTACAGCTCCCTGCTGCCCCCACGGAGAGGCAGTCTCCCTCCCTGAGAGGAAATGAGACTGCCTGAAGGCTGACGCTGAAGAGAGAGACACCTGTCAGTGGTTTCTCTTTGGAGCCCTGAGGCCAGCCTCACATAGTGACTGACCCAATACTGTTTCTTTTGCTTTTTAGTGTTAAAATTACATAATTTGGCTGGAATTCTTTCACTTGCAGCTGCAGGAGTTGTGATTCCCTCATGGCTCCTTGAGGTAAGCAAGGGGCCCTCACTGCCAAGGCAACTGGGCACAAATGTGGCTCAGACTCACCGAGTGGGAGAAGGAAGGGACTCGAGTGCCAGCAAGTCTACACATGCACCCTACGCACAGGCGGATTGGCAGAACGGGGCATTCCCTTGCTATGTCCCCTCTGGAGACCTCTCTGTGCATGAACCTTTTGCCTGAACACAGAGGTTGTAGGGAGCCCTCCTTGGCCCCTCTAAGGAAGGCCCCTGTCATAGGCTAAGTTGCTTAGAAAAGCTCAGTCCCCTCCCATGGGTGAAGGCAATGGGGCAGCACACCTGGTCGCCAGACACCACCGCCCACTCTGTCCTTCAGGCCAAAGCCCTAGGGTCAAAAGGCCAGCCCAGTCCAGGAGGAGGTGGCAGGTCATCTGCCTCCTCTCCCTCCAGGCCTGTCTTTCTCCCAAGCTGAGCTGATAGCCTCTCAGCAGGGCCAGCCTGTCCTGGGAAGAAATAAAATGAGAAGTGTGTGTTCTGAGCCCTGCCCCTGGTTCAGAGTATGTTGTGTGGGTGGGGTGACTAGAAGCTGGGAAACAGTTGATCTCCCTTGGGCATGCTGGGCGTCTCCTTCTAGAGACCTTACAGACAGAGCCGGCTCACCCTGCACCCCTGGCTCAGTGGCTCAGGTCCCCCTGCTCTGACTTTAGCACTGCCACCACCAGCCCAGCTTTCCACCGAGGAGCCACCTCAACGGGGGCTATTTTCACAGACCCTCAAGTTCCCTGGCACGTTGACCGCCCCATCTCCAATCTGTATCCCCCACAAGCAGACACCATCTCCTTGCTGTTCTACTCACAGCTATTCACTGTCACCTCCAAACTTTTACCCACCCTGTACCCCTGCTTGGAAACCCTTAGTCTCTGCTTACCAAATCCCAGTCCCCCTTTAAGGCTTAGCGAAACAGCACGGCCCTCTCCTGCCAGAGTGCGCAACATACAAGCTTGAGGCCTCCACCTCCTCACCTCCAAACACTTCCCACTCTGGTCCTCTTGTCTAGGAAGGCTTTGAGGATCTATTTTCGCATTTCAAACTCTTAGGGCACCCACTCATTCCTCACTCTCCCCAGATTACTTTTAGAGTTCCTTCAGGAGGACTTGAGTAATGCGCAATTTTCACAAGGTCAGTTTTCCCCAGGATTTTATTTTGGATTTCAAAGACTGATAAGACCTCCAAAAAATTTTGAGGACTGAGAATTTGTGCACATATATTTAATATATTGGCCAAAAGCCAGTCTCGGTGGCTCAAGCCTGTAATCCCAGTACTTTGGGAGGCCGGTGGATCACCTAAGGTCAGGGGTTCAAGACCAGCCTGGCCAACATGGTGAAACCCCGTCTCTACTAAAAATACAAAAATTAGCTGAGCATGGTGGCGGGTGCCTGTAATCCCAGCTACTCGGGAGGCTGAGGCAGGAGAATTGCTTGAACCTGGGAGGCAGAGGTTGCAGTGAGCCAAGATGGCACCACAGCATTCCAACCTGGGTGACAGCGCAAGACTCGGCCTCAAAAATATATATATATGTGTGTGTGTGTATATATATATGTGTGTGTGTGTGTATATATATATGTGTGTGTGTGTGTATATATATATGTACATATATGCCCAAAAAAAGAACATGAACAATGAAACAAAACTACTACTGTATCGTGGCGATTATTGCTTTTTTAAAATGTATTTTTAAATATTTTATTTGTTATTTTTTACCTCCAAATACCATCACCATTTTATTTATTTTAATTATTATTACTTTTTTGAGACAGTCCATCTCATGGTTCACTGTAGCCTCAATCTCCCAGGTTCGAGCTCCTCTTACCTCAGTCTCCCATGTATTTGGGACCATAGGCAGATGCCACCATGCCCAGCTAATTTTTTTATTTTTTGTAGAGACAGAGGTCTCACTTTGTTACCAGGTTGGTCTTGAACTCCTGATGGCCATTATTTCATAAAAGCACATTTTAACACCAAAGAAGTAGAAAAGACGTAATTTCAAAATAAATAATCACTTTTTAAATTAAATACATTTATTTGACTGGGCAGTATGTTGAGACGCTACCTCTACTAAAAATACAAAAATTAGCCAGGCGTAGTGGCGCGCACCTGCAGTCCCAGCTACTTGGAGTTGGGGGCCGAGGTAGGAGACTCTTGAACCCAGGAAGCGAAGGCTGCAGTAAGCCAAGATCGTGCCACTGCACTACAGCCTGGGTGACGTCTCAAAAAAAATTTTTGTTTAATAATAATAAATTTAATATATTTACCTTTAACAAAAACACTACTACATTATCCTTATTGTTTTCATTTTGCTGCAGACCAGTGAGAACATTGTCATGGAAATCACCACTTGGGCCACCAGAAAGATGCAGAAGAAAAGAAGTGAGACATTAAAGACCGTCAGAGGAGGGGAAGGTGAAGGGGCAGGAAATAGGGGATAAGAAGTCCACCAGCAAGGTGCTCCCCTGTCCTGAACTGACCCCCTTCTGCTCACTGAAGTCTGAGGTGGCCAGTTTTGGGCCCTGGGCAGAGCTGTGGCCACGCCCACAGGTCAGGCAGCTCAGTGATTCCCGGTGCTGGAGACCCTGGTGATATGGTTCCTACTCCCCCGCAATGCGGACGTACCCTGGACACATGCCTGTGACCAGTGCTGGCAGGCCATGGTACAGGAGAAAAAGCACAGGACTTGGAGTCAGGAGCAGAGCTAGGCCTGGCTCTGCTACTCACCAGCTGAGTCACTGGGAGAAGTCCTTGCCCTCTCTGAGCCTCAGTTTACTCAACTGAAAATAAAGGTTCTGAACCAGTTGTTTTTGAGGAAACCAGAAGATCTCTGGCTTAAGAAAAAGAAAAAAAAAAAAATCCATGCACATAATATTTTGTACAGAATTCCAGTGGCTTCACCACCCCTCAGAGCCTTCAGTGGGTTCCCCAGGGGCTGCCAACCCTGACACACAGTTGCTGGCCCCTTGCCTTCAAATTTGCCACTTTCCTAAGCAGTCAACAATACTTCTCAAGTGTCTAACGGTCATGGGGGTATGGGCAAAGGAAGCCAGTGAAGCAGTACGAGAAGTATCCATCCCCAGACCTCCTCTCCAGTTTACAAATGATCTGCGTGGATGGGTCACTAGTTAGCCAAGGTACCAGAACACACATATGAAGAGAGCTCAGACCACGACTGCTGGACCCCCCTTACTAGTTAATGATGGGAACCCCCTTACTAGGGGCAAAGCCCTCCGGCCACTCCCAGTGTAGTTTAGTCGTAAGAACTTGGACCCAGGAGCTAGAATGCCCTGGATTTATATCTGACTCTGCCATTTCATCTTGTTACTTGGGCAAGTAACTTTATCTTGAGACTTCAGTTTCCTAGTCTGTAAAACAGAGCTAAGAGTTACACAGCAGAAATGATAGTAGATGCTAAACATTCCAAGACTCCCTTGAATTTCCCAGCCTGCCTTGCAGAAGGTTAGAAGGTTGGGATCATGTGACTAGTTCCAGCAGGTGGTTTGTGAATGGAGAAGGCAGGTCTTCCATGGAGACCTTGGACGCTAGTTTTGTTTGTGTGTTTGTTTTTGAGACAGGGTCTCACTCTGTTGCCCATGCTGGAGTGCAGTGGAGCGATCATAACTCACTGCAGCCTCAGCCTCCCGAGTAGCCAGGACTACATGCATGTGCCACCATGTATGGCTAATTTCTTAATTTTTTTTTGTAATGATGAGGCCTCACTATATTGTCCAGGGCTGGCCTTGAACTCCTGAGCTCAAGAGACTCGGTCAGGCATGGTGGCTCCCACCTGTAATCCCAGCACTTTGCAGAGGTTGCAGTGAGCCAAGATTGTGCCATTGCACTCCAGCCTGTGCAATAGTGTGAGACTCTGTCTCAAAAAAAAAAAAAAAAAAAGAGAGAGAGATCCTATCACCTTGGCCTCCCAAAGTGCTGTGAATACAGGTGTGAGCCACCATGCCCAGCCAGAGGCAAGTCTTATAGATGGTGTGGCTATAGGATGGAAGAAGGGTCTCTTGCCCCAAATCAGACTTTGCATAAAGCATTATTGTGCCAAGCCATGAAATTCCAGGAGTTCTGTTGTGACAGCCAGTGTTAATTACTCTGTGACAGCTAGTGTTAATACAGGGAGGGCTCACGGAAATAATGGATACAGGGCCCTCTGAGTGCAGTGGGGCTGTTATTCTTGGCTGTTATTCCCCACCGAGACAGGATTTCTCAGTCCATTTCTTAAGCAAAACTTCAAAAGTAGAAGCTGGCTGGGAGTGGTGGCTCACGCCTGTAATCCCACCAGTTTGGGAGGCCTAGGCAAGAGGATCTCTTGAGCCCGAGTTCAAGACCAGCCTGGACAACATAAGGAGAACCTGTCTCTATAACAAATATTAACAATACAAAATTAAAAAAAAAAATTAGAAAAGCAGAAGCAGGCAGGCGGGGTGAGGTGGAAGCTTCATCCACAGGGAAGTCCTGAGGAAGACCTGCCTCCCCAGTTCCAGGATTGCGCTGTGCAGCTCTCCCTTAACCCTCTTCCCCATTCTGAGTTTTCTTCTCTTCCCACCCCTCCATTTTGCCCCACATCTTGACTTTCACACAATTCACAAACGAATCCTTAGACAATTAATAAAATGATTAGGACTGCATGAGATTTAAGACTTAGAGACCATCTTGTCCCACCTCCTGGTTCTTACAGAAGAGGAGAATGGGGCCTGCAGCGGGTGTGAGCAGCCCAGAGGGTGGGGCTGGATTATCCTGAAGTTAAGGGGAGAATCTGGGGCTGCAAAAGGGCAGACAGAAATCAGCAGCACGAAGGAAGCTCTTTTTATTCGTATATATGGTTTGTTGCATTTATAAAATAAAAATTTGCAGGCCAGGTGCAGTGGCTCACACTGTAATCACAGCACTTTGGGAGGACTGAAGCAGGCGATTACTTGAGGCTAGGAGTTCGAGACCAGCCTTGGGCGACATGGGAGCCCCCGTCTCTACAAGAATTTTAAAAATTAGCCAGGTGTCGTGGCGCACACCTGTAGTCACCAGACTCGGGAGTCTGAAGGCAGGAGGATCACTTGAACTTGGGAGCCAGAGATGGCCGTGAGCCGAGATGGCGTTCACTGCACTTAAGGCTGGCGGACACCTGTGAAGGGACTCGTCTGTAAAAATAAATAAATACAATAAAAACATAGTTTTGTCTTACAGTTTCAAGCTTCTACTTGGAAGTAACACGTATGGAGGCCCCTACAGTCTAGAATCCCAGCCGTGAGAGCCTGAGCGCCGTTCTTCCCTCCTTCCCTTCCGCAGGCGTCCGCGCCCTCCACGCCCCTCCTCCGCGAGGGCGGCCTGGGGCGCCGGGTCACGTGGCGGGAAGAGGGTTTATCCCGCTGCCCCTCCGAGCCTCGCCGCTGCTCTGCCGCCCAGGCCCATGGCCGCAGCCCTGGCGCTCGTGGCGGGGATCCTGGCGGGGGCGGTGCTGCCCCTCTGGAGCGCGCTTCCGCAATATAAAAAGGTGAGGCAGGGAACGCCCCCAGCCCGCCGCGACCGCAGGGGAGGGTGGCCCCGCCGCAGGGGCAGTGGAGCCCGAAGGCGCCGGGCAGCCTGAAAGGGAGAGGTGGGTCCGGAACCACACCTAGGCGGGCAGCTTGGGGCATCCTCAGACGGACTTCAAAAGCCGCTTCACTTTCCCCTGGCGGCCTCGAGGGGAGAGAAATTGGCCTATGACCAGCACCCTCGCTCCCCCCACCTCCCCCGCCCGTGCCTCTTCCGATGGCCTCAGTCCTGGATTCACTTGCCTCCCCAAAGTGCTCACAGCCAAACCCTCCCTGCCTGCTCTGGTTTCTCCCCCTCTTCCTCCGCCTGGCCTCACTGTCTAGTGATTCTTCCAGGCAGGAGGGCTCTCCCCTCTTCTCTTTCTCTTCCTCTTTTTGGAGCCCGCAGTCCCCTCATTCTCACGCCCCAACCCCGCCCCGCAAAATGGGACACACCCTATGGGACTCATGGAGGTGAGGGGTGTCCACGAAAGGAGAGGCCGAAGGAAAAGTGCTAATCCCCCTCTCCTCCTCTCCTCTGCTCCCCTGGGTCCTGCTGAGGGGCCGGGGTGGGGCTGGGGGGACCAGTTCCCCCAGGGGGCGACAACCTCGTAACCTCTCCTGGACCCCTGGGCTCTTTGGCAATGGTGGGAACCCTCTCCTACCCTCCCACACAACTCAGGGATTGTCCCCAGCCTGGCAGACATCCTGCCTGTCCCCACAGAAAATCACCGACAGGTGTTTCCACCACTCTGAGTGCTACAGTGGCTGCTGCCTCATGGACTTGGAATCCGGTGGAGCCTTCTGTGCCCCCAGGGCCAGAATAACCATGATCTGCTTGCCCCAGGTGAGGCCCTAGGAAGGGGCAACTTCTGGCAAGTAGAGAAGCAGGCAGAGGAAGTTAAAAAAAAAAAAAAAACACCTGGCCCCACCTGTTTTTTCACCTCTGTCTGGAGTGCCCTTCCTCTTCTCCACTTGGCAAACTCCTACTCATGGTAGAAAACAACTCCAGCCACTTTCTCTGAGAAGCCTTGCCTCCTTGGAGCTCCTGTACCCTGGGGTCAGACATGTATCTCCCTAATTGGCCATGTATTTTCTCTGCCTCTCCCAGTGGTTAGAACTCTTCAAGGGCAGGGATTGCATCATATTCATCTATGAAGCACCTACCCCCAGCTTAGTGTCTGCATATAGTAGGTGCTCAATAAATGCTTATCTTTGTTTGTTTGTTTGTTTTGAGATGGAGTCTTGCTCTGTCACCCAGGCTGGAGTGCAATGGCATGATCTCGGCTCACTGCAACCTCTGCCTCCTGGGTTCAAGCGATTCTTGTGCCTCAGCCTCCTGAGTAGCTGGGATTACAGGGATGCACCACTATGCCTGGCTAATTTTCCTATTTTTGGTAGAGATGGGATTTTGCCATGTTGGCCAAGCCGGTCTTGAACTCCTGACCTCAGGTGATCCACCTGCCTGGGCCTCCCAAGGTGCTGGGAATATAGGCATGAGCCACCGTGCCCAGCCAATAAATGCTTGTTGAATGAATGAATATCTCTTTTCTCACATCACTGAGGCAGGGTAAGTAGGAAATGACCTTCCCCTTACTAGTCCCCATCTCCCTGCCACAGTGACATGATTTCTTGAGAGCAGCATGGCGCTGTAGTGGCAGGACCACAGCTTTGGAGTTGGACCTGAGTTTAAATCCTGACTTTTCCACACCCAATCTTTGTGACCTCAAGCAGGTCATCATGGCTCTCTGAGCCTTAGTTTCCTCATCTACAAGGAGAGGCTAAAGTACCTACCCCACCAGGCTATTGGGAAGATTATGTGGTCCTGGGAAGGACAGTGTGCAGACCAGCATGGTTGTCATTCATTTCTAGGAATGCAGGGAGAAGAATGCTCAGTACGCCCTGTTCTTGCTCACCTGGCCCTGGGCCCAAACCTTTCTAGGATGGGTGCGCTCAGCCTCTGTGTCCCTGTGTGGGGAGTTGACAATGCCCTAAGGAAGCAGCAGGGCCCCTACCATGACCTGACCCTACAGCTGAAGTGGCTAGAGGGTAATTTTTTTTTTTTTTTTTTGAGACAGAGTTTCGCTCTTGTTGCCCAGGCTGGAGTGCAATGGTGTGATCTTGGCCCACTGCAACCTCCGTCTCCTGGGTTCAAGCAATTTCTCTACCTCAGCCTCTGGAGTAGCTGGGATTACAGGCATGCGCCACCATGCCCAGCTAATTTTTGTATTATTAGTACATGACCATGTTGGCCAGGCTGGTCTCAAACTCCTGACCTCAGGTGATCCACCCGCCTTGGCCTCCCAAAGCACTGGGATTACAGGGGTGAGCCACCGCGCCCGGCCTAAGGGGTCTTTTTATTATCACCACTTGATCTGCTCTATCTCATTTAGTCCTCACAACAACCCTATGAGGTGGGTTACTATTACTGTCCCCATTTGACAGATGAGGAAACTGAGCTTGAGAAGTTCATTGACTTGCTGAAGGTCATGCAGTTACAAGCTGTAGAGACAGCCTAGGTCTGTCTTACTCCAGCCCTGGTACTCTTGGTTCTGGTCCCTAAGAAGTTTAAGTCCCCATCCTTCCTGCATCCTGATGACTCCCAATTCTCATACCCACTCCCTGCAGACCAAGGGAGCTACCAACATCATCTGCCCTTGCCGGGGGGGCTTGACATGCATATCCAAGGACTTGATGTGTGCCCGCCGGTGCCATATGATTTAGAGGAAGATGCAGACTGATTACTGCTCCCTTGGGGCCAGAGGCCCTGGGTGCCACCAACTTGCACCAAATCCAGCTCCTGAGACATTAAAGTCACTTTCTGGCCTGGCCTCTGTCTGTACTTTCTGGGCGAGGGGACCTGGTGGGGATTGTACCAGTTTAGGGGGCAGGCAAAAGGGGAGGCTGGAGGCATGAATGAGCTTCTTATGGGATTTGGCTCTGTCCGGAGCTCAGGGTAGAACTCCAGGAAGGGAATGGCGCAGGGAGGGTGTGGTGGAGCAGAGGCTGGGTCTGGGAAAGGGCCGATTCTCTGGTTGGAGGGCTGGAGGGCTGTGTGGGAGAGATGGGATTGAGGAATATGCCTGTAGAGTGTACGTTGGGGTGCCTATCGAGGGGTGTGTGGTAGGTAGAGACTAGGTGGAGGTATCAGAATGTTTTGCGGGGCAGGTTGGGGGGCACAAAAGGGTAGTTAGAGAGTTGGTGAGAATGTGCAAAGTATAAATGCAAAAATGCCTGTGGTGGGAAAGGGACCTGGTGCATCGATGCCTTCGCTCTCTCAGGTATTGTCCGTTCCACTGCATGGGCAAAGAAACTGAGGCCTAGAGAAGCGACATGACTTGCCCTAGGTCATATAATTGCGGTAGCAGTGAGGCCTGTTTCTGCTGCAAGTATCTTAAAAACCAACCCAAATTGGTCTAGGTGAGGAGGGGATTTCCTGGTGATCAGAAATGGAAGTCCAGAGGTCGGGCAGCCCTCAGGTGGGGCCAGAGCCAGCAGCTCTCAGGCTGAATTCCTTCCCAGTAGTCACAGACATTCCAGGTGTCACGTAATAACAGGTAGGATTTATTGAGCACTTCCTGTGCTCCAGACACTGTGCAAAGTGCTTTCTTTTTCATTTGATTTAAAAATTTAAGACAGTACCCAGGCTGGAGTGCAGTGGCTCAATCGCAGCATACTGCAGCCTCAACCCCCTGGGGTCAAAAGATCCTCCCACGTCAGCCTCCCAAGTAACTGGGACTACAGGTGTGTGCCACCATACCTGGCCAATTTCTTTCTTTTCTCTTTCTCTCTTTCTTTCTCTTTCTTTCTTTCTTTCTCTCTTTCTTTCTCTCTTTCTTTCTCTCTCTCTCTCTCTCTCTCTCTCTCTCTCTCTCTCTCT
>NW_016804694.1:474123-480565 GCF_001698545.2 Rhinopithecus bieti
CTTGAGCCACCGCGCCCGGCCTATAGACTGATTTTGAACTTTGTATGATAAAATCACACAGTATGTACTTAAAAAAAAAAAAAAAATCTGGGCCAGGTGCAGTGTCTCACGCCTGTAATCCTAGTACTTTGGAAGGCCGAGGCAGGTGGATCACCTGAGGTCAAGAGTTCGAGACCAGCCTGACCAACATGGTGAAATCCCATCTTTACCAAAAATACAAAATTAGCTTGGCATGGTGGCACATGCCTGTAATCCCAGCTACTTGGGAGGCTGAGGCAGGAGAATTGCTTGAACTCAGGAGGTGGAGGTTGCAGCGAGCCAAGATCGTGCCATTGCACTCCAGCCTGGGCAGTAGAGTGAGACTTTGTCTCAAAAAAAAAAGGGGAGGGGTGTGCAGGGTGCGGTGACTCATGCCTATAATTCTAGCACTTAGGCCGAGGTGGGCAGCTCACAAGGTCGGGAGATCGAGACCATCCTGGCTAACACAGTGAAACCCCGTCTCTAATAAAAATACAAAAAAGTATCTGGGCATGGTGGTGGGCACCTGTAATCCCAGCTACTTGGGAGGCTGAGGCAGGAGAATGGCATGAACCCGGGAGGCACAGCTTGCAGTGAGCTGAGATTGCGCCACAGCACTCCAGCCTGGTCGATAGGGCGAGACTCTATCTCCAAAAAAAAAATCTGACTTATTTTGCTCAACGTTTTGTCTGTGACACCCTATCATTTCATTTATGTATCTCTTCCCTGTCTCCCTCTTTAGAGCTGTACTTGTCCAGTAGTGCAGTTACTAGTGTGAACCCAAAATATCTGAGACAGGTCTCAGTCAATTTAGAAAGTTCATTTTGCCAAGGTTAGGGACACAGCCGTGATACAGCCTCAGGTGGCCGGGATGCACCTTGCTTTGTTTTGTTTTGTTTTGTTTTTTGGGGTACAGCTTGCTTTTATACACATTAGGGAGACACAGTACATCAATCAGTACATGTAAGGTTTACATTTGTTCGATATGGAAGGGCGGGACAACTTGAAGTGGGGGGCGTGACTTCCGTTCCAGGTCATAGGTAGATTTAAACATATTCTGATTGGCAATTGGTTGAAAGAGCTATTATCAGCAGAAGGGAATGTCTGGGTTAAGAAAAGGGCTTGTGGAGACCAAGGTTTTATCATGCAGATGAAGCCTCCAGGAATAGGCTTCGTAGAAAATAGATTGTACATGTTTCTGATCAGACTTAAGGTCTTTGTTAATGGTAATGCTGAATGGGGTATTAATGAGGCATGTCCAGCCCCCACTTCCCGTCATGGCCTGAACCAGTCTTTCAGGTTAAATTTTACAGTGCTCTGGGCAAGGAGGGAGTCCATTGAGATGGCTGTGGATTGGTGGTGGTGGGAGGCTTCAAATTTTATTTTTGGTTTACACTAGCCACATATAATTACTTAGATTTAAATTTATGAAAATTCAACAAAATTTAAAATTCAGGCCAGGTATGGTGGTTCATGGCTGTAATCCCAACATTTTGGGAGGCCAAGGTGGGAGGATTGTTCGAGCCCAGGGGTTCAAGACCAATCTGGGCAACAAAGCGAGACTCCTGTCTCTTACTGGTGGAAGGTATCTGAGTTATTGGCAATGAATCTGTATGCATTTGCAGCAACCTCAATTCTTGCCTCCTCAGAAGAAAGAATTGACTGAGGGGCATAAAGCAGACAAAGAGACTGAGGCAGGTTTCAGAGCATGAGTGGAAGTTTATTAAAAAGCTTTAGAGCACGAAAGAATGGAAAGTAAACTTGGAAGAGTCCCAAGTGCGCAACTTGAAGGACAAGTGCAGTGTTTAACCTTGGCCCTAGCCCTTGCCCACCTCCAGTGTCGCGTGCCTCTCTCCCCTGATTCTTCCCTTAGGGTGAGCTGACCACATGTGCAGTGTCCTCCTTACCCTTGGGAAGTGAGCACACGCAGCGTGTTTAGGAAGTTGTACGCATGCCCGTCTGAGACTTTCTTCCTTTTTCCAGTGGAGTGCGCCTGTGGAAATTCATACTCCTCCATTTTTTCTCTTAATGTGCATTCCCAGACTCACTCGCCCAACACCTGAGATTTTACTGGAAGCCCTTTTTGCTTCTCTCTGGCCCCTGCATTCAGTGAACACTTTAATATTAACAGCTATGGACCATTAGGAGATTGTCTCTCCCTGGAGCCTAGCTGCCAAATTGTCATTTTTGGAGAGGCAATGTGATAACTGTTGAACCATCACCTGACATTCGTGGTGGGAGGGGGAGAGCCCTCTCCTACCCCACTCATGCCTGTCTAACTACCTGTAACATCTCTACAAAAAATAGAAAAATTAGCTGGTCATAGTGGTGTATGCCTGTGGTCCCAGTTACATGGGAGGCTGAGGCAGGAGGATTGCTTGAACCCAGAGGTTGAGGCTACAGTGAGCCATAATTGCACCACTGCACTCCAGCCTCGGTGACAGAGTGAGACCTTGTCCAAAAAAAAAAAAAAAAAAAAAGGAAAGGAAAGAAAGAGGGCTGGGCACGGTGGCTCACAGCTGTAATCCTAGCACTTTGGGAGGCCGAGGCAGGTGGATCACCTGAGGTCAGGAGTTTGAGACCAGCCTGGCCCATGGTGAAACCCTGTCTCTACTAAAAATATAAAACTTAGCCGGGCATGGTGGCGCACGGCTGTAATCGCAGCTACTCAGGAGGCTGAGGAAAGAGAATTGCTTGAACCCAGGATGTGGATGTTGCAGTGAGCCAAGATCACGCCACTGCACTCCAGCCTGCACAATGGGAGCGAGACTACATCTCAAAAGAAAAAAAATAAAAAAGAAGAAAAGAAAAGAAAGAAAAAAGTTTTAAATTCATCTCCTCAGTTGCACTACCATATTTCAAGTGCTCAGCAGTGGCTAGTGGCTATTGGACTGAGCAGAAAAAGCACATTTTCATCACTGCGGAAAGCTCTGTTGGACAGTGCTGCTCCGGAATGTCAGCTGCAGGTGGACAGGGATTTCTGTTTTTGTTGTTCCCAGCTGTATTCCCAGTGCCTGGAACAGTGCCTGGCACGAAGTAGGTGCTCAGTATTTGCCCGTTGAATGACTACTGAAATTGTCAGAGATGATGGGTGGCTGCGATCAATAATGTTAATTACTGTCCTAAGCCCCAATACTGGGTGGAGGTCATTGATGTGTGTGGGGAGAGTAGGTGGGGGGCATGTAGGTGACCATCAACCACCGGTGAAAGGGTAAGTATGAGTTTTCGGGAGAGAAGACTGCAGCAGAATGAAGTGCAAAAGAGAGACAGGAAAGTCTAGACCACCCTGGTGTGTATGAGAAGCAACCTATGTTGAGGGCACCAAGAGTAAACCTTTTAAAAACTGTTCAGTCCCCTCCAGGCACCCTCCATCTGTACAGACTTACCCTGGCCCCCACGTAGAGACCGCCCTGCCTGGCAGGAGCCAGAGATGATGGTGGGAACACAGTCTGGGGAGAGCCCCGTAGGGAGAAAGCCCCGGGCCGCGAGGGCGGAAGGCGGGCGGTGGAGCTTGGCGGGGCCGTGTCCCTCCCTGCAGGACCTCAAGGAGATTTGCATCCGGAACCAGGACTGCCAGACTGGGTGCTGCCGACGGACTCCAGACATCTGCGAGTCGCACTGCACGGAGAACGGGTCCGAGGGCAGCCCGTGTCAAACGCTGGTGGGTATCGGCGCCTGGGGGGAGCCAAAGGGGATTCAGGGGAAGGGGGAGCCAGGGCGGACCCAGATTCCTGGGGAGGAAAGAAGGGTAGGTGGGCGGAAATGTCCCGGAGCCTGGAATTCCCCCGTGGGACTGCACCTCCAAGCCTTCTGGGGGAGCCTGTGGACGGAACCAATATGGCAGCCCACCCTAGGATCTTGGAATCTTGGTTGGGGGCGGGGAGGCGATGCTTCACTCCCTAATGTGGGTTCTCATTCTCCAGGTGTCCTCTCAGCAAATGCCGAAAGTAGTACAGTAAATGGGCACAGCTAGGTCCGGCCTCTGCCCCAGAGCCCCGTCTTCATCCAGTACAGGAGTTCTGCTGTGGCCCCGGGTGTTCCTAGTGGGGGATGGGGAGAGGCAGCCTCTGAGCTGGGTGTGTAGGGGAGGGAGTGGATTTGCCCATAGAAGGATTTAAAGACAAGACATGGAGGCCCTACAATGGTGTGTCCATGGACTTAGGACAGGCAGATGGATCAGTGACAGGCAGGGTTACAAGGGCTGGAGCCGGGAGGGCACTGAGCAATCCAGGAGCTAGCCTGGAGAAGGCAGCCAGAGGTGCCACTCTGAGCAGCTGTCAAGTTATCCTTTATCCCTGGCTCCTGGCTGTGGGCAAGCACGGAGGCCCTGGAGCTGGAGTGGGCTGGGCTTAGGGGCTCAGGGACGAGCTGCCCGCAAGGTCGAGGTCAAAGTCCTGTCTTTCCCAGGCATTCTTTGGCCAATATAGAGAGTGTCCCTGCCTGCAGAACCTGACTTGTGTATATTGGAAGAATGAGAAATGGTCTATCATTGCCTATGGCCGTTGTCAGAAAATTGGAAGGCAGAAGCTGGCTAAGAAAATGTTCTTCTAGTGCTCCCCCCTTCTTGCTGCCTCCTCCTACACCTGCTCTCCTCCCTGCCCACACCTCCCTGTGTTTCGCCCTGTTCCCCAGAGCCTCCGCCATGAGTGGAGGGAAGGGGGAAGGAGTGATGCGCCATCATTGAAATAAACAGCTTTTTAAATGTTTGCTGCCCACAGAGTTGGGGCCTGGGTGGGCTGGGCTGGGGTGGGCATGGTGCAGGTTTCAGGGGGGTGGGAGGTGATATGAGGGAGGAAGCAGGAAGGGACACTGTTGGGCTTGGGGTCTTTTCCCAGTTGGGGCATGAATGAAAGTCCCCCAGAGGAGACCAAAGCTCCCTTCCCACCCCAACCCCTTTCTGCCTTCAGCCCACTCTGTAATCTACCCCCCGAAAGCCCAGTTCACACGTCATATTTCAGTTCCACGACCTTAAATTTCAGAAATGTGAAAGAAGGTACACAAAACATCCATGTGTATGAAGAATTGATGATGTTTATGGAGCCCCTACTAGATGTTAGGGGCAGTTCTAGGTGCCTTACGCACATGATCTCATTTCGTCCTACAACAAACCTGTGGGGTCTGTCTTGTTATCACCTCTGTTTTGCAGGTAGGGACACAGGGGTTGAGCAACTTGTTCAAGGTCACACAGTTGGAAAGGGCAGAATCTGAATCTTCTGGGAGGCAAGAGAAAAGAGGGACAAGAAAAGAAGAAAGGAAGGAGAGCCTAGGAAAGAGTGAGAAAGAAAGACTGGAGCAGTGACTGTGGTGTGGGGTTGGGGAGAGAATGAGTCAAGTGGAGTTTTAGGAAGTCTCAGTGTGTGGTGAGGCTTTTCGAGTTAGATGACAGCTCGCTTGTTTGTGCGTAGTGCCTGTTATATTCAGGTTACATTTTGGAGTTAATTATTTCAGATTTTGGACGTAAGGTTCCACATTCAGCCACCAGAACTGAGCCAAATGTGCCTTCCAGGATGTTGGGCTTAGGATGCAAGGGCTGGGGAGTTTGGAGGTAATCTATGGTTGTACTTAGAACACCCCCTTGTAAGTCACAGCAAAACTATGTGAACCATACCTTGGTAGAATATGCTGTCCTGTACTAACTGTATCAGACTGATAACCAGACTTCCATTGTGTCACATGAGCTCTCCCCATTCAGAGAAAACCCATGAAAGAGAGGTGGCAAGCTGGAAACCCAATGATATCCAGTGTCTAAGAAGTTCCCAAGGATACCCAATGTCTAAGAAGTTAGAAGGGGAAGGGGAGAATACAGAGCCCAGAAATAAACCCAAGCCTGTACAGTCAATTAAGTTTCAACAAGGGCACCAAGAAGACACCCTAGGGAAAGGATAGTCTTTTCAATAATGGTGTTGGGAAAACTGAATATTCACATGCCAAAGAATGGAATTGGACCCTTATCTTATAGCACACACAAAAATACACTCAAAATTGATTAAAGACCTAAATATAAGACCTGAAACCTTAAAACTCCTAGAAGAAAATGTAGGGGAACTATTACACAACATTAGTTTTGACAGTGATTTTTTGGATAAGATACCAAAAGCACAGGCAACAATAGCAAAAATAAACAAATGAGACTACATGCTGAAAAACTCTGGACCGAGCACGGTGGCTCACGCCTGTAATCCCAGCACTGTGGGAGGCCAAGGCGTGTGGATCGGCTGAGGTCAGGAGTTCGAGACCAGCCTGGCCAACATGGTGAAACCCCATCTGTACTAAATATACAAAAATTAGGCTGGGCGCAGTGGCTCATGCCTGTAATCCCAGCACTTTGGGAGGCTGAGGTGGGTGGAACATGAGGTCAGGAGATTGAGACCATACTGGCTAACACGGTGAAACCCCGTCTCTACTAAAAATACAAAAAATTAGC
>NW_016804694.1:480796-499654 GCF_001698545.2 Rhinopithecus bieti
AAAAAAAAAAAAAAAAGAAAAAAGAAAATACATTTAATGGGTAGGTGTGGTGGCTCGCACCTGTAATCCCAGCACTTTGGGAGGCTGAGGTGGATGGACTGCTTGAGCCTAGGTGTTCAAGACCAGCCTGGGCATCATGGTAAAACCCCATCTCCACTAAAAATATTAAAAAAAAGTCCGGGCCTGGTGGCTCACGCCTGTAATCCTAGCACTTTCGGAGGCCGAGTTGGGCAGATTGCCTGAGCTCAGGAGGTCGAGACCAGCCTGTGCAACACAGTGAAACACCATCTTTACTAAAAATACAAAAAAAAAAAAAAAAAATAGCTGGACGTGGCGGCATGCGCCTATAGTCCCAGCTACTCGGGAGGCTGAGGCAGGAGAATTGCTTGGACCTGGGAGGTGGAGGCTGCAGTGAGCCAAGATCGTGCTATTGCACTCCAGCCTGGGCAACAGAGAGAGACTCCATCTCCACCCCCGGCCAAAAAAAAAAAAAAAAAATTAGCCAGGTATGGTGGCACATGCCTGTAGTTCCGGCTACTTGGGGGACTGAGCAGGGAGGATTGCTTGAGCCCAGGATGTCAAGCCTGTAGTGAGCCATGATCATGCCACTGCATTCCAGCCTGGGTGGCATAGTGAGATCCGTCTCAAAAAAAAAAAAAAGCATTTAATACACGTAACCTACTGAACATCATAGCTTAGTTTAGCCTACCTTAAATGTGCTCAATCAGAATGCTTACATTAGCTGGGCAAAATAACACAAAGCCTATTTTAGAATAAAGTGTCGAATATCTCATGTAATTGACTGATGTTCTACTGAACGCATGTCGCTTCCGCACCATCATAAAGTTGAAAAATAGTCAAACCATTGTAAGTTGGGACCATGTGGTTCTTTGAGCTATGGTTAGACTGTGCCTCTGCTGTGCCTCTGTGATGCTGAAAAGCAACAGAAATTGAGAGTCTACAGCATTACTGGCCGTTGGAAACAAAATGCAAGCTATATAAAGGTTGGGGTCTTGGTCACTTGCTTCTGCAGAGCCCAAAGCCCATCTGCCTACTTACTGTTGGAGACCAGGGACATTTTCCTTATGCCCCCCACAGTCCAAAACATGGTGCCAGGCACACTATGGTCATTCAGTGAACACATGAAGAGGACATGAATGCAGATCTCCAGGACTGAATGTGGCACCAAGAAGCATGACTCAGCCCTGCCTCAGGGCCTGAGACTCCTCCTGGGTTAAGGTATTGAAAGCTCCTCTTGTTGAGAACGTAATTCATATGTGGCAGACACCATTACCTGGTTTCCTAATAGCCATTGCCCCCTTCCTTGCCAACTGAAACCCAATATTGTTTAGGCATCAATGTGCCTGGCCCCAGGAGAAGGATCTTATTCCCTTTGCTTTCCCAGCATCCCTTGCAGCTAGAGGTAGTCAGATAACCTAGTTCTAACCTCTGAGATATGAAGAGAAGTCGGCCTTGAGCATTTGGGGAAAGACAAGAAGAGAGCATGGGCCAGGCGCCGTGGCTCACGCCTGTAATCCCAGCACTTCGGGAGGCCGAGGCAGGTGGATCACCTGAGGTAAGGAGTTCAAGACCAGCCTGGCCAACATGGTGAAACCCCGTCTCTACTAAAAATACAAAAAATTAGCCGGGCATGGTGGCAGGTGCCTGTAGTCCCAGCTACTCGAGAGGCTGAAGGCAAGAGAATTGCTTGAACCCAGGAGGTGGAGGTTTCAGGGAGCCGAGATCGTGCCACTGCACTCCAGCCTAGGCAACAAGAGTGAAACTCAGTCTCGAAAAAAAAAAAAAGAGGGTGTGCAAGAAGAAACTCTCTGCTCCTTCTCCCCACTTCCCAGCCGCCAACTACTCCATGCTTCCTGCCTTTGAGTACGGTGGGAACATGAAGTAAGGAGCTGCTCCTAAGGCATGTGGCAACCTTGAAGAGAAGGTCAAGAGAAACACAGAGCTACCAGCCACCAAAAGAATGCCAGCACTTCCTATGTCTAGGCTTTGGATTCATAAGAAATATATGTTCCTATTTGCTTCAGCTGTAATTACTTGGGTTTTTCTGCTACTTACAGCTGAATGCAATCCTAACTCATAAGCCTGTGGTTAAAAGGGGATTCATTGATCACAAAACTGCAAGATCCTAGGGCCGGCACGACATGGAAGTTTCTTTTTTTTTTTGAGACGGAGTTTCGTTCTTGCTGTCCAGGCTGGAGTGCAGTGGCACGATCTCAGCTTACTGCAACCTCTGCCTCCTGGGTTCAAGAGATTCTCCTGCCTCAGCCTCCCGAGTAGCAGGGATTACAGGCATGTACCACCATGCCCGGCTAGTTTTGTATTTTTAGTAAAGATGGAATTTCTCCATGCTGGTCAGTCTGGTCTCAAACTCCTGACCTCAGGTGATCCACCCACCTCGGCCTCCCTAAGTGCTGGGATTACAGGTGTGAGCCACCGCCCCCGGCAACATAGAAGTTTCATTCAGTTCACTGTCCCTCACTCTCTGGGCATCTCCACCGAGGGGTTGGTGAGCTTCCACTTGCATACCTGGAGGATGGGAACCTCAGTACTGCCTAAGGTAACTCATGTTTGATGGCTCCAGGGCATATACAATCTTTATATTAGGGCAAAATTAAATTTCCTACAATTTCCACCCATTTTTCTTAGTGTGAATAATTGGGAAAGAAAAAGGAATCCTAAGGCCAGGCACGGTGGCTCACGCCTGTAATCCCAGCACTTTGGGAGGCTGAGGCGGTGGATCACCTGCGGTCAGGAGTTTGAGACCAGCCTGGCCAACATGATGAAACCCCATCTCTACTAAAAACACAAAAATTAGCCAGACATGGTGGCGGGCGCCTGTAATCCCAGCTACTAGGGGAGGCTAAGGCAGGAGAATTGCTTGAACCTGGGAGGCAGAGGTTGCAGTGAGCCGAGAGATGAAGCCACCTCACTCCAGCCTGGGCAACAGAGCAAGACTCTGTTTCAAAAAAAAAAAGGAATCGTAGAAGCGGGGCAGTGGAGTTGGATGGTAGAGTGCCAACATTTTCTGATTATATGGAATTGGGCAAGCTCCTCTCTGAAACTTGGTCTCTATCTATAAAGTGGAGATGAGAAATTCTCCCTCCTGGGTTCCTTGTGAGCATTTGCTGGCAGAGAGTAAGCTCATAGCAATTGAGAGTGGTCTGACCCCTTAACACATGAGTTGTGTCAGCTAGCTGTCACATTGGAGAACTGTGTCCAGAAAAGAGGTGAGAGCCCAGGATACTGATGCCTCTGATGCAGGGTGACTAACATGGGCCATTAAAACTCCTTACCCGCAAGGGTTTGTGTGTCTGTGTGTGCACATGTGCCCGCTTATCTCTTTGAGAACCAGTGGGACAAGGAGGGCATCCCAGGTAGGCGTGACTGCTCCCCAGAAATGGAGGGCCTCCCAGGCTGGCTGGGCCTCCTTCACAGCTTTGTCTCCAGTCTCCAATCTGTTTGGCCACATCCTCTCCAGCCCCAGACCCATCCCTTGTTCTTCTGACCTGCCTGAAGCCTGCCCTGGTGGGCCAAAGGCCTGATGCAACTTCAGAGAAGATGCTGACTCAGAGAGAATATGCAGGAGACTGGGAAATTTTTGCAGGAGGCCTTTAATTGTGAAGAGTCCAATCAGAAAACAGAGGTGCTGGTCAAGGAGGTGGCCAGCCCGGGAGATGCCCTGGAGCAGGGGGAGAGGTGCCCCTTAGCCTAGTGGCCTGCAGCATTTTGGGCTAGGTGTGGGAGTGGGTGGGCGGTCTCACTGCTTGGAGCGTCCAACGTCGTGGCAGACGCCAAAGTTGGTGTTGGTGATGGCGCCCACAATGGTCTTGTCTCCATCACAGGTCAGGCCACGCTCACAGGGACACTTGTAGTAAATCCCGTAGAGCGTCTGCAGAGACACAGCCAATGAAGTCAAGGCTATGGGGGGATACTTTGGACATCAATTGTCCCCTGCCTGACCTATAGAACCAGTAGGCCAGCCTGTGTTTTCAGGGAGTGCCTCTCCCACCTACCTCCCCAGGGGTGCTGTGGGCCCTGGAGACCCCAGTTCTGACCTCTGTTCTGGCTCGTTTGCTCTTACTGGCTTGATCTCTCTGGGGAGCCTCTACTTACTCAGTCATGAAATGGGGATAACAAATCCTTACCCCCACCCATCTCACTGGTCACTCGGGTCAAGAGAGATGATGGGATGGGAAAGTGCTTTGACACCTGTCGACCTCCCTCTCGTCTCCTCAACATTCAGTGTCCAGGCTGACCCTCCTCCCTGATCCCACTCACAAGTGTTCAGGGCCCTCCTCCCCATTCTCCCGGACCCATGCCACATCCTCAGGCACCCACCTTGACAGAACACTCGCTGTTCTCGCTGGCCAGGGGTATGCAGCGGGCCAGGTCCAACGCACCCGTGTGTTGGCAGCATTGGCTCTTACACTGGGCACTATTCAGGCAGAGCTCACCGTTCTCCTGCCAGGGGTAGCCAGTCAGCCCAGGCCTCGCTCCCTCAGGTCCCTTCTCCATTCAGACCCGCACCCACCACCCACTACTGCTAACAATGTCTCCCCTGTTGGGGATGTATGTGAAGGAGTCCAACCCGTGGGTCTGGTGGCCTTTGTGCCCCCCCACCCACATGAGAAGTGGGCATGCGGTGACAGAGAAGCAGCCTGCACAGAGGGTCAGGACCCCCGGGTTCTAGTACCGGCTGTACCACCAACTCCCTGCGTGACTCTGGGCAAGTCACTGCCTCTCAAGCCTCAGTGTTCCCATCTGGAATGTGCACAGGAGGCCCCTAATCTCTCTGGGTCCCACACACCTTTAAGGAGGCAGTGAAGATTGCCTCTCCCTGCAAGACTCCTTCCTCCCGCAACAGATCTGATCTATAATCTCCAGGGTCCTGGGCCTCCAAATCCAGCCATGGCCCCAAGTTAAGAGAGAATCTTTCAACCTCATGGACCTCAGAGAATCTTTCAACCTCATGGACGTTCTGGAAGGGCTTTCCCAGCCAAGACCTATGGTGGAGAGGTGGTGTGGGCCAGTGGTGGGGCCCCAGCTTAACCGCTTTCCAGCTATGTGACCTCAGGCAGGTTGCTCACCCTCCCTCTGTCTGAAAATAGGGCTGACTATGAAAGCACCTCCCTCAGTGGTTATTATGAGGACAGAATGAGTAAACATCTCCGAGGCATCTCGAACTGTGTTGGACACACAGTAAGATGCCACCATAAGTTAGAAGCTGGAATGATTGGCACAAAGCATTTTCTCAGGATGGAAGCCCAGGGCTCTGGATTTTTGTGAAGCTCCCTCATAGGGCCAGGTGAGGTGGCTCACGCCTGTAATCCCAGCACTTTGGGAGGCCGAGGTGGATGGATCATGAGGTCAGGAGTTCGAGACCAGCCTGGGCAAAATGGTGAAACCCCGTCTCTACTAAAAATACAAAAAATAGCTGAGCGTGATGATGGGCACCTGTAATCCCAGCTACTCAGGAGGCTGAGGCAGGAGAATCGTTTGAACCCAGGAAGCGGAGGTTGCAGTGAGCCGAGATTGCGCCACTGCACTCCAGTCTGGTGATAGAGTGAGACTCCATCTTAAAAAAAAAAAGAAACAAACAAGAAAAAAAGGTCCCTCATAGCCAGGTTGAGCCGCTGCTCTGAGCGTGCTCCAGTTGGAGCTGGAGAGGGGCTGATCAGCCTTTCCTGTGGCCCCTGGGAAGAGGCATACAACAGGACATGGAAGTAAACAGAGGGATGTAAGATGCTACTCCTCCCGGCCCCTGCCAGTCCAGGTGGGGACATCAGAGGTCAAGGTCCAAGCTTAGGACGTCTTCACCTGGGGACTCAGGAGGCCCCTCCCCTGAAGACCCTCTTACCAGGTTGATAATGATCCCCCGGGGGCCAGGAGCTGCATAGGCCACAGAGAGGGCGACAAGCAGGAGGATCAGGATCTTCTCCATGGCGAGTGGGACAGCTGGTGTGGGTGGCAGGAGACAGAGCCAGCTGTGGTGATGGGGCTATAAAAGGGGCCTTGACCTCACGTGACCCACCTACATCCCACAGGGCTGGCCGTGGGCAGAGGTACAGCTGTGGCCAATCTGCTGGGGGGCGGGTCCTGATAAGGAAGCTGGGTGAGTACCTGGTGGCCTTTTGTGTGTGTGTGTGTGTGTGTGTGTGTGTGTGTGTGTGTGTGTGTGTGTGTATTGGTGATAATTGTGTTGCATCATGGTTAAGAGTGTGGACTGTGTACAAGTTATTAGTGAGGCAAACTTACTATCTGTTCCAACTATTCTGCCTTTCATCTTATCTGTCAACTAAGGATAATTTAAAGAGTTGTGAGTGTTGAATTAATACACATTTATGTGTGTTACATATATAGAAACATGATTATATACAATTATAAGAATATATTTATATTGTATATTCCCATATGCCACATAAGCAGTGGGTAAGGGCAGCTGCCCTTGTGTCCTGAGCTCCTGGGCAGTGCCTGGACGAGTCTGAGGCAAGAGAGGCACCTATGGTGTGAGTGCCTGCTTACATTCTGTGTACTCAGGGCCTCTCTGCCTCACCATAGTCAGGTCTTGCCTTTGGCCCACCCAAGCCCGGGTGTCTAGCAGTGTCAGACTCCAGGTATGAGGATCCCAGCCTCCCACCCCTCAACCTTCCTTCAGTCTCCTTGGGGGATTCCAGGCCAGGCCCAGATCCCTGGGGCTGACAGTTCTGCAACCCCAGCAGGCCAGGGTGTGTGTGCTTTCACTCTGGCACCCTCACCCTGCCCTCACACCAGGGGGCTGCCTGCAGGCTTGACTCAAGTGCCCTTAGGAGGCCCTTCCTAAATGTCTCTCTCCCCTTTTCTTTCTACCTCACTTACTATCTGCAATTCCAGCATCAGATACACCTTTAGTTAAGGTTTCCACTCACGCTGCCCCCTACCCAAGGCCACGTGTGCGCATGAGTAGTCGCTAGTCCTAGCTGAGAATGAAGAGGTCTTGTGAGCCTCAGATGGAGCAGGGGCCTCAGGAAGCTGGGAAGGGCACAGCTGCCTGAGTTTGCTTAGGCATGGGAACAGAGCAGCTTTTCCTGAAGGACTAGTCATGGCAGCCAGAGGCCCATGCCCTTCCCCTCTCCATCCCAGGAGGTAGAAGATAGCTCCACTGAGAGGCCCAGGCCTCAAGCACAGCTTTTAATTTAATTTAATTTAATTTTTTGAGACAAGGTCTCACTCTGTCACCTAGGCCAAAGTGCAGTGTGCCATCTTGGCTCATGGCAGCCTCCACCTCCTGAGATCAAGCAATCCTCCCCCTCAGCTGCCCAGGTCTCAAACTCCTGGGCTCAAGCAATCCTCCCACCTCGGCCTCCTAAAGTGTTGGGATTACAGGTGTGAGCCACTGTACCCAGCCTCAAGCACAGCTTTGATCCAGACCAAGCTGGCTTCAAAACTCAGCATTTACTAGAGCTACATGGCCTCAGACACATTATTGAAAGTGAAGCTCCTTGAACCTCACTTTCCTTCTTTATTTACCTTAGGGAGATAATGCCTCCTACTTCCTGAGGCCATGATTAAGACAATGCACGTGGAACCCCTTCGGAAGTGCCTGGCACATGGTGGATGCCCAGCCATATAATATGACCCACTTCCTCTCACCTTTACATCCCTGGGGTGTGGAATGTAGAGGAATAGCTGGAGGAACAGCCAAGAGACTCTCAAAAAGAAAAACCCATTTGGTTCCAGCGATGCAGAAATACCACTGATGAAACAACACTATCCCCTCTCTCTTTTACAAAACTCAGTGTTTGAGGCCGGGCGCGGTGGCTCAAGCCTGTAATCCCAGCACTTTGGGAGGCCGATGCGGGCGGATCACAAGGTCAGGAGATCGAGACCATCCTGGCTAACACCGTGACCCCGGTTCTCTACTAAAAAATACAAAAAACTAGCCGGGGCGAAGCGGTGGCGGGGCGCCGGTAGTCCACAGCTACTCGGGAGGCTGAGGCGGGAATGGCTGTGACCCGGGAGGCGGAACTTGTAGGAGCTGAGATCTGGCCAGGTGCACTCCAGCTTGGGTGACAGACGAGGAATCTGTCTCAAAAAAAAAAAAAAAAAACTCCAGTGTTTGAAACCCACTTTTTCCTATGCGCTCACTCTGATACCTTCCTTCTGTTTACCTGCTGTCCACCCCTGGGACCTTGTGAGGTGAGCCACAGGGAAGGGAATCAACTCCCTCCTCACAAGTCAAAGATGGAGACTGGCGAAGGAACTGGAGGGAGAGATTTCTGTCCATGCAGGGAGCCTTGGAAACCAGCAGCCCTGTCCCTAGTTGTCTCAGCCCAAGCTCACAGAGGAAAAAGACTGGAGTTTTTTCCATCCACAAAGAAGTATAGCAAAGAGAACTTTGACAATTGTATGTGCTTCTAAAGAAAAAGCAAAATTAAGTACCTGTCGATGAAAAGAGTCAAACTCTGTACTAAATTCGAATAGATTTCTTACTGAGCCACAATATGAGCAAACTGTGGCCGTGACCACAGCCCTCAGGATGTAACTCTCACGGCGGTCACCTTGCCACTAGCTAGACAGAGGCCGATTCATCAAGACAGGGGAATGCGAGTGGAGAAAGAGTATTTCAGGTCAGAGCAGCTGTGCAGGTGGCAGGAGACTAGAATTTTACAGAGTTGTTGTGTGGGACAGAGCTTCAGCTCTTGTTGCCCAGGTTGGAGACAGTCGCGTATCTCGGCTCACTGCAACCTACTGCCTCCTGGTTCAAGTGATTCTCCTGCCTCAGCCTCTCGAGTAGCTGGGACTACAGGCACGGCCACCATGCCCGGCGTACTTTGTATTTTTAGTAGAGACAAGATTTCACCATGTGGTCAGGCTAGTCTCGAACTCCATACCTCAGTGATCCACCTGCCTCAGCCTCCCAAAGGTGCTGGGATTACAGCGTGAGCCATAAGCGCCCAGCAGGGAGCAGATTTTTAAAGATAACTTTGGGGGTGGGGGAAAGCCAGTTCAGCCAGGGGTGCTGATTGGTCCATATGAAATCACCAGGGACTCCAGGCTACCTTCGTGCACTCATCAGATCACTGGGTGGGGGCCACCAAGATCAGATGAGCCAGTTTATTGATCGGGTGGTGCAGCTGATCCATCAAGTGCAGGGTCTGAAAATTCTCAAGGCCCTGGATCTAGGAGTGTTTAGGGGAGATCAGAATCTTGGTAGGTTCTAGCTGCATGATCCTAAGTCGTAATTTCTAATCTTGTGGCTAGATGTTAGTCCTACAAAGGGCAATCTACGTCCCCAGGCAAGAATGAAGCTGCTTGGGAAAGGGCTGTTACCTGTCTTGTTTAAACTATAAGAACTTAAGTTTCTCCCATAGTGTAGTTTCAGCTTACACCTATTTGGAATGAAACAAGACGCTAGGATTAGAAGCAAATGCAGTCAGTTAAGTCAGAGCTCTTTCATGTCTCAGTCATAATTTTGCAGAAGGGCGGGGGTTTCAGGAATAGGGAGGAAAACAAAGAAAGGGACCCCTTTTGAGCCTCCGTAGACTTTTATGGCATCTCTACTTGCCAAAGTTTATGTAAAATTGAAATGAACATGGTCTTTGTGGCACATTTTGGCGTTAAGAAAAAGAGCCCTAAAGTTGACCTGTAACTATAGAATTTCTCTGTTTTTTTCTTTTCTGGACTGCTCTAAATCTGCTGCTTGCTTTTCCTTCTTCCTTCGCGTTCCTTCCTTCTTCTTCTTCCTTCCTTCCTTCCTTCCTTCTTCCTTCCTTCCTCCCTCCCTCCCCCTTTCTTTCTCTTTTCTTTTTCCCTTTCTTCTTTCTTTCTTTCTTTCTTTCTTTCTTCTTTCTTCTTTCTTTCTTTCTTTCTTTCTTCTTCTTCTTCTTCTTTTTCTTTCTTTCTCTCTTTCTTTCTTTCTCTTTCTTTTCCTTCCTTCCTTCCTTCTTTCCTTCCTTCCTTCTGTCTCTCTCTCTCTCTTCTCTCTCTCTCTCTCTCTTCTCTTTCTCTCTCTCTCTTTCTTTCAGACAGAGTCTTGCTCTGTTGCCCAGGCTGGAGTGCAATGGCACAATCTCGTCTCACTGCAACCTCTGCCTCCAGGGTTCAAGCCATTCTCCTGCCTCAGCCTTCTGAGTAGCTGGGATTACAGACACCTGCCACCATGCCCGGCTAATTTTTTGTACTTTTAGTAGAGATGGGGTTTCACTATGTTGGCCAGGCTGGTCTTGAACTCCTGATCTTATGATCCGCCTGCATCGGCCTCCCAATGTGCTGGGATTACAAGCGTGAGCCACCGCACCCAGCAATCTGCTGTTATTTTTCTCTTAAGATAAAAACCACTGTTTTAGATCCAACAGATTCTTTTTGCAAGCCAGTGAATTTGTATTTATCTCATGGCTAAAAGTTCTGAAGTAAAAGCTACAGTGTGTGTGTGTGTGTGTGTGTATTTAAAAGGCCTTTATAATTTCCATAATTTTATGTTTAATTGGCAATTAAATCTGTTTTAATTTCCCTCTGGAACACCAGACTTTTCTCGCCTCACCTTATAATGTAAATTTTGTTATTTGACTTTCACCTGAACTGTTTCCTTTAATATGCAAATTTAAGGCTGTTTAGCTCTCAGCTGCCTAGGGTTGTGAAACAGGTTATCAAGAATTTGAAAGTTTAAGGCCAGGCACGATGGCTCACACCTGTAATCCCAGCACTTTGGGAGGCCGAGACGGGTGGATCACCTGAGGTCAGGAGTTTGAGACCTCTCTGGCCAACATGGCGAAACTCTGTCTCTACTAAAAATAGAAAAATTAGCTGAGTTTGGTGGCAGGTACCTGTAATCCTAGCTATGACTGAGGCAGAAGAATCGCTTAAATTTGGGAGGCAGAGGTTGCAGTGAGCGAAGATTGCGCCACTGCATTCCAGCCTAGGTGACAGAGCGAGACTCCATCTCAAAACAAAAGAATCTGAAAGATTAAAATAGAAAAAAAAAAAGGTTTTATAAATCTATAAGATGTACTTCTATAGTCATGCCTGATATGTCTATGTATTTTTGGGTGATGTGCACAATGTTTCACTACTGAAAATAAATAAAAGAGCTCTAATTGGCTTAAGAAAATAAAAGCACTTGAATCGAACACTTTATCAGGAAAAAAGAAAAGACTAGTCAAATGCTGTTTCAAGTTTATGTAATGTCAGTAAAATCTTTAATAAATAAGCTAGCTTCAAAATTATTATTAATGTTGGGATTATGACATTAATCCCAACATTAATAATGAGCCACCGCGGGTGAGCCACCGCGCCCAGCCACTTTTCTTACTGTTAAAAACAACCTGAGCCGGGCGCAGTGGCTCACACCTGTAATCCCAACACTTTGGGAGGCCGAGGCGGGCAGATCACTTAAGGTCAGGAGTTTGAGACCAGCCTGACTAACATAATGAAACCCCATCTCTACTAAAAATACAAAAATTAGCCGGGCATGGTGGCACATGCCTGTAATCCCAGTTACCTGGGAGGCTGAGGCAGGAGAATCGCTTGAACCTGGGAGGCGGAGGTTGCAGTGAGCCAAGACTGTGCCATTGCACTCAAGCCTGGGCATCAAGAGTGAAACTTCGTGTCAAACAATAACAACAACAACAAACAAACAACAACCTTACTGGCCAGGCGCAGCTGTAATCCCAGCACTTTGGGAGGCCAAGGCGGAAGGATCACCTGAGGTCGGGAGTTCGAGACCAGCCTGACCAACATGGAGAAACCCTGTCTCTACTAAAAATACAAAATTAGCTGGGTGTGGCAGCCATGCCTGTAATCGGGGGGCTGAGGCAGGAGAATCACTTGAACCAGGAAGGCGGAGGTTGTGGTGAGCCAAGATCACGCCACTGCACTCCAGCCTGGGCAACAAGAGCAAAACTCCGTATCAAAGAACAAAAAACAAAACAAAACAAAAAACTAGCCGGGCGTGGTGGTGCATGCCTGTAATCCCAGCTACTTGGGAGGCTGAGACAGGAGGATTGCTTGAACCAGGGAGATGGAGGTTGTGGTGAGCTGAGATCGTGCCATTGCACTCCAGCTTGGGCAACAAGAGCGAAACTCCATCTCAAAAATAAATAAATAAATAAATAAATATAAAAATAAAATAAAATTGTACATACATCATCCAGTCATGTAAAGGAGTATGTTCAGAAGAGGGAAACTGCAGGGACTAACAGTGGTAATAACAGTAATCACCAACATTTTTGAGTACTTTCTCTTTTTTTGTTAAAGCCAGACTGGAGTACAGTGGTGTGATCTTGGTTCACTGCAGCCTCGACCTCCTGGGCTCCAGTGATTCTCCCACCTCAACCTTCCAAGTAGCTGTGACTACAGGCGGGCACCACCATGCCTGGCTATGCCTGGCTAAGCTGTGTATTTTTTGTAGAGACGGGAGTCTTGCTATGTTGCCCAGGCTAGTCTAGAATTCCCGAGCTCAAGTGATCTCACTGCCTGGCCTCCCAAAGTGCTGGGATTAGAGACCACTAATGTGCCTTTGAGCACTTTTTAAAAAAATTATTATTATTATGTTTTGAGATGGAATTTTGCTCTTGTTGCCCAGGCTGGAATGCAATGGTGTGATCTAGGCTCACTGCCACCTTTGCCTCTCAGGTTCAAGCGATTCTCCTGTATCAGCCTCCCGAGTAGCTGGGAATACAGGCACCTGCCACTATGCCTGGCTAATTTTTGACATTTTTAGTACAGACGGGGTTTCACAATGTTGGTCAGACTGGTCTTAAACTCCTGACCTCAGGTGATCCGCCAGACTTGGCTTCCCAAAGTGATGGAATTACGGTCATGAGCCACCATACCCAGCCCTTTGAGCACTTTTATGTGTGCCCCGGGCTAAAGATTTTATACATGTATTTTACTTAGCCGTTGTGTGATCGATACCATCATTTCCTGCATTTAATAGATGGAGAAACTGAGGCTTAGGAAGAAAGGTTAAGTCCATGGATGGTTACTTAGTAAGTAGCTCATTCAAATCCAGGCCTGTTGAACACCAAAGTCCATGTTTTTAAGATTGTCTTGTCGGCCGGGCGCGGTGGCTCAAGCCTGTAATCCCAACACTTTGGGAGGCCAGGCCGAGCCAGCGCGGGATCACAAGTCAGAGAGTCGCAACTGAGCACCATCTGCGGACTAACACAGTGAAACCCCGTCCCACTTAAAATTTGACAAAAAATTTTGGCCCGGGCGCGTGGGTGGCTCAAGCTGTTAATTTCCCAGCCACTTGGGGATATTAGACGGGCCGAGCACGGGGGGATCACTGAGGTCAGGAAGATTCGAGACCATCCGGCTAACGACGGGGAAACCCCGCGCAGCTGTCTCTTTTGTTTTACTAAAAAAATTTGACAAAAAACTAGCGGGGTGAGCGTAGGCGGTGCCCTGCTTCATCCCAGCCTACCCGGGAGCAGCCTGAGGCCAGCGAGCAATTGGCTGCTAAACCCGCCGCGCAGCGGAGCTGCAGTGCAGCCTGAGATCCCGCCCACTGCCAACTCCAGCCCGGGAGATAGAGCGAAGCACATCCGTTTTTTCTCCAAAAAAAAAAAAAAAAAAAAAAAAAAAAAAAAAAAAAAAAAAAAAAAAAAAAAAAAAATACAAACAAAATTAGCCGGGCGAGATGGCGGGGCCGCGTAGTCCACTACTCGCGGCGGCTGCAGGCAGGGGAGAATGGCTGTGGTACCCGGGGGAGGCCCGGAGGCCCCTTGGTTTTTTGCAGGAGCTGCAGATCCAGGGCCATTGCACTCCAGCGCTGGGCGACCAGAGCGCCGAGACTCCGTCTCAAAAAAAAAAAAAAAAAAAAAAGATTGTCTGTCTTTCCGTAGCTCCTGACGTTGTGTATGATTTTATCTTGTGTATTATACTTTCCTGAATTTTCCTAATTCTTTTTTTCGTTTTTCTTTTTCAATTTATGACTTTATTTGATTATTTGACCATCAGCATTATTCTATCACATTGACTGTCTTGTAGATTTTGAAAGTTGGATAACAGGTACATAGGTAACCAAAGTATAGAGCTTATATTGGTGAATCTTCATCCCATTACGTTTCTGGACAGCTGCACATGGATTCGGTATGGGACATTCCTTATCCTTTGGCCCAGACAGCTTTGTGAGCCTGGTATCATTTTTAAATGCACCATCTGATCCCATCTCTCATGGCAATTTCCGAACTCTTTGAGCCCGAGGGCACGCTATCGTTGAACCCACTCCATGGTGCCGCTTTAATGTTGATGTGTATTCCGGGTCACCACCTCGGTTGATGGAAACGGCCCTTTTTCTTCTCGCCACCCTTCTTTGCGGGAGCCATTCTGCCGGTCCAAGTGGAAAGAAGCTTTTTTTTGAGACGGAGTCTTGCTCTGTTGCCCACGCTGGAGTGCAGTAGTGCGATCTCAGCTCACAGCAAGCTCCCCCTCCCGAGTTCGCACCATTCTCCTGCCTCAGCCTTCCCAGCAGCTGGGAAAACAGGGGCATGCCGCCACGCCCGGCTAATTTTTTTGTATTTTTAGTAGAGACGGGGTTTCAGTGCGTTAGCCAGGATGGTCTCCATCTCCTGACCTCGTGATCTGCCCACCTTTGCCTCCCAAAGTGCTGGGATTACAGTTGTGAGCCACCGCGCCCGGCGGAATTTTCCTAGTTCTTTACACTAGCCTTGTATTTACCTATAAAATCAGGAGAAATATGTATATATATAACATATTAAAAATACATATATTTAAAGGGGGAAATATGTAACAAACACATAGAAACAAGGGGAGAAAGGCATTGTATTGAACAAAACACATGTTCAGGTCTGAAAAGGCTCATAAAGAATGTTGTCTGCTATACTTTGTAGTTGCCTCTGTTATCACACAGTCTGCATATACAGGCGCTTTATATATATATATTTATATAGACTACATATATACATTATATATGTAAATATTTTGCTTAGATGTCCTCTAACATAACCTTAACACATAGTATGCTTTTAGAAATCGTTGACTGAATGCTAAGGACGAAAAACCAGTGACCAGAAGGCAATCAGGAAAGGCTTTGCTGACCTCCGGGGTGGTGGGATTGGAGGTTCTGGGAAGGCGACTAGGGAACCAGGGAGGGCGGGTGGAATGGGATGTGGAAAGCGCTTTTGCAGGGGGAAAGCGTTTTTGCGGCTCGAATTGAGCGGTAGGAATGTGTCAGCCACAGCCCCACCTTCCCAGTTCTTATCATCTCGGTTCAGGAAGGTGAACTGGGTTCCGATTCCCCGCGGCGGGGGCCTGCAGTGGGCGCTCGGTCCCTTCCCGGCCTCGGCTGCAGGCCCCGCCCCTTGCCCAGAACCCCGGGGCGCTGGCCGCGGTGCTGAAACGGCGCCCTCCGCGGACGGAGGAGGGGGCGGGGCTCTCGGGAGCCGTGAGCCTGGAAGGGAGAGGGGCAGGGCGACGCCAGCAGGCCCGAGACCCTGGGGGGCTTGGGAGGCGGCAGGATACTGGAGACAGCCTCGGCTACAGCGGACACAGGCACCTGGCAAGCTTCCCCTGATCAAGCCAAGGTTGTCCTTGTCCTATTAAGCCTCTTCCCCTTGCCTTGAAGGGACCTTATCTGGTGCCCTGACCTCAGCCTCCTCCCCAAACCCCGCTGGGGAGTGATCTGCTTCTAGGCTTCATCCACAAAGCCACGGACTTGCAGCCCACGGGACCCCAACCCAGGGCCTGCTGCCCTCACCATGGTGAAATTGCTGCCGGCCCAGGAGGCAGCCAAGATCTACCATACCAACTATGTGCGGAACTCGCGGGCCGTGGGCGTGATGTGGGGTACACTCACCATCTGCTTCTCCGTGCTGGTCATGGCCCTCTTCATCCAGCCCTACTGGATCGGCGACAGCGTCAACACACCGCAGGCAGGCTACTTCGGCCTTTTCTCCTACTGCGTGGGTAACGTGCTATCCTCCGAGCTCATCTGCAAGGGCGGTCCCCTAGACTTCTCCTCCATCCCCTCTAGAGCCTTCAAGACTGCCATGTTCTTTGTGGCCTTGGGCATGTTCCTCATCATTGGCTCCATCATCTGCTTCAGCCTGTTCTTCATCTGCAACACGGCCACAGTCTACAAGATCTGTGCATGGATGCAGCTGGCTGCGGGTAAGCAGGGATGGTGGGAGGGCAGGCGGGGGCCCACCCCGGGGCCACAGCTGCAGCTGCACCATTCCACCCTCTGCTGGGGCTCTGGGCCTTAAATTTAGCTGTTCTCCTACAGCCCAGTCCTACTCAGTGCTCTGCAGAAGATTCTGAGGAGTTGAGAATCTTAGAATGGCTGAGGCAGAAAAGACCTTAGAGATCAAGCTGTCCAACCCTCTCATCTGTAAGGGGAAGTGACTTGCCCAGGAGCACACAGTTGCTGGTCCTGACTCCCAGGCCATCACATCAGTTTTTGCAGCTGTGAGAGAGAGAAAGAAGGAAGCTTCCATTTTTGGCCATGTGGGAATAGGACTCAACCCCAGCACAAAGTAGTGACGCCAGTCAAGCACATTCTAGATGACCTCATCTCCCACCTCTGGGCTTTTGTTCTTTATAAGAGCGCCCAGAACTCTGTCCTCATTCTCTCTCTCCCACTCCAAACTGCTCTCAGATTCTAAGGTCTCTTGCTGATTTTGGAGTGTTACTATTATGCAGGGGATGACCTTGCCTATAGAAACTTTCATCTAAAGTCCCCTCTTTCATTGTGGAGTGAAAGTCTTTTCTCCTTGATTATGGGATTTTATACTTAAGGCAGCAAATGGAGTGATACTGTGTGAGGTGGAGGAAGCTATTTAGGGTCCTGTTGTTGTTTGTTTGTTTGTTTGTTTTTTGAGACAGAGTTGGCCCAGGCTGGAGTACAGTGGCATGGTCTCAGCTCACTGCAGCCTCAACCTCCTTGGACTTAGGTGATCCTCTCTCATCAGCCTCCCAAGTAGCTGGGACTCTAGGTGTGCACCAGCATGTCTGGCTAATTTTTTTGTAATTTTTGTAGAGATGGGGTTTTATCATATTGCCCAGGCAGGTCTTGAACTGCCGGCCTCAAGCGATTTGCTCGTTTCAGTCTCCCAAAGTGTTGGGGTTTCAGGTGTGATCCACAGCACCTGGCCTAGGGTTCTTTAAAACAATGTGGGGGCTGGGCACAGTGGCTCACACCTGTACTCCCAACACTTTGGGAGAGAGCATCACTTGAGCTCAGGAGTTTGAGACTATACTGGGCAAGATGGCAAGACCCTGTCTCTAAAAATAATAATAATAATAAATAAAATGAAACAAAACTGTGGGGTAGGCAGCCACTTGTGTCCTGAGGCACTCCTAGCTCAGGAAGTCCTTTTTCCTGCTCCTAGCTCAGGAAGGCTTCTTGGTCCTTGTGCCAAGTGATCTTGCTTTTCTCTGTAGCCCAGGAAGAGGGTTAAGACCTTGTGCTGCAGCCTCTGGTACCTTGGTCCCTGCCCACCTCAGGGACCACACACAAACTGTCCATGCCAGTGAGATGTCCAGGAGTAGTGCCAGGGACTGGAAACTAGAGTGAAACCATCTTGATATCATTGATCAGAATGAGAAGTGCTGTCAAGGTCAGGAGATGGAGACCATCCTGGCTAACATGGTGAAACTCCATTTCTACTAAAAAGACAAAAAAAAAAAAAAAAAAAAAATTAACTGGGCGTGGTAGTGGGTGACTGTAGTCCCAGCTACTTGGGAGACTGAGGCAGGAGAAGGGTGTGAACCCAGGAGGTGGAGCTTGCAGTAAGCCGAGATTGCGCCACTGCACTCCAGCCTGGACAACAGAGCGAGACTCCATATCAAAAAAAAGAAAAGAGAGACAGAAGTGCTGTCATCTTTAAGAGGGAGACTGAAACAGGCCTCTGAATCCCAGGCCACCAAACACGCAGAGTCAAGACTGCAGAGTTGGAGGGGACCCCAGAGAGCTATATCCACCCCCAACTATAGATGAGGGATCTGCTGCTGAGAGGACCAGACTTGGCCAAGGCTATAGCAGATCAGTGGGCAACTGAGGACCTGGAAGAATTAAGGCGGCTGTTCCCAAGAAACTAGATGTATTCCTAAGATGTTTTCACTGAGCCACATATTTACATAAGTATAATGATTTATGAAATATCTTTACATATGTTATCTGGAGGAGCCCTAGCACAACCCATTGAGGTGGATATTTCTCCATTTTACAAAGAAGGCCCCTAGTGGGAAACTTGTTTTGAGCATACAAGTAGGAAGGGATACACCTTTGATTCCAAATCTTGCACCCAGGCTACTCACATGGCTTCAGAGTTCTCCCCATGGCTTCAGAGCAAATCGCCTTGCCACCTCCCTCTTCTCTGTAGTCTCTCTGTATGATAAAGGAGAGTCTGGGGCAGGGGTGGGCAGTGGGGAGCAAGGTAGGTAGTGGCCATGTCAAGAATGATGGTGGGGGCAAGCACAGTGGCTCATGCCTGTAGTCCTAGCACTTTGGGAGGCCAAGGAGAGGGGATTGCTTGAGGCCAGAAGTTCAAGAGTTCAAGACTAGCCTGGACAACATAGTGAGACCCTATCTCTATTTTGTATATACACATATATATTTAATGTATGCATACATTAAATTATATGTATCATATGTATGTTTATATATTTATATATGTACATAATATATATATTATATGTATATATATAATTGACATATATATGTCAATTAGAATAATAATAAGGCCAGCTGCAGTGGCTCAGGCCTGTAATCCCAGCACTTTGGGAGGGTGAGGTGGGCAGATTGCTTGAGCTCGGGAGTTTGAGACCAGCCTGAGCAACATGGCGAAGCTGTGTCTCTACAAAAAAATACAAAAATTAGCTGATTTAATATAAATA
>NW_016804694.1:500025-508682 GCF_001698545.2 Rhinopithecus bieti
ATATATATATATATATATGAACAAAGGGGAAATGAAGATTTAGCAGTTTTATGCCAAAGAAGAGTGAAATAGACCCTGATAATGCTTGCCAGCTGTTCTTCCATATCAGGGTTATGGGATGCTGGAGACACAATCATCTCTCTCATTCTCAAGGCTGTCTGCAAACCCCCCTTCTCCTGAAACATCCCACAACAGGTGCCATGTGTGAGCAGGCAGTGCCAGGAGCGGCAGGGGTTGCCAGGCCATCTCAGTCAGACACTATCTGGGTCGCAGAGCTGGAGACACTGATAGCAGAGGTGGCCGGGTGCCATCTCATGCAACATTTAAATTGGGGAAGGCAAGACTGGTGTCATGTTCCGTTCTGCTGTGCTGCAGAAGGGGAAATGAGCTGAAGGGAGAGATGCAGAGTGGGTGGGTCCCACATTCAGCAGCTGGGAGATACATCCATTTATTAGTACCCTTGCCAAGAAGCCTGGGAGCAGGAAAGGGACAGGGGCAGGGGAGGATGAGGACTGATGCTTGGGTGATGTGGGGCTGCAGCTTAACAAGATTAATTGGGCTTCTGGGTGCCAGGTGTAGGCTGGGAGTGGTCCCAGCCCCTAGAAACACAGGTAGGCCAAACTGCTTGTCTTCTCTGAGTCTTGGTAACCTCATGTCTTAGTCAGTTTTACTTAGTTCTATTTAGTCAGGGCTGCCATAACAAATTACCACAGACCAGGGGGCTTAAACAACAGAAATTCATTACTCACACTTCTGGAGGCTGGAGGTCTGAGATCTGGGTGCCAGCATGGCATTAGCACGAGATCTCTGGTGAAGGCCTCTTCTAGGCTGCAGACTGCTGACTTCTTGATGTCCTCACATGGTGATAAGAAGGTGACAGGGCTCTCTGAGGTCCCTTTTATTTATTTATTTGCATTGATGATTATTATTATTGAGTCAGCTTCTCAAAATTGTTATTTTACCCAGGCTGGACTGCAATGGCATGAACACGGCTCATTGCAGCCTTGACATCCCAGGCTCAAGTGATCCTCCCTCCTCAGCCTCCCAAGTAGCTGGGACTACAGGTGCATGCCACCACGCCCAGTGAATTTTTGTAGAGATGAGGTTTCACCATGTTGCTCAGGCTGGTCTGGAACTCCTGAGCTCAGGCAATCTGCCTGCCTCAGCCTCCCAAAGTGCTGGCATTACAGGCGTGAGCCACCACACCTGGCCTTATTATTATTTTTAATTGACATGATAATTGTACATATTTATGGGTTACAATGTGATATCTTGTTACATGTATACAAGTTGGGCTTGAAGTCCAGGCAGCCTGGTCTAATGTTTCCTAGCTTTTCCTACTGAGAAGATTAAGGTAATTAGCATATCCATCACCTCAAACATTTAAAACATTTCTTTGAGTTGGGACAATTTCAAATTTGCTGTTGCAGCTATTTGAAAATATATGATAGATTGTTGTTGGTTATAGTCACCCTACAGTGCTAGAGAACACTACAGCTTATTCCTCCTGTCTAGCTATACTTTTGTATCCATTAACCAACCTTTAGCTGCTCCCCCTCCCCTCTGGGGTCCCTTTTATAAGGGTTCCAATCCCATTCGTGAGGGCCCTACCCTCATGACCTAATCACCTCCCAAAGGCCCCATCTCCTAACACCACCAGGCTGGAGGTTAGGATTTCAACACAGGAATTCTGGGGTGAACAAACATTCCACTGTACCCCATCTGTAGAACATAGCAGCGGGACCCGCTTCATTGGGGTTCTGTGAAGATGGGATAATAGAATGCATGTAAAGCACCTTGCACATGGTAGGTGCTCAGTACCTGTGAAAAACGTAAAAAACAACTTTATCAGTGAGCATGAGAAGGAATGCCATAGTAACAAACCACTCCCAAATCTTGGTGGCTTAGAACAAAGGTTTATGTATTTCTTGCTTATGGTCCATGCCAACTAGGGATCGGTGGGGACTCCGCTCTCGCTGCTCTCTCCTGGGACCATCGCTAGGGGCATCAATCACCATCAGCTGTCCTCGCATCAGAGGGAAGGGAGCTCTGGGAGGTCTCCCACTGCAGCTAAGTGGTGTGGCCCGGAAATAAACACATCTCTGCTCACGTGTCATTGGCCAGAGGAAGGCAGATGGCCTCACTTAACCTCAAGAGAGCGGGGCAAGGAAGTACAACCTTGCCTTGCATCTGGAATATTCATGAGCAGCTCTAATGGCATCCATGTCACTGAGGCAGCTTCTGTCTGACTCCAATGTCAATAATAATAGCAGTGACTAACATTAATTAGCCACTTACCATGTACAAGACATCATAGTAAGTGTTTTCTGTAAATGATCACACTTAATCCTCACAGTGCGGCTATGAGTCAGGTACTTTAGAGACAACAGGACGGTAGTCAGAGAGAGGAAGTAACTCGGCCTGAGAACACTGTGCTGGCTTCTACTTAGAGCCTTGAAATGCCACAACTGGGGCTGACACCCACTGTCCCCAGAACCATGGGTGGATGGGTGGAATGCTCACAGGGAACTGTGGCACCCACATCTGTTTCCAGGTCAGAGGCCCTGGGCTTTTTTCCGGAGCCCCCACAGGAAGATGGTGCAGGAGGTGAGGGGCCAAGGGAGGAAGTGATGGAGAGAATGCAAAGCCTGGAAGGGCAGCTCCTTCCCACCTTCACCTCTGCCCTTGAAGCCAGGGGCCCTGCCAGGCACTGGAGGGATGGACTCACACCAAGTCGGGGAAGGGCTGGCTACATAGGTTTCACCACCGAGCTGTGGATGGCTCCCTCTCCTCCACCGTGGGTATCTCCTCGCTGAACACGTAGGAAGTCTGAAATGTCACCACTAATTACATTCAGCCCCTGGGAGAGGTGTCATGTTCTGAGGGTGGAGGGAATAAACTTTGAAGTCAGGAAAGTCAGGAATGGAGAATTCAGGCCTTGGTCCTGTCATAGCTGAATGACTGGATGGCTGGTAAGTCACCTGGTTTCTCTGAGCCCTCAGTTTTATTATTATTATTATTATTTTATTATTTATTTTTTTTTTATTTATTTGAGACAGAGTCTCGCTCTGTCGCCCAGGCTGGAGTGCAGTGGTGCTTTCTCGGTTCACTGCAAGCTCCGCCTCCCGAGTTCACACCATTCTCCTGCCTCAGCCTCCAGAGTAGCTGGGAGTACAGGTGCCCACCACCATACCCGGCTAATGTTTTTGTATTTTTTAGTAGAAATGGGGTTTCACCGCGTTAGCCAGGATGGTCTCGATCTCCTGACCTCATGATCCGCCCACCTCAGCCTCCTGAAGTGCTGGGATTACAGATGTGAGCCACCGCGCCTGGCCAAGCCCTCAGTTTTCTAATCTGTAAAATGAGGATATTAATAGCTGGCCCACTTCACAGAACGGTGGTCACAGTCAAGATGGTACATGAAGTATTTTGTGATCTATAAAGAACTATCTAAATAAGCTTCTCCTAAAAAAAAAAATCGAAGGAAGTGTGATACATTTAGGTGGGAGGGGGGGTCCTGATATTTCCATTTACTGTGCATTTGTTTGACCTCCTGACCTTTTTTGCAGAACAAGCTGGGTACAGGGAAGGTAACTTTGGGCCCGAAGAGGTGCTTCTCTGAGGGGCTCCTGAGTAGGGTACAATAAGAAAAAAAATACTTGGGACTAGAGAGCCTCCAGACCTGTGGGAAAGCGGCACAGATAAGGGGAGCACCCCCTGCCTGCAGGGCAGCTGTGCCTGGAGCTGCCCCAGTTGCATCCTGGATTATGTCACCTGTCTGTGCTTCACCCCAGTGAAGCTAAGGTGAGGGGTGATTTGATGGAAAGGGATGGAAGAAGTAGGGGGAAAGTGGGGGCAACAGAATTTTTAGCTGTAAATACTAAGTCAAGGAAGGCACAGAGTGGGATAATAACTCTCACAGTCAACTCTTATGGAGTGCCAAGTCCGTGCCAGGCACTGTTCTACACTCTTTTCCAGTATTAACTCATTTGAACCTCGCTGTAACCACAACAGGAAGGTTGGGGTTATTATTATCTCCGTTTTATAGATGAGGAACTGAGGTAAAGAAAGCTTAAGTATGGCTGGGCACGGTGGCTCATGCCTGTAATCCCAGCACTTTGGGAGGCCAAGGCGGGCGGATCACTTGAACCCAGGAGTTCAAGACCAGCCTGGCCAACGTGGTGAAACCCTGTCTCTACTAAAAATACAAAAATTAGCTGGGCGCAGTGGTACATGCCTGTAATCCCAGCTACTTGGGAGGGTGAGGGAGGGGGATCACTTGGATCCGGGAGGCGAAGGTTGCAGTGAGCTGAGATCGTGCCACTGCACTCCAGCCTAGGTGACAGAGACAGACTCTGTCTCAAAGGAAAAAAAAAAAAAAGAAAGCTTAAGTCACTTGCTCTGAGTCACATAGCTAGGTAGTCCAGAGCTGGGCTTGAAATCCAGGCAGCCTAGTCTAGTGTTTATCAGCTTTTCCTACTGAGAAAATCACCTGGAAGAGTGTTTTTGAAAACAGAGATTATTGAACCCAACCATGACCTAGGAACTAGCTTTTTACCTTATTTTTTTGTGCATAGGTTATAGGCGAAGGAACCAGCATTAAAGATTCCAGAGGATTCTTTTTTTTTTTTTTTTTTTTTTTTTTTTTTTGAGATGTAGTTTCACTCTTATTGCCCAGGCTGAAGTGCAATGGCACAATCTCGACTCACCGCAACCTCTGCCTCCTGGGTTCAAGCGATTCTCCTCCTTCAGCCTCCCGAGTAGCTAGCATTACAGGCACGTGACACCACACCTGGCTAATTTTGTATTTTTAGTAGAGACGGGGTTTCTCCATGTTGGTCAGGCTGGTTTCAAACTCCCGACCTCAGGTGATCCACCCGCCTCAGTCTCCCAAAAGTGCTGGGATTACAGGCATGAGCCACTGCACTTAGCCTCCAGGGGATTCTTAAATTTAGGGACGTGTAGCAACTGGACTATGCTGTACTGGGTAAGAGTGAGGAGGAAACCTGTTTGCTTGAATGGAAGGCTTTTGAAGGAAGCAGCCAGGGACAGTCTGGAAAGGCTTCCTGTATTCATCAAATCTAAGATACCTGAGTTGTAGGACACAGTGTTATTCTATGTACTATATATAAAAAAAAATACTGATAATCCAGCCATGGCTTGACACTGTCTTTTTCTTTTTCTTTCTTTTTTTTTTTGAGATGGAATTTTGTTCTTGTTGCCCAGGTTGGAGTGCAATGGCGTGATCTCGGCTCACCACAACCTCTGCCTCCAGGGTTTAAGTGATTCTTCTGCCTCAGCCTCCCCAGTAGCTGGGATCACAGGCATGTGCTACTACACCCAGCTAATTTTGTATTTTTAGTTGAGATGGGGTTTCTCCATGTTGGTCAGGCTGGTCTCAAACTCCCAGCCTCAGGTGATCTGCCCGCTTCGACCTCCCAAAGCGCTGGGATTACAGGTGTAAGCCACTGCACCCAGCCTAGACACTTTCTTTTCTTTTCTTTTCTTTTGAGACGGAGTTTTGCTCTTGTTGCCCAGGCTGGAGTGCAATGGCGCTATCTCAGCTCACTGCAACCTCCACCTCCCGGGTTCAAGCAATTCTCCTGCCTCAGCCTCCTGAGTAGCTGGGATTACAGGCATGCGCCACCACGGCGGGCTAATTTTGTATTTTTAGTAGAGATGGGGTTTCTCCATGTTGGTCAGGCTGGTCTCAAACTCCCGACCTCGGGTGATCCACACGCCTCAGCCTCCCAAAGTGCTGGGATTACAGGCATGAGCCAGCGTGCTTGGCCGACACTTTCTTATTACACTTATTTCACAGATGTTGTAAGTATGAAGAAATGTGCATCTCAGCAGTGATGAGTTCTTTGGGCTGGGACCAGATACTGGAGGGCTTTGAAGCCAGGGCAGGTGGTGCGTTGTTGAGTTCAAGGTGAGGAGAATGGCTGAGGACCTGGGAGGACCACCTGGTGCGGTGGCAGAGCCTGCCTGGGCTGAGGAGTTCAGCTCTCTGCCTCTGCCCCAACCACTGGGTCTCAGGGGCCAGTTGCTTTAACTCTCAGAGCCTCAGTTTTCTCACCTGTGTTCTGCAAGGATGGTAGAAGATACCTCTCATGCCTCCTGAGGCTGTTAACAGAAGGAGAAGGGAGGTGACAATATAACAGCAGTGCAAAGTGGGAGGTAGTGGACTGGGCACACTCAGCCTGATGCCATCTGCACCCCTCCTTCCCCCTCAGCCACAGGTCTAATGATTGGCTGCCTGGTCTACCCTGACGGTTGGGACTCAAGTGAGGTACGGCGCATGTGTGGGGAGCAGACAGGCAAGTACACACTGGGTCACTGCACCATCCGCTGGGCCTTCATGCTGGCCATCCTCAGCATTGGCGATGCCCTCATCCTCTCCTTCCTGGCCTTCGTGTTGGGCTATCGGCAGGACAAGCTCCTCCCTGACGACTACAAGGCAGATGGAACTGGTAATCCCTCAACTCCACAATGGTGTCCCCTGCCTGGAGACCCTGGGATGTGGGTAGGGGTTCGTCTTAGCCAGTTCTCTAAGGCTTGGTCCCTGGCCAAGGGATGGGGACAATCAGACACAGCCCATGTCCTCCCTGAAATCAAAGCCAGTGGAGGGTTGCAAGCTAGCAGGTGATAAGGTGATCTGTGATAAAGGAATGTCCCCCTCACCTCTCTACACTCTCAGAGGCTATAGGGGTGAGAGCTGCAATCCAGCCTTGGGGGCTAAGTGCGGTCTCCCCTAGAAGGAGGCACTGAGGCTGGGTCTCAAAGTAATATTCCTGGGAGCTTGCTCGGTGGAGAGGGGAACAACAGGGGGATGAGTTGCTGGGGAGGGAGTAAGAAGGCAGGGACCTTTAGAACAGATCAACAGAGGGTGCAGAAGTGACAGCTCCTGGAGTGCAGCTGGTGGGAGCCCAAGATTCCTGGAGGAACAGCAGCCTTGGGATTCTCGTAATGTTCATCCTGTTTCAATTCCCTCCCATCAAAATCCTACCTGTCAGTCATAAAAGTTAGCTGTAGCTGATCCTCGAAGCCCAAGCAGACCCTCCAGGAAGCCCTCCCTGACTGCTTCCCATTACCTCCCTTCTTCCTAGGGTGCTTTTCACTTCTGTTTCTTATTGGTCTCTTCCCCTGCCCGTTTTGAGAGGCTAACTTTTTCAGAGCATTAATTTCTTCCCCGAGTCAAGGGCAAGGACTGTCTTGCACCCCTGTGAATCCCCAAATGCCTGGTCTCAGCAGGTGGCCATCACTGGGGACCTGTTACATCTCAGGGATCTCTCCAGTCTCTTTTCCCCATAGCTGTCTTCACATTAGCCCTTGGACTAGAAGCAGCAGCCAAACTCCTCTGTCCACTATAACCAAGGACTCTTCCCACATGAGAAACTTGAAGCCCAAAAGGGAGAGTCACTCAGAAGTTCCCAGAAAGACAGTGGCAAAGAAGAGCCCAGAACTCAGGTCCTCTCTGGCCAAAACTGGGGCCCACTTCTCCATAAAGAAGTGATAGGAAACATTTCATCCTTCTTTGGGAGTGGGACAAGGATAACCCACCTGTTATGTGGTTAAAGATGTAAACAGGCCAAATGCGGTGGCTCATGCTTATAATCCCAGCACTTTGGGAGGCCAAGGTGGGCAGATCATGAGGTCAAGAGATCAAGACCATCCTGGCCAACATGGTGAAACCCCATCTCTACTAAAAATACAAAAAATAGCTGGGTGTGGTGGCTTGCAGCTGTAGTCCCAGCTACTTGGGAGGCTGAGGCAGGAGAATCTCTTGAACCTGGGAGGCAGAGGTTGAAGTGAGCTGAGAGCATGCCACTGCACTCCAGCCTGGATGACAGAATGAGACTGTCTCAAAAAAAAAAAGAAAAGAAAACAAATTACTAAAAGAGTTGGGCCAAGGAGGAGAGAAGAGGGAGATTTCTTCCCATCACAGTAGGGTAGATTCCTATAGTTCCTGGGCCAGGGAAATGCCTAGGGCCTGGATCTCTTGAGGATTCTATAAAGGGAAGAAAAAAATGAAATAGTAGGGCTGGGTGCAGAGGCCTACGCCTGTAACCCCAGCATTTTTGGGGGGCCAAGGTGGGCAGATCACTTGAGGTCAGGAGTTGGAGACCAGCCTGGCCAACATGGCACAACCCCATCTCTACTAAAAATACAAAAATTAGCTAGGCGTGGTGGTGTAAACCTGTAATCCCAGCTACTTGGGAGGCTGAGGCAGGAAAATGGTGTGAACCCAGGAGGTGGAGCTTGCAGTGAGCTGAGATTGTGCCACTGCACTCCAGCCTGGGCGAAAGAGCAAGACTCCATCTCAAAAAAAAAAAAAAAGAAAGAAAGAAACCCAAACATTTATGGCCAATTGATTTTCAACAAGGATGTCAAGACTATTTAATAGGGGAAAGAATAGTCTTTCCAACAAATGATGCTGGAACAATTAGATATCTATATATGAAAGAATGAAATTGAACCCCTACCTCACACCATATACAAAATTAACTCAAAGACCTAAATGCAAGATACAAAACTATAAAAATCTTTAAAGAAAATATAGTTGTAAATCTTTGTGAACCTGGATTAGGCAATAGCTTCTTAGATATGACACCTAATGCACAACAAGAAACCAAAGAAAAAAATAGATAAATTGG
>NW_016804694.1:510022-518404 GCF_001698545.2 Rhinopithecus bieti
TTTTTCTGAGACAGATTCTGGCCCTGTCACCCAGGCTGGAGTGCAGTGGCATGATCCCAGCTCACTGCAGCTCACTGCAGCCTTCACCTCCTGGGCTCAAGTGATCCTCCCATCTTAGCCTCCTGAATAGCTACGACTATAGGCCCATACCACCACACTTGGCTTTTTCTAAAAAAAAAATTTTGTAGAGACGGGGTTCCACCATGTTGCCCAGGCTGGTCTCAAACTCCTGGTGCCCACCTTGGCCTCCCAAAGTGTTGGGATTATAGGCGTGAGCCACTGCACCCAGCTTGTTAGTGAATTATATTAATTAAAAAAAAAAGGGATTGTGCTGAGGATCCCATAGCACATATAAAGCACTAACAATGCCTGCACATTGCAAGCGATTAATAAATTAGTTCTCCCTTATTTATTTATTTTTTTGATGCCACAGTAGCAAGTCTGATAGTTCTCTCTCCTTTCTGTCTTTCCAGTATTTTCACCTTTTTTTTTTTTTCCTTTGAGATAAAGTCTTGCTCTGTCGTCACCCAGGCTGGGGTGCAGTGGCATGATCTGGGGTCACTGCAACCTCCGCCTCTTGGGTTCAAGCGATTCTCCTGCCTCAGCCTTCCAAGTAGCTGGGATTACAGGCACTTGCCACTATGCCTGGCTAATTTTTTGTATTTTTAGTAGAGATGGGGTTTCACCATGTTGGCCAGGCTGGTCTCGAACTCCTGGTCTCAAATGATCCACCCTCCTCAGCCTCCCAAAGTGCTGGGATTACAGGTGTGAGCCACTGCATCGGGCCATATTTGTTTTCTACATCACCCATCTGCCCAACTGATAACAGCTAATGTGCCCCAGTTGCTGAACAATGCCTTTAGGCACTGGAAGTACTGTGGTTAAGGGCAATCTCAATTGGAGCTTACGGTCTGGTAAGGGAGAAAATCATGCAATACAGTTACAAGCTGATAAATGATATGAAGAAAAAAGTGCAAGCTTTCTTGAGAGTAAGAGGAATCTGATGGAGTTTGGAGATGGAGTAGTGTGCAGGAAATTATCCTGAAAACGAGGCTTGGTAGTAACATATACTGTTCTCTCCTTCATTACAGAGGAGGTGTGAAGCAGCTGAAGGGTCGGTGAGTAATTCTATGGGAGGGTGGTCTGCGTGTCCTTAGAAGGGCTGGGGTTCTCTGCTTCCTTACTGAATCCTCAGGCAGCGTGACACTAGGGACTGGGCTGTAAGGCTGTGATGCTGCCTGGGTAGAGAGAAACAACACCCCACTGGGGCAGGAGCTATTTGGCCTCTGAGACCTTCACTGTGGAGCAAACAGGAAACCTTTAGTTTTACTTGTGTCTTTTTTTTTTTTTTTGAGATGGAGTTTTGCTCTTGTTGCCTAAGCTGGAGTGCAATGGCGTGATCTCGGCTCACTGCAACCTCCACCTCCTCAGTTCAAGCCATTCTCCTGCCTCAGCCTCCCGAGTAGCTGGGATTACAGGTGCGTGCCCCCATGCCTGGCTAATTTTTTGTACTTTTAGTAGAAACGTGGTTTCACCATGTTAGCCAGGCTGGTCTCGAACTCCTGACCTCAGGTGATCTGTCCACCTCCACCTCCCAAAGTGCTGGGATTACAGGCATGAGCCACCGCGTCTGGCCTTACTTGTGTCTTGAGAGGTGAAAAAAGATCAGGGAAATAAGAAATAATTTAAAACAGGCAGGTAGTTAGTTTCACAAATTTATGTTTTGTGGAGCCTGGCACACAAGAATAGGCTGTTTTTAGAAGTCATAATTGTAATTTGGACCCTTATTTTCAAAAAAAATTTTTTTTTTTTTTTTTTTTTGAGACGGAGTCTCGCTTTGTCGCCCAGGCTGGAGTGCAGTGGCTGGATCTCAGCTCACTGCAAGCTCCGCCTCCCGGGTTTACGCCATTCTCCTGCCTCAGCCTCCCGAGTAGCTGGGACTACAGGCGCCCGCCACCTCGCCCAGCTAGTTTTTTTTGTATTTTTTAGTAGAGACGGGGTTTCACCATGTTAGCCAGGATGGTCTCGATCTCCTGACCTCGTGATCCGCCCGTCTCGGCCTCCCAAAGTGCTGGGATTACAGGCTTGAGCCACTGCGCCCAGCCTTCAAAAAGAATTTTTAAGTGAGTTGTAAGAAACATACTAGAAAACCTAATAAAATAGAAAATAAAAGTCATAGAAAAATATTCAAAAAAGCTAGGCTAATAGTATTACTGTCTTGAGCATTAAATTTAACTCTGATTCCTGATAGCTGAGGCAAAAAGGAAAACAGTAAGTTAACCAGTTTTAATGTCTGGTTTAAAAAGAAGTGCAACATGTTCATTTATCTTTTGAGTTTCCAAACATTTGTTAAATGTGATTTAACAAGAACATTCAGGAATGCATTTAAAAAAAGAAAAAGAAACCCTCACAGCAGTGTTGCCTCCCTAACAGCTGCCTTGAGGACCTACAGCTGGCCAGGCACTTTGTGTGGGAAAGAGGGTTTACCTCCATTTAAGCTGTTTTTATTTTGCCAAGTACCTTCCAATTCTTGACCACATATATTTTAAAAATAATCATACACAAAATTGTCACCTCCACCTCCCGCACTTATTAGAGCATGATTCTCAAACTTCAGTGTGCATACAGTCATCTGGGGATCTTGTTAAAATGCAGATTCTGCTGAGTGCAGTGGCTCACGCCTATAATCCCAGCACTTTGGGAGACTGAGGCAGGCGGATCACCTGAGGTCAGGAGTTGGAGACCAGCCTGGCCAACATCGGGAAACCCCGTCTCTACCAAAAATACAAAAATTAGCTGGGTGTGGTGGCGTGCACCTGTAATCCCAGCTACTCGGGTGGCTGAGGGAGGAGAATCACTTGAACCTGGGAGGTGGTGGTTGCGGTGAGCTGAGATCCCATCACTGGACTCCAGCCTGGGCAACAGAGCAAGACTCCGTCTCAAAAAAAAAAAAAAAAAATTGCAGATTCTGATTCAGTTGGTTGGGTGGGTCTGGGGCCATAGATCCTGCATTTCTAACCAGTTTTTGGGTGACGGGCTGCTCAAACAGGAATCACACTTTGCATAAAAAAGCATTAGAGCATAATCTTGGTGTGTGTGTGTGCGCACGTGCATGTGTGTGTGTGTGTTTTGTGGATTTTTTTTTTTTTTTGACACGGAATTTCACTCTTGTTGTCCAGGCTGGAGTGCAATGGTATGATCTTGGCTCATGGCAACCTCCGCCTCCCGGGTTCAAGCAATTGTCCTGCCTCAGTCTCCCAAGTAGCTGGGATTACAGGTGTGCACCACCACACCGGCGAATTTTGTATTTTTAGTAGAGATGATGTTTCTCCATGTTGGTCAGGCTGGTCTCAAACCCCCGACCTCAGTTGATCTGTCCGCCTTAGCCTCCCAAATTGCTGGGATTACAGGAGTGAGCCACCGTGCCTGGCTCCTTTTTTTATGTTTTTGCCATGTTTTTAATTTAGGTTTTCAAAGCCAGAAACTCCACAGCACTGGTGTGCCACAATTTTTTTTTTTTTTTTGAGACAGGGTCTTGTTCTGTCGCCCAGCCTGCCTCAGCCTCTCAAGTAGCTGTGACTATAGGCACGTGCCACCATGCCTGGCTAATTTTTTGTATTTTTAAGAGAGACAGGGTTTCACCATGTTGGCCAGGCTGGCCTCGAACTCCTGACCTCAAGTGATCTACCCGGCTTGGCCTCCCAAAGTGCTGGGATTACAAGCATGAGTCACCTCACCCAGCCTATATTGGTTTTTAAAATGTCTAATTTTAAACTGTTGCAATCTTTTGTTCTTTTCTTTTTTTTTTTTTGAGGCGGAGTCTCGCTCTATCACCCGGACTGGAGTGCAGTGGCCAGATCTCAGCTCACTGCAAGCTCTGCCTCCCGGGTTTACGCCATTCTCCTGCCTCAGCCTCCCTAGTAGCTGGGACTACAGGCGCCCGCCCCCTCGCCCGGCTAGTTTTTTTTTTTTTGTATTTTTTTAGTAGAGACGGGGTTTCACCGTGTTAGCCAGGATGGTCTCGATCTCCTGACCTCGTGATCCGCCCGTCTCGGCCTCCCAAAGTGCTGGGATTACAGGCTTGAGCCACCGCGCCCGGCCTGTTCTTTTCTTATACCACTGGTCATCTATTTCCCAGACAATGGAAAACTAGGGAATCAAATTCTTCAGAGATAAGAACTTGTTCTTCCAAGTTTCCTTGTTCCTGGCTGCTATAGGCCTGATGCCTTAAGCCTTTTATTATAACACTAAAACTGGACAGTCTCTTGAGACAAGACCTCCTACTGTACTCTTTCTAGGGAAGCAGAACTGCAATTACCCACTTCAAAGATATTCAGAGGCTGAGCGGTGGGGGGAGTGCTCACTTGCTGGGATGAGATCTAAGTCCTCTTAGTTCCGCACAGCAGCAAATCGCTTCACCTTCTTGAGGCCTCTCCTCTGTAAAGCGAGAGGGCTAAATGGGTCCATCTCTAGGGGCCTTCCCTTCCAGGTCTGTGTCTGATAGCACACACACACACGCACACACGCACACACACACACACACAAATGCCCAACCAGCTCTAAGAGGGCTACTGAAGAGGTGGCTGGACATGTGCTGGGTCATTTTAGGGTGAGGTGTAGGGGCTCTTTTGCTTCTCCCTTCTCATATTTTGTTTTCTTATTGCTGCTCAGAGGGGGGTAAGGAATGGAGGGGCCATCAGAACCTGAATCCTTTAACATCCACCAGGAAGTTTTATTTAGAGTGGGTGATAGGATCTAAAATCTCTGGAGACTAATTTGACATTTTTCCTCCCAGGAACCAAATATCACATTTCCCTATGGTGCCCACACTGACTCAACCAGAACTGGCTACCAGCTTCAGAAATGTGTTACTTATGTTCAAGTAATTTGTTATAGGAATAGATTGCTTTTTTTTCCAAAAACTTTGGATTTGGCATATCGTCTTCTATAGGGGGATTGGTTCCAGGATCCCCTGCAGATGCCAAAATACATGGATGCCCAAGTCCTCAGCTAAAAATGGCGTAGCATTTGCATATAACCTATGCACATCCTCCTGTATACTTTAAATCATCTCTAGATTACTGATAGTACCTAATACAATGTAAATGCTATGTAAATACTTGTACTGTGTGGCTTTTAATTTGTATTTGTTGTTGTATTGTCATTTATTTATTTATGAGACAGAGTCTCACTCTCTTGCTGAGGCTGGGGTGCAAAGGCGCCATCTCAGCTCACTGCAACCTCTGCCTCCCAAGTTCAAGTGAATCTGCTGTCACAGCCTCCTGAATAGCTGGGAATACAGGCATGTGCCACCATACCTGGCTAATTTTTTTTTTTTTTTTTTTGAGACGGAGTCTCGTCCTATTGCCCAGGCTGGAGTGCAGTGGCATGATCTCGGCTCACTGCAACCTCCGCCTCCTGGGTTCAAGCAATTCTCTTGCCTCAGCCTCCTGAGTAGCTGGGATTACAGGCGTGTGCCACCATGCCTGGCTAATTTTTGTATTTTTAGTAGAGACGGGGTTTCACCATGTTGGCCAGGCTGGTCTGGAACTGATCTGCCTGTGTCGGCCTCCCAAAGTGCTGGGATTACAGGTGTGAACCACCGTGCCCGGCCTGTATTATTATTCTTTACTGGCTTTTCTTCCTGAATATTTTACATCTGTGGTTGACTCTGCTGAGCGGAACCCACAGATACGGAGGACCAGCTACTAAATGGTGAATCTTCAGTTGGCCTCCAAAGGGGAATTCAATTTAGGTAATAGTTCATTGTAGCAAAACCAAGACAAAATGGGTTCTCCAGGCTGTCCCCTTCCTGGGGTAGTGCATAAAACAGGGTTTTGTTGATTGTCTGCAGTGAATGATTCTGAGGAAAAGGTGTTTTTTCTGGTCCTTGTCCATTTAGTTAGTAAAGAAACTACCTGGGTGTGCTGTTCTCTCATAGGTGAAGTGTGGGTAAAGAGCTGAACAGATGAATCTTGTTGCTTGATCAACTGATCAGTGATACAGAAACAGTTTTTCTGTCTTTGGCTGTCAGTTGTGTATTTGGCCAATGCACTGTGACAACCTGCTCTGTCACTAGGAATGAGTATCCCAGTGTTGTCACAGTAATTGGTGGTGGGAACTTCCATAATGGGATTTGATCTTGTCACTTGGTCCATGGCAGCTAGTTTATGAGAATGATCACATTTGTGTATATGTATATATATAATTTATTTTTATTTTTTTTGAGATGAAGTCTCACTCTTGTTGCCCAGGCTGGAGTGCAATGGCACGATCTCGGCTCACTGCAACCTCCGACTCCCAGGTTCAAGCAATTCTCCTGCCTCAGCCTCCCAAGTATTGAGACAAAGTCTCACTTTCTCGCTCAGGCTGGAGTGCAATGGCACGATCTCGGCTCACTGCAACCTCTGCTTCCCAGGTTCAAGCAATTCTCCTGTCTCAGCCTCCCGAGTAGCTGGGATTACAGGTGTGTGCTACCATGCCCGGCTAATTTTGTTTTTTTTTTTTTTGAGATGGAGTGTTGCTCTGCCACCCAGGCTGGAGTGTGGTGGTGCGATCTCGGCTCACTGCAAGCTCCGCTTCCCAGGTTCACACCATTCTCCTGCCTCAGCCTCCTGAGTAGCTGGGACTACAGGCACCCACCACTACACTTGGCTAATTTTTTGTATTTTTAGTAGAGATGGGGTTTCACCGTGTTAGCCAGGATGGTCTCAGTCTCCTGACCTCGTGATCTGCCCACCTTGGCCTCCCAAAGTGCTGGAATTACAGGCATAAGCCACCACACCCAGCCTAATTTTGTATTTTTAGTAGAGACGGGGTGTCACCATGTTGGCCAGGCTGATCTCCAACTCCTGACCTCAAGTGATCTTGAGGTCACCACACCCAACCAAATTTGTGTGTGTGTGTGTGTGTGTGTGTGTGTGTGTGTGTGTGTATAAAATCCTCGGCCTCCCAAAGTGCTGGGATTACAGGCATGAGCCACCATGCCTGGCCTTTATGTATGTTTTGAGTGCAGTGGAGTGAACACGGCTCACTGAAGCCTCAGTCTCCTGAGCTCAAGCAATCCTCCTGCCTTAGCTTCCCAAGTAGCCAGGACCACAGGTGTGTACCACCGCATCTGCCTAATCTTTAGTTTTTGTAGACACAGGGTATCACCATGTTGCCCAGCCTGGACATTCATATTTTCTTTTATTGATAAAATTAATTCACAGTCGGCCAGGCACGGTGGCTCACGCCTGTAATCCCAGCACTTTGGGAAGCCAAGGTGGGTGGATCACCTGAGGCTGGGAGTTGTGACCAGCCTGACAAAAATGGTGAAACCCCATCTCTACTAAAAATACAAAATTAGCTGGGTGTGGTGGCACATGCCTGTAATCCCAGCTACTCGGGAGGCTGAGGCAGAAGAATGGCTTGAACCCAGGAGGCGGAGGTTTCCGTGAGCCGAGATCGTGCCATTGCACTCCAGCCTGGGCAGCAAGAGTGAAACTCCGTGTCAAAAAAAAAAAAGAAAACAAAAAAATTAATTCACAGTAGGGTATCTACTTTATGCAAGCTTGATGAATGACAAAATTTGACAAATTCTGTAGTTTAGTGACTTTTCTATTTGTTCGTTTATATCATAATTTACTTTTTGAAGAGGTACAAAAAAATTTCCAGAAGTCTATCCTTGGCCAGGCGTAGTGGCTCACGCCTGTAATCCCAGCACTTTGGGAGGCTGAGGTGGGAGGATCACTTGAGACCAGGAGCTCAAGACTAGCATCTGCAACATGGCAAAAACCCATCTCTACAAAAATTTCAAAAATTAGCTGGGCCTGGTGGCGCACGCCTGTAATCCCAGCTACTTGGGAGGCTGAGGTGGGAGGATCACTTGAGCCTGGGAGGTTGAGGCTGCAGTGAGCCATGATTGTGCCACTGTACTCCAGCCTGGGCAACAGAGCAAGACCGTGTCTCAAAAAAGAAAAAGTCTGTTCTCAAAATATTTCACTGAAATGGCAACTTTAGTGGTCCGCAGAAGCTGCTAGAGGACTTAAGGTGCATCTGCCTATAACCCACACCTTGCTCCTGCCAGAACAGTGAGTTTCACCAAAGTAAGAGTTGATGTTTACTAATGACCAGTGCTGGGGAGGGACCTGCAAATCTTTTTATGAGTCAAATGACTCAGTATTTCATCTTGTGCTTTATCTTCAAAGAAACTCAGAATTCAGTCTAGTAACAGCAATGATTTTGGTTCATACATGTAGCTAATGTTTTATCAGCTCTTTTCAAGGGCTTTATCTTTAAATTCTTAAAGCCGGCTGGGCACGGTGGCTCAAGCCTGTAATCCCAGCACTTTGGGAGGCCGAGACGGGCGGATCATGAGGTCAGGAGATCGAGACCATCCTG
>NW_016804694.1:519230-530709 GCF_001698545.2 Rhinopithecus bieti
CTGGAGTGCAGTGGCCGGATCTCAGCTCACTGCAAGCTCCGCCTCCCGGGTTTACGCCATTCTCCTGCCTCAGCCTCCCGAGTAGCTGGGACTACAGGCGCCCGCCACCTCGCCCGGCTAGTTTTTGTATTTTTAGTAGAGACGGGGTTTCACCGTGTTAGTCAGGATGGTCTCGATCTCCTGACCTCGTGATCCGCCCGTCTCGTCCTCCCAAAGTGCTGGGATTACAGGCTTGAGCCACCGCGCCCGGCCTAATTTTTTTATATTTTTAGTAGAGACGGGGTTTCACCATCTTGGCCAGGCTGATCTTGAACTCCTGACTTCGTGAACCACCCGCCTCGGCCTCCCAAAGTGCTGGGATTACAGGTGTAAGCCACCGCGCCCGGCCAACCTTATTCTTTTCTCACTTCTGGCTTGCCTCTCTCTGCTTTGGGCTATTCTGTAGAGTCAGTTATGGTGCTCAAGCTTCACTGACAGCCCTGAGTAGATATGGTCGAAATAGGAAGGGCCAGTCATTTATAGGTGAAATGTGAACCCGAAGAATATCCTCAGTGTTCATGACCTGATGATCCTGTTACCTACAGATGCTTAACAAATTACTCCAGAATGCAATGGCTTAAAACAACATACATATCTCAGTTTCTGTGGATTAGGAATCCTGACAAGGTTTAGCTAAGTGTTTTTGCCTCAAGGTTTCTCACAAGCTGCAATTGTGTTGGATCCACTTCCAAGCTCAGTGGTGGTTGGCAGGATTGTTTTTCAGTTTGTTGGGACGGAGGATCTCAGTTCTTTGCTGGTGGGTAGCCTCTGCTTAGGGTTACTCATATGGCAGCTTGTTTCCTAGAACAAGGTTTTGAAAGGAGAGGAAAGTAGTGTGCACAGGCAGAAGCCAGACCATTTGTAACTGTCTCAGAAGTGATATCCCATTGCTTCTGCCCTCTTCTAACAGAAGAAAGTTCAGCCCACACTGAAGGCAAATAGATTATATGAATACCAACAGGTGGGAATCACAGGGGCCTTTTAAAAGGTTTTCACAATTAAATTTTCTAAGGAAATGGGCATTTATCAGAATTTTTTGTTTTGTTTTTGTTTTTTGAAGACAGGGTTTTGCTTGCTCTGTTGCCCAGGCTGGAGTATAGTGGTGTGATTACAGCTCACTGCAGCCTCGACTTCCCAGGCTCAGGCCATCCTCCCGCCGCAGCCTCCCAAGTAGCTGGGACTAGGTATGCACCACCACACCGGGCTAATGTTTGTCTGTTTTGTAGATAGGGGTTTTGCCATGTTGCCCAGGCTAGCCTTGAACTCCTGAGCTCAAGCAATCCATCTGCCTCAGTCTCCCATAGTGCCAGGATTGCAGGCTTGAGCCACCACACCTGGCCATCAGAATGCTTTATCAGGACAGAAATTAGATTCTGGTATCCTCATATGCTGATGGATACATGTTGGTTTTGTTGTAAATTAAGTTGATGAAGATGAATGGTTAAGGATTCCAACCCTGAAAACCCATCTCACTTTTGTCATCTATCTTCAAAGGATTTGTAATTAAGGTCTACTGAATTTATTTCCAACATCAACCACTCTCTCCTCTATACCTAGTGAATCCAAAGCAACCAGTGCAAACAATCACGTCTTAGTGGCACAACTATTAAGAACAGCTCAAATGGCAGGCAGCTGATGCACTTCAATAAACAGTCTCATTCTGTCATTTGGAGGGCAACGCTTGTTATTGTATTAAAATGGGCAAAAACTAGATCTAAATTAAGGACAACAGGCAGGTATTATTATTTAAAAAAGTGAACTTGGAAGGATATAAAATCAAATTGAACATCATACGTACTAGAAATTCTCCTCCCTTTACAAGAAATGGTGCAGCCTGTAAACACAACTATGTACTGAAGTAAACTTGCTTAATTCCCTGGTGGCAATTTTTTTTTGGGGTCAGAGTCTTGCTCTGTCACCCAGGCTGGAGTGCAGTGGTGTAATCTCCACTCACTGCAACCTCCGCCTCCCAGGTTCAAGCAATTCTCCTGTCTCAGCCTCTTGAGTAACTGGGATTACAGGTGTGCAGCACCATGCCTGGCTAATTTTTAAATTTTTGGTAGAGATGGGGTTTCAACATGTTGACCAGGCTGGTCTCCAACTCCTGACCTCAAATGATCCACCGGCCTTGGCCTCCCAAAGTGCTGGGATTACAGGTGTGAGACACCACGCCCGGCCCTAAATTTCTAAACACTTAACATTATCTCAAGTGTCCTGGCCTTTAAACTGGGATATTTCTCTTGTATCATAAGAACTTGGTGTAGATTAATATTTTTGCAAGGACTTAAAGATAAATGCATATTACACATGTAGTTTTTATTTTTTTGAGATGAAGTTTTGCTCTTGTTGCCCAGGCTGGAGTGCAATGGCGCCATCTTGGGTCACCACAACCTCTGCCTCCTGGGGTCAAGTGATTCTCCTGCCTCAGCCTCCTGGGTAGCTGGGATTACAGGCATGCACCACCAAGTCCAGCTAATTTTTTGCATTTTTTTTTTAGTAGAAACTTCTCCATGTTGGTGAGGCTGGTCTCGAACTGCTGACCTCAGGTGATTTGCCCGCCTTGGCCTCCCGAAGTGCTGGGATTATAGGCGTGAGCCACTGCACCTGGCCTACACATATAGTTTTTAAACTCCAACTTTTATTTTATTGGCATCTACCTTCCCAAACCTCCAACTTTAGCAACACAAAAACAAACTTCCTTCTCAGTTGGCCTCAGGTTTAGTCACTTTTCTGTATTAATATTCTGAAGATTTTTTAAGAGCTTTATGCTACCAATGCTTTGCTAACTCCCAAATTGCACTGACTATTCAAACTTCTCTGGTGCCTGAAGGTCTTACTTTTTTTTTTTTTTTTTTTTTTGTAGAGATGAAGTCTCATGCTGTTGCCCAGGCTGGAATGCAGTGGCGTGATCGCAGCACACTGCAACCTTGAAATCCTGGGCTCAAGCAATCCTCCTGCCTCAGCCTGAGTAGTTAGGACTACAGGTGCCAGCCAACACATCTGGCTAATTTTGAATTTTTTTATAGACACAGGGTCCCACTATGTTGCCCAGATTGATCTTGAACACTTAGGTTCAAGTGTTCCTCCTGCTTTGGCCTCCCAAAATGTGGGGATTGCAGGTGTGAGCCACTGCACCCGGCCATAAGGCCTTATTTTAAAGCAAATATAAGTTCAGATTCTATTATCAGCAAATCACCAATTTTCTGTGATATAATAATCTAAGGCAAAGCAGTGTCCTTATAAGGCTAAACTGGTAAGAGTACAGGTTTCAAAAGAAAAGAATGGGCAGTAACGAAGTCCACTTACAAGCTCGGACTGCTCTGCAGCAGTTTCCCTGTGGACACGCAGAGCAAATTCAGAATTAAAGGAGGTTGTAAACCCACCTGTTTGTTGGCTCTTTTGAGATAGCTACAAACTCTCCTAAAACAGCACTAAGGTTTCCCAAACTGGGAATTCTAGGTCCATATATTTAACACAAGGTGTAGGAGGGCCTGCCTAGGTTGGTCAGTCTGGTGAACAAACTGGTTTAACAGATCCCAATAGGTTACATTTTAACACTACGAAAACACTGTGTTCTAAGTATTGCACAATTAAAACAAATTAACTAGAACAATTTATGTAGTTCAGGTGTAGGTGGGAAAAGACAAATAACACTAAAAACTACCAAAATTAAAAATGAAAATTAAAAACTAGACAAGTGTATGAAGCAAAAAATAAATTCTCTCTAGTATAACAAGTCCTGACCAGGTCATCCAATACGGAAGCACTCCAACAGAAAGCTGGACAATTTACACAAAAAATCAAAAAATGCAAATACCTATGGAAAGTTTATGACCTCACTAGCAATCCAACATGCAAATTATGATATTCCTGTGGGGAAGGGGCAGGGCACAAACTAGTGATTCGTAAGAGGCCTGTTCATACACTGGTGTATACAGAAAAACGGTCCAACCATTCTGCTAGTTGTCCAGATAAGTTAGGCAATATTTATTTACTTGAGACAGTCTTGCTCTGTTGCCCAGGCTGGAATGCAGTGGCATGATCTTGGCTCACTGCACCCTCTGCCTGCCAGGTTCAAGTGGTTCTCCTGCCTCAGCCTCCTGAGTAGCTGGGACTACAGGTGCCCACCACCACACCCGGTTAATTTTTGTATTTTTTGTAGAGACGGGTTTCACCATGTTGGCCAGGACAGTCTCGATCTCTTGATCTTGTGATCCACCCGCCTCGGCCTCCCAAAGTGCTGAGATTACAGGCGTGAGCCACCATGCCCGGTAGCAATATTTATTAAAAGCCTCAAAAATGTGTTCTCTGACTCAGACAGTTCAAGAATCTATCCAAGAAATGAAGAGACAAGTGTATGAAAGCCTGTGTAACACATCATGCCATTGCCTTTGTAAGAGCTTATATTTCTAAGTCTTCTGGATTTTGCACATACTGTGCATTTATAATTTGAGAAAAACAACAACCTCCTGACAAATCTTCTGAAAGAAAGTGCTATCTATTGGACGTAGGGAAAAAATTTAAAAAAAAAAAAAGGCTGAAAATAGTATTCCACAAATGTTAATTTGGCTGTTAATTCTATCCCACTCCCAATTTAAAGCAGAAGCAAAACTATGAACCCCACAAAATGGCAAGTGTGCAATCTGTACTGTTTCATTCCATATTTAAATTAAAAAAGCATACTCAACCGATATTTTCCTCCAACTACTCAGGGCAGAGCAATTTTGACAACAAATGAATACAGATTTTTGGAAACATGTTGGTTATTAAATAATTTGTTTATTGTACGGCATTTACAAAGAAAACAGACAATGCACTCAGTAGAAAGAATAAAAATGTATTTAGGGCTTTATTTTTAACTGACAGCAAATAGAAATCCTTTAGTGAGATCGTGGCAATTTGACAGTATTATAATTAAGCTCAATAAAGGTACATGGGGTACTTGGAAGATCAAGTTCTACAGCTGCCTATTTCCACATCTTTCAATCCATCTGGCTCCTTAAACAATAGCGGGGAAAGCCCTTATTTGGTGGAGGAGCACTTCCAAAATGAAGTTACAGGTTCTCTCTATTAAAATTTACCGTCACACCAACTGTTAAAATAGGGCCTTTTGCGTGTTTTATGTCACCTTAATATCACCAGAATTCCTGTAATTCCACAATCGTGATTTTACAGTGTAGAAGCCTCAAAATTCAGTTCTAGTCTATTGCTTTAGATGTAAAAACAGCTGAAAACCCAAAGTGGATTAGAATTGCTGAAGGATTTCCCTGCCGTTGTTTGATACAATCTATTCTCTTGATTCTTGATAGGTGCATAGAAAGCCTAACTTAAATTTCTTTCTACAGGAACATGTCTGATTTCAGGAGTACCCAATGAAGGATCCGATGAATGGCTGGCCAGTTACTCAGAGTAATATGTTTATGAATTAAATGGATTGCATAACGGCACCACTTTTCCTTTGTCACTGTTGGTGGATAAATGACAAAGTAGATTCCAATCTCCCGTATAGAAAGGTGGTTACCCAACAGCCTCACTGGTGGCTTGCTAGCAGTAGAGCCTCAAGTTGCACCTCTGTGGCTTTCTGTAAATTCGAGTCCTATAGCCACTTCGAGAATGCTGTAATACCCAAGGCCCACTTGGTCCATGATGAAGAAGCGGCTGTGACCCCAGTCCTGCCCCTCTTTTGCTCTTCAATATTACTGGAGGAATATATAATATCTAGGTCAAGTCTACGAGAGGCTCATCCTAAAAAAAAATGGCAGTCTTTTCTCAATTAAAACAAAAAAGCCTCAAGTACATCTCAATCATGTCAAAATTATGGTTAAAAACTGACATTATGTAGGGAAATAGCAGCAGAGAATGGCTAATCTTAAAAAACAACCAACCAACCAACCAAAAAACAAAACAAAACAAAACAAGACCAACAAAAAAAAGTGCCATCCCACCCCTCCCCTTGGTTCTTTCATTTGGGGTTATATTAAAGACTCGAGCCTCTGAGAAAATGAGAAAGGCAAAGCCATAGAGGAAAACTGCTTCAAGGCCAGAGTTTTGGGCAAGGTAAAGAAAAAGCTATACATGAAAGCAGGGGACTGTCTGGAAAAGAATCAGAATCTCAAGATCTACTTCTCTTAAGTGGGAAAGCTCTGAAACCCAGATCTCTGTTCTACCGTCATCCTGATCCTTTAGTTATGGGGCAATAAACTCAAGTGCAATGAGTAAAGTGCCAGCCAAGGATACAAAAACACAAAACAAAACAGCCAACCAAAATAACTCTGGTCTTAGGGTAACAGAAGACATATAGGAAAGGACTGTTTATAGAACACCTGAGGTTCTCAAGAAATTACTATTCAATGGTTCTGTTTTTGCTTACATTAAAAATCAGACTGAAGATTCAAAGATCTTAACTATTAAAGGATGAAAGGAATTCGACAGTGCTTTGAACAGTGATAAAATGGTACCCAAATTTGGTGTTCATACAGCTAATTAAAAGACAGTAGCTTAAAAGTTGCAGGAAAAAATGTGAACATAGAGAACAAAACAGAAATACAGTGCGCAGGAGAGATGATGCAGACCTGGACACCAGAGCAAGTTCTAATGTCTTCCATGGCTGTAACATAGAATTAACCCCTTTCCCCTCCCCCCATCCTTAATGCGGCACTGAGAACCTGCAACTAGAAAATTTTGAACCCACGTCAATGAATAAAAGGATGGGCCTTCATACACCTTCATAGCTCTTCAAAAAAGGATCTTATAATTAAAGGAATGTCCATACCGGTAAAGGAAAGGTACAGGACAAGAGGCTGTTTCAAACATTTTAGTCCATCAGTTCTCTGGCATGAAAGACCCAACCAAGGACCCAAATTCACCCACCCTAGGATGCCCCAATGGCTGCTGCGGGACTCCACAGGGCTCCAAGTAAGCAACCCAAAATGAAACATGTTTGGATAAAAAAAAACCAAGATCTAAAACTCTTGAAGGAAAAGCCTTACACCCTGACAAAAGGAGAGATAAAGCTTCGGAGGGGAAAGGCGGCGGACGGGTACAGTGCTGTGATCCTCTGCTGTGGTGGTCGGGCAGGGGCTTAGAGTTAAGCCAAGGGTGCCCGACAGACACTGCAAGCGGCATCGGCTCTCTCTCGGGACAGCGTCCAAACATCGAGGCAGTCGAAAAATCTGTCGAACCATGCTGCCCCTCTTCCTGAGACCAACTCATACTTCTCACTAGAAACCTCTCAAAAAAGAGCCCCCAAGGGTCTTCAGCACTTCATATGTTTAAGGTCACCTGCAGTGAAGACAGTATAGAACAAGTCACTGATCAACACAGACAAATGACAAGGTCCTCTTGTGGAACTAATCCACGTAGTCTATGAGGAATCAGATTTTGCAATCAGAATCTAATCCTGCATTCACAAAGCATTTTTTTTCTGGCATATGCCTCAGAAAGAAGTGCCTCTATTTTTCATAAGGCTCTAAAAATTTAAGGTAATTTATTTTTTCCCCTATTCTAGGACTTTTTGGGTCCCAGTCAAACTGGGTATGACAATCAGGATAGGTATTTACTACTAAAATAAACATGAAATGCCTGTCTTCAACATGGTCTCATATGGTGTGCAGAGGCACTCTAGCACCACATACCAAGAACAATTTGCTTATACTCTTTTTTGTGTATGTGCTCAATAGTTTAGTATATGTTGCTTCACAGTGAGGCAGTAATTTAAAATTAAAACATCATGTCAAGCATGGATAAAAGCAACAAAAAAACCCCAAATCCTACACAGCTTTCAGATACAACAGCTTCATCTATTCTATACCAGGGGTCCCCAATTCTATACCAATACCCTCTGCGGTACCAGTCTGTGGTCTGTCAGGTCTGCACAGCAGCAGGTCAGTGGTGGGCCAGCGAGCATTACTGCCTAAGCTCTGCCTCCTGTCAGATCAGTGGCTTCATCAGATTCTCATAGGAGTGTGAATCCTACTGTTAACTGCAGTAGGGATCTAGGTTGCATGCACCATAAAAGAACCTAATGCCTGACAATCTGAGGTGACACAGTTTTATCTCCAAAACACCCCCCTACCCCCCACCCCCCACTGTCCATGGAAAACTTGTCTTCCACAAAACCAGTCCCTGGTGCCAAAAAGATTGGGGACCGCTGCTCTATACTATACTGGAGTATCCACCTAATTGCTTCTTTGAAGTGAAAAATTTTAAAAAGATAGTAGCTAAGGCAAATGCTGCTTTAAAATTTTAAGTAGGCCAGGCACAGTGGCTCACGCCTGTAATTCCAGCACTTTGGGAGGCTGAGTTGGTGGATCACTTGAGCTCAGGAGTTCAAGACCAGTTGGGCAACATAGTGAAACCCTGCCTCTACCAAAAATACAAAAAAATTAGCTGTGTATGGTGGCACGTGCCTGTGGTCCTAGCTACTTGGGAGGCTGAGGCAGGAGGATCATTTGAACCTGGGAGGTAGAGGTTGCAGTGAGCCAAGATTGCACCACTGTACCCCAGCCTGGGTGACAGAGTGACACCCTGTCTCAATAATAATAACAGTAATATTTTTTAAAAAATAAAAATTTTAAGTCTCTTTTGTGAGCAGTGAGTGCCTATTTGATTACGTACCTGGTAAACACACATGCCTTAATCTGACTGTACATAAGGAGGAACTCTTATGAAACATTTAAAAATTTTCCCACCTAAAAGAGGTTTAAGAAAGGGTAATGTTTCTGAGGATGGCTTCTGTCAAGAATTAAGAAAAGTCATTTTCTCAGCACTTCTGTAGAAGCTGTGAGGAAAAGGGAAACATGGCACAATGGGGTAAAAAAACCAGGCCGTTTCCTAGATGCTTCTAGGTCAGGTTTTCACATTTCAGGTTTTTTTTTTTGAAATGCTTAAGAAATACATTATCAAGTCAAAAATTGAAATTTTTTTTTTTTGTTAATAACAACAAATACATAAAACTAAAAAGTGTAAAGTTCATTTGTATGACTAATGTACTTCGAGTGACTGTGTTATAGATGTCACTGGATACAAAGATGAGTGAGATGTAGTCCCTGCCCTTATGTAAGAAGCTTAAATGACCTGCCCTTTGGTAGAGGCAGTTCTTAGACCAAACGCCAGCAAAAAATTTGTCCATTTTTCAGAAGTGCTATAGAAGTAATCAACTAACTGCATGCAGGCACTATACATATTAACTAACTTAGTAAGAAGTATACATTATTATTATCTCCATTAAGAAATCAGCAAACTGAGGCACAGTTAGATCCTGGCAAAGGTCACATGGCTAGTGGAGTAGCCAGGATTTGACAATCTGGCTCCAGTCTCTGCTCTTTTTTTACCCCGAGACAGGATCTTGCTCTGGTTGCCCATGCTGCAGTGCAGTGGCAATCATGGCTCACTGCAGCCTTGACCTCCCAGGCTCAAGTGATCCTCCCACCCCAGCCTTCGGAGTAGGTGGGACCATAGGTGTGTACCACCATGCTCAGTTAATTAAAAAACTTTTGTAGAGGCGGGGTTTTCCTATGTTTCCCAGGTTGGTCTCGAACTCCTAGACTCAAGTGATCGTCCTGCCTTGGATTCCCAAAGTGTTGGGATTACAGGCGTGAGCCACCATGCCCGGCTCCAGTCTCTGCTTTTTTTTTTTTTTTGAGATGGAGTTTCGCTCTTGTTGCCCAGGCTACAGTGCAATGGTGCGATCTCGGCTCACTGCAACCTCTGCCTCCCGGGTTCAAGCGATTCTCCTGTCTTAGCCTCCTATGTAGCTGGGATTACAGGCGCCCACCACTATTCCCAGCTAATTTTTTGTATTTTAGTAGAGATGGGGTTTCACCATGTTGGCTAGGCTGTTCTCAAACTCCTGACATTGTGATTTGCCTGCCTCGGTCTCCCAAAGTGCTGGGATTACAGGTATGAGCCACCACGCCTGGCTCAGTCTCTGCTCTTGACCACTTTTTTACCTCTTTGCTAAGTCACAGGTTAGCATTCAGGGTAGGCCCATCATTCTGTAGGATATTGGGAATATGTGCTTACCTCTTAAAACACTTCTGCCTCCTTAATGTCTGGGAACACATTTACTTTACCTTTTTTGGTGAAAAATTCCTTGGAGTATTTTCCTGCCACAATGAGCTTGCGAGGCACCTTCCCCAGAAGTTCTATGATCAATGCAATGTGATCTGTATATTTCAAACATTTCAAGAAGGGGGAAAAAAAAGATACGTAACAAGAGTAACAAACGCAGCTCTAGAAAATAGCAGAAAGAGTAGCATGCACACCTCTTTGTAAAGCACATCAGGCTTGCTTGCTATCCTAAATGGGAAGAGGAAGACTATCCATCTAATGGAGAATTCACAAAGTCAAATTTTTGTGGATTCAGTGATAACTAAAAACAATCTTGGTGTGAATGCTCTGCTTCCTGAAGTATCCCCTGGGTCCTAGATTAAAACTCATGTAACAATACTACCTCTGTGATTGAAGAAGTCTTGTGAATATTTCCCACTGAGGGCAAAGCGTCTTGGAATTCTGCCTATCAGCTCTATAATGTGCACAATGTGGTCTAAAATAGAAGGGTAAGAAGAACAGATCAAGGACAAGCTGTAAAAGAGGTTTTTCTATGATTAGCTTTTTCAAGGACTAGCTGTTTAAAAGTAACTACAAATAAGACCAAGGATAATGAAGGGAAGACTGACTGGGAAGGCCAAGAATTATTTCTGGTGATTGGTCACCTGATAGTGTCGGGCAAGTACCATTCTGGATTTTGGAGGCTTATCTTCATCTTTACTTCTCTTTTGTCTATATATCTAGGTTCAGGTAGGTTCTTTAGGTAAGATTTAAAAACCTGTCCAAATATGTGTTAGACATTCTGGAACTATTATGTGTGATCGTTCTGTCTCAGCCTCCCCAGTGGCTGGGACTTCAGGCATGTGCCACCACACCTGCTGACTTAAAACATTTTTTGGAGAGATGAGGTCTTGGCATACTGCCAAGCTGGTCTCAAACTCCTGGGCTCAAGCAATACTCCTGCCTTGGCCTCCTGAAGTGTTGGGATCACAGGCCTGAGTCACCACCTGGCTGATACCCCATTTTAAAGATGAGAAAACAGAACCTCAAAAAGCACAAATGGCCTAACTTGAAACTTCAGGGCTAATATGAGCTAAAACTCAAATGAAAACCAATTATCTTACGTCTTGTCTAAAGCTTTTTTCCCTAAAATCATTTTTTAAAAGTAAAGATTAGCACAAACATTTAAAGTATAGCTACTTGATGATCTGTAATCGTCACAGTATGAATATGGATCATGAGCGCCACCAGGGAGGCATGCAGCCTCTTAACCAGGTGGTGAGTCTGGGAACAACCAGTACACACAACTCAGGCAGATCTACTGTCTTTTTTTTTTCCCTCTGCAGGTGACAGAAATTAAGAATATAAAATCTTTTTTTTTTTTTTTTTT
>NW_016804694.1:531038-537575 GCF_001698545.2 Rhinopithecus bieti
CCGTTTCTTCTTTTTTTTTTTTTTTTTTTTTTTTGAGATGGAGTTTCGCTCTTGTTGCCCAGGCTACAGTGCAATGGTGCGATCTCGGCTCACTGCAACCTCTGCCTCCCGGGTTCAAGCGATTCTCCTGTCTTAGCCTCCTATGTAGCTGGGATTACAGGCGCCCACCACTATTCCCAGCTAATTTTTTGTATTTTAGTAGAGATGGGGTTTCACCATGTTGGCTAGGCTGTTCTCAAACTCCTGACATTGTGATTTGCCTGCCTCGGTCTCCCAAAGTGCTGGGATTACAGGTATGAGCCACCACGCCTGGCTCAGTCTCTGCTCTTGACCACTTTTTTACCTCTTTGCTAAGTCACAGGTTAGCATTCAGGGTAGGCCCATCATTCTGTAGGATATTGGGAATATGTGCTTACCTCTTAAAACACTTCTGCCTCCTTAATGTCTGGGAACACATTTACTTTACCTTTTTTGGTGAAAATTCCTTGGAGTATTTTCCTGCCACAATGAGCTTGCGAGGCACCTTCCCCAGAAGTTCTATGATCAATGCAATGTGATCTGTATATTTCAAACATTTCAAGAAGGGGAAAAAAAAGATACGTAACAAGAGTAACAAACGCAGCTCTAGAAAATAGCAGAAAGAGTAGCATGCACACCTCTTTGTAAAGCACATCAGGCTTGCTTGCTATCCTAAATGGGAAGAGGAAGACTATCCATCTAATGGAGAATTCACAAAGTCAAATTTTGTGGATTCAGTGATAACTAAAACAATCTTGGTGTGAATGCTCTGCTTCCTGAAGTATCCCCTGGGTCCTAGATTAAAACTCATGTAACAATACTACCTCTGTGATTGAAGAAGTCTTGTGAATATTTCCCACTGAGGGCAAAGCGTCTTGGAATTCTGCCTATCAGCTCTATAATGTGCACAATGTGGTCTAAAATAGAAGGGTAAGAAGAACAGATCAAGGACAAGCTGTAAAAGAGGTTTTCTATGATTAGCTTTTCAAGGACTAGCTGTTTAAAAGTAACTACAAATAAGACCAAGGATAATGAAGGGAAGACTGACTGGGAAGGCCAAGAATTATTTCTGGTGATTGGTCACCTGATAGTGTCGGGCAAGTACCATTCTGGATTTTGGAGGCTTATCTTCATCTTTACTTCTCTTTTGTCTATATATCTAGGTTCAGGTAGGTTCTTTAGGTAAGATTTAAAACCTGTCCAAATATGTGTTAGACATTCTGGAACTATTATGTGTGATCGTTCTGTCTCAGCCTCCCCAGTGGCTGGGACTTCAGGCATGTGCCACCACACCTGCTGACTTAAAACATTTTTTGGAGAGATGAGGTCTTGGCATACTGCCAAGCTGGTCTCAAACTCCTGGGCTCAAGCAATACTCCTGCCTTGGCCTCCTGAAGTGTTGGGATCACAGGCCTGAGTCACCACCTGGCTGATACCCCATTTTAAAGATGAGAAAACAGAACCTCAAAAGCACAAATGGCCTAACTTGAAACTTCAGGGCTAATATGAGCTAAAACTCAAATGAAAACCAATTATCTTACGTCTTGTCTAAAGCTTTTTTCCCTAAAATCATTTTTTAAAAGTAAAGATTAGCACAAACATTTAAAGTATAGCTACTTGATGATCTGTAATCGTCACAGTATGAATATGGATCATGAGCGCCACCAGGGAGGCATGCAGCCTCTTAACCAGGAGGTGAGTCTGGGAACAACCAGTACACACAACTCAGGCAGATCTACTGTCTTTTTTTTTTCCCTCTGCAGGTGACAGAAATTAAGAATATAAAATCTTTTTTTTTTTTTTTTTTTGAGATGGAGTCTTGCTCTGTCGCCCAGGCTGGAGTGCAATGGTATGATCTCGGCTCACTGCAACCTCCGCCTCCTGGGTTCCAGTGATTCTTGTGTCTTAGCCTCCTGAGTAGCTGGGATTACAGGTGCACAGGTGTGAGCCACTGTGCCTGGCCTGTATTTTTTGTAGAGATGGGTGGGGTTTTGCCATGTTGCCCAGGCTGGTCTCAAACTCCTGGGCTCAAGTGATCCACCCACCTCAGCCTCCCAAAGTGCTGGGATTACAGGTGTGAATACCCAGGCAGAATATAAAAGTTTTTGTTTTTTTTTTTAAATGATGGCTCCTGGCCAGAAAAAAAAGCTTTATAAAATACTTTTATCCTGTAGTTACAGAATCATTAAGGGTTAAACTTCCAGTTATGTATCTTACAGGGGAAATAACATGCTAGAGACATTCATATTATCTGGGAATTTGTGAAGGTTTCAGGTTATATCTTTCTCATGTCAAGGAATAGGTGTCATTTAAAGACTTCACATTTATGACTTCCCTACAACCTTTGAGCAGTTTTGACTGAATTTATGGTTTGGTAACAAGTACCTGCATGCCAAGAATTTTCTGCTGGTTTTGGCAGGACCTGCAAATGTGTTTTACCATTAACAATAACCAAAATGAGAATACCAAGGAAAAACTTAGACTATAGTTTCTAAGAGAGCTTCTTAAAGTTCTTAGAAACTTAAGTAAACTTCCAAGTAAAATATTGGTTTCTTTAAATATTTTTCCTATACCAAGGAATTCCCTTGAAGTTGTTACTTTACATTTAATTCCTGCAACCTATCTTTGGCTTATGAGGATTGATATACTTGACAGACAAAATTATTAAGTATTATCCCATGAGTTAGGGTTGTGGAAAGCCAGAGTAGAGGACATGGTACTCAGGCTCCTGTCCTACCATGACTCGTAACAAACTATGCACACACTAGTCAGGGGTAAGGGTTTGCTTGTTCCTGCTCTTATAGGCCAAACTGCAATAGAACAGCACAGGTAGGGTTGATGCTTGACCTAAGGACTATTAGTACTAACTGGTATAGGATGGAATAAATTAGAATTTAAATATCTAGGGAAGATGGTTTTCCTTGTCCCCTTATTTGGGACTCTGCATATATATTAAAAATTTCAGGTTTGGTAGCATACTACTACTCGATATAATTCTAGCCACTATACGTGTTCTGTACCACACACTAACATTTATGGAGAATCTAGGGAAGTAAAAAAAAATTAATCACCCTCCCAACAAATATAGTAGGTAGTTTCCAGGCCTATAACCCCAAACACTGTAAGCCTATAACCCCAAACCTATAACCCAGAAAAATAGCAAGCAGAGAATGGGTAAAATCAAGTAGTAATTATAGTATCCTCTAACATGGGGCTTATACATACAAAATATGTACTCACTTAAATAGGCATTCATGGGAATTAGATAGATAGCATTTTCCAAATGGTATTCATTAGGGATATTAGCAGGTCCTACTAACATTACCTATTAATATCCCAGAAGACCACATTTTGAGAAACAAAGAGCACTCCTGGTTCCACAGAGCATGAAATATGTGTTCCCAAAGACTCAAGGAAAGTGCAAAAAGAACATGTTCTCTACATTGGGAGGGCAGATGCTGTAGTGATCTCTCAAAATAATCCTCATTAATCCTACAAATAAAACATAAGCTGCCTCAACTGTATAAAACATTTTCTTGGCTGGGGGCGGTGGCTCATGCCTGTAATCCCAGCACTTTGGGAGGCTGAAAGGGGTGGACCACGAGGTCAAGAGACAGAGACCATCCTGGCCAACACGGTGAAACCCCGTCTCTACTAAAAATACAAAAATTAGCTGGGTGTAGTGGTGCACGCCTGTAGTCCCAGCTACTCGGGAGGCCGAGGCACGAGAATCGCTTGAACCACTGCACTCCAGCCTGGCGACAGAGTGAGACTTTGTCTCAAAACAACAACAACAACAACAACAACAACAACAACAACAACCATTTTGTTTGTTCACTCAAATTATTAACCCATTTAGTTATCTGGATGCCATCATAATAGAAAAATCAGACACATACAGTTGCCTGCTTCCACAGTCTCTCAGACAAAGTAACTGGCAGCTTAAGCTTTTCCCACTGGCTACCACAACATGTAAATCCGTTCTATTTTGTTTTAAAATGGAATTCCAAAAAAGAAAAAATTACAGTTTTATATTCAGAAAAGGGAAAAAAGAATGCTAAATGTTGGCAGAATTTATAGAAATAGGATACAGTCTCTGCATTTAAGTAGTGTGTGTATATTAAAGTTACTGACCTCTAAATAAATATGGAGGCATAATTGAGCAACAGGTTGATGAACAGGTGAACTCAAACTGGGTAAAGAATGAACCACTGATATATACAGAAAGGAAGATAACTAATGTTGAAGAAAAAAATTGTCCAGCACACAGAAGTTTTAGGTTAACTGTGGCCTTTGACTCTGACAGAGCTTAGTATTTTTCAGAAAATATCTAAAAACCTACTATAAAATGTCTTTTATATTTCTAACTTTTCTGGGATTTACATATGCTTTGCACACTAACAAGACTAAGGCTCTTCAGTACTAACAAATGATGTTAGCTAAATGTGGAAAGTGTAAATGCCACACACACACATCCATGGTTAAGGGTTCTCACCTTCATCTCGAGTGTACTCTTCCCCTGAATGAGGTTCAAACAAATAGTCACCTGTGGCCAGTTCAAAGGCCTAAAAAAAAAAGAGGACAGTATATGAAAGCACAACAGAAAAGAAGGTCTTTGGAAAGCTTACTGCTATTTAGCTCAATATGAAGTAACTCTTGTTCCCTTGGGAAAATTTACAGATTAAAAAAAAAAACAAAAAACCCCATAAGATTATTCCTAAAGCATTTCTTCCACATCCCTATCTTAATAAAATGGAGAAAACAGCAAAGACTCAGTAAATACTAACATGCACAGCACCTGGCCTAGGGTCCTTTAAAACAATGTGGGGGCTGGGCACAGTGGCTCACACCTGTACTCCCAACACTTTGGGAGAGAGCATCACTTGAGCTCAGGAGTTTGAGACTATACTGGGCAAGATGGCAAGACCCTGTCTCTAAAAATAATAATAATAATAAATAAAATGAAACAAATAAAACTGTGGGGTAGGCAGCCACTTGTGTCCTTGTGTCCTGAGGCACTCCTAGCTCAGGAAGTCCTTTTTCCTGCTCCTAGCTCAGGAAGGCTTCTTGGTCCTTGTGCCAAGTGATCTTGCTTTTCTCTGTAGCCCAGGAAGAGGGTTAAGACCTTGTGCTGCAGCCTCTGGTACCTTGGTCCCTGCCCACCTCAGGGACCACACACAAACTGTCCATGCCAGTGAGATGTCCAGGAGTAGTGCCAGGGACTGGAAACTAGAGTGAAACCATCTTGATATCATTGATCAGAATGAGAAGTGCTGAGAACAGCAAAGACTCAGTAGATACTAACATGTGGGTTATTTCATGCCTAAACCTCCCCACCCTAAACCCCAGCAATTCAGCCCTCCGGAGTTTCCCTTTTTTGGCCAGAAAAAGGCACACGTGGATATTAAGGTGATTCTAAATTATTATTCATGAGAAGAACAGGTCTTTCTTACATTATAATCACACACAGCTAGAAAATGAGATTCTGTACCAAACCAAAAAAATCAAAACAAAAAAATTCAGATGTCTACTTATGACTCTTTAGTGTTTGACAAGTACACTATTGACTTTTGCATAGGAAGTACTCCCTAGACTGTCCCAGATGGAAAGTTCCTGACTCCTAGGTCTTTTTTTTTTTTTTTTTTTTTGAGATGGAATCTTGCTCTGCCTACCAGGCTGGAGTGCAATGGCGTGATCTTAACTCACTGCAACCTCTGCCTCCCGAGTTCAAGTGATTCTCCTGCCTCAGCCTCCGGAGTAGCTGGGACTACAGGCACGTGCCACCACGCCCAGCTAATTTTGTATTTTAGTAGAGATGGGGTTTTACCATGTTGGCCAGGATGGTCTCAATCTCTTGACCTCATGATCCACCCGCCTCGGCCTCCCAAAGTGCTGGGATTACAGGCGTGAGCCACCTTGTGGTGTCCTACAAATTGCCTGGCCAATTTGTAGGTCCTTAGAAAATCAGAAGATTAAGTGTAAAGGGAGTCAGGAACCTAGCCTATGTGACTGGCAAGTCAGTACTCCCTAATCAGGAAAAGAAAAGCCTGTCTCCTGTAATAGAAAAACCTCTTACAGTGTTCGAGAGCGTCTTAGGAAATGATATCCTTGGGAATAAGTGCCATGCAAAATGAAAAGATAGTGTTAGGGTAACAGTGGGGCTACATAAATCTCACTGATTATAAATGGAGTTTTAAAAATCAGTACAACAGGCCGGGCGCAGTGGCTCAAGCCTGTAATCCCAGCACTTTGGGAGGCCGAGACGGGCGGATCATGAGGTCAGGAGATCGAGACCATTCTGGCTAACACGGTGAAACCCCGTCTCTACTAAAAAATACAAAAAACTAGCTGGGCGAGGTGGTGGGCGCCTGTAGTCCCAGCTACTCAGGAGGCTGAGCCAGGAGAATGGTGTAAACCCGGGAAGCGGAGCTTGCACTGAGCTGAGATCCGGCCACTGCACTCCAGCCCGGGCAACAGAGCGAGACTCCATCTCAAAAAAAAAAAAAAAAAAAAAAAAAA
>NW_016804694.1:537719-541886 GCF_001698545.2 Rhinopithecus bieti
AAAAAAAAAAAAAAAAAAAAAAAAAAAAAAAAAAAAAAAAAATCAGTACAACAGCAGTTTTGCTTTTTTGAGACAGAGTCTTGCTCTGTTGCCTAGGCTGGAGTGCGGTGGTGCGATCTCGGCTCACTGCCACCCCCGCCTCCCAGGTTCACGCCATTCTCCTATCTCAGCCTCCCAAGTAGCTGGGACTACAAGCACCCGCCACCACGCCTGGCTAATTTTTTGTATTTTTAGTAGAGATGGGGTTTCACCGTGTTAGCCAGGATGGTCTTGATCTCCTGACCTCGTGATCTGCCCGCCTCAGCCTCTCAAAGTGCTGGGATTACAGGCGTGAGCCACTGCGCCCGGCCAACAGCAGTTTTTAAAAATAACCTTATTGATAGGGAAACACAGTTATAAAATAAGCGCTAGTCACAGGTCAATTTTGATTAAATCAATGGTACTAAGTGGTCCAAACAACCTCAAGAACTGTAGACTCTAGGACTAAATATTCTCAATTTAGACCCAAGTTTAGGTCTAGGTGGCTCACCAGTGTCAGTTTCTGCAATTTCATGACAGAACAGCCTTTCTCAAAACAGTACTACCGTCCAGAGGGAGACCACAAAACCAGAAGTTTCAGGATAGGTTTAGGAATCATATACTATCTCTAAATGTCAAGAGTGCTATGGCTTCTTGCTTGACATTGCTTGTTTTACATTTCATTCGTTTATTATGAAACTGAACCACAGTGATAGAGCAGATACTTGTTCTACCCTGAGTTGTCCTGAGGTATATAGTCCCAAAGCAACAGAGAAACAAATCATGATTCTTATTCACCAAAACTTGTCAATCATTCCTGACACCAGGACTTAAAAAAAAAAACAAAACAACTCATGGTCTCATATATAGAGTTCAGTAAAGATATTGAAATTAAAGTTTAAAAAACAAAACAAAACAAAACAAAAAAACACATGAGCCAGTCATGGCAGTGCTATATGCCTGTGGTACCAGCTATTCAGGAGGCCAGAAAATGAAATATTCTTCAGTGCTAAAAAGAAATGAGCTATTAAGCCATGAAGATATGGAGGAACCTTAAATGCATATTACTAAGTGAAAGAACCCAATCTAAAAAGGCTACATACTGTTATGATTCCAACTATTTGACATTATGGAGACAATAAAAATACCAGTGGTTGCCAGGGAGTGGGGGAAGGAAGGGATGAACAGGTAGAGCACAGAGGAGTTTTAGAGCAGTGAAATGATAATGCATATAATAATGATAGATACATTTGTCAAAACTCGTAAAAGAGTGAAATGAGATGTGAACTACTGACTTTGGTTAATAATGATGTGTCAATGTAGGTTCACTGTAACAAATGTATCACTGTGGAGCAGCAGATCGATAGTGGGGGAGGCTCTGTGTGTGGGGAGCATATAAAACTTATTTGTATACTTTTGTTCAATTTTCTGTGAACCTAAAACTGCTCTAAAAAATAAAGTCTATTAAGAAACAAACCAGTGTACCATCCTTTGTTAACCTTCTCTAGACTACTGCCTTTGAGAAAAATGGCTTAGAAGATAGCATGAAATGCATGGAAAAGTTAAAACAATGACAATTTAAACAGACTAATCACATTCAGATCCAGAAGTAACTTTCAAACTCTAGGTAGCAGAAAGGAATACTGACACAGCTTAAGGGGCAATCTAGTATTTCATAAGCAATGTTTGTGTGTGGTCAGAATGCAAGGAGTGACTACCAAACAGAAAATGAGGACTTTCAGGTAAGAGCTGTTTCTACAAAGTAACATGTCCATCATCTGTATCAATGGGCTGGCCAATGGCTGTCTCAAAGTGAGTCAGAGTTCTGATGCTTGTCCTTCTGCAGAGATACAGGTGTGCTTAATGTATTAACTGAAGGCCCCTTATCTTGACCCCAGGTTTGACCACATTAAGAAGGGCTAAAGTGCTGGATATGTTATTTTAGAAAAAAGGAACTAAAAGATGATTCAAATTTCCTGTCTTCAACAATCTACACCAAAGGGAAGTAAAATTCCAGAGCAGGGCTGCAGGCTGGAACAGTAAGTCTGTTTTAAATTAAAAAGGTTGCCAAGGAATAGGGGAAAAGGGAAACAAGGAGTTTTTCTTCAGTGGTATATAGAGTTTCAGTTCTGAAAGACAAAAAAGTTCTAAAGAGGCCAGGTAGGGTGGCTTACACCTGTAGTCCCAGCAATTTGGGAGGCCAAGGCGCGAGGACTGCTTGAGCCCAGGAGTTCAAGACCAGCCTGGGAAATATAGTGAGATCCCATCTCTTAAGAAAAAAAAATTCTAAAGACAAGTTGTATAAAAATGTGAATACAGGCCAGGTGCAGTGGCTCACGCCTGTAATCCCAGCACTTTGGGAGGCTGAGGCAGGTGGATCACTTGTGCTCAGGAGTTCGAGACCAGCCTGGGCAACATGGTGAACCTTGTCTCTACCAAAAATACAAACAATTAGCTAGGCATGGTGGCACATGCCTGTGGTCCCAGCTACTCAGGAGGCTGAGGTGAGAGGATTGCTTGAGCCTGGGAGGTGGAGGTTGCAGTGAGCCGAGATTGTACTACTGCACTCCAATCTGTGTGACAGAGTGAGACCCTGTCTCCAAAAAAAAGAAGACTCAAGAAATCAGAAATGGGCTGGGCGCGGTGGCTCACGCCTGTACTCCCAGCACTTTGAGAGGCCGAGGTGGGCGGATCACGAGGTCAGGAGATCGAGACCATCCTGGCTAACATGGTGAAACCCCGTCTCTGCTAAAATACAAAAAATTAGCCGGGCGTGGTGGCAGGCGCCTGTAGTCCCAGCTACTTGGGAGGCTGAGACAGGAGAATGGTGTGAACCCAGGAGGCGGAGCTTGCAGTGAGCCGAGATTGCACCACTGCACTCCAGCCTGGGTGATGAGCAAGACTCCATCTCAAAAAAAAAAAAAAAAAAAAAAAAAAAAAAAATCAGAAATGAAAGAGGAGACATTATAATGAATACTACAGAACTACAAAGGATAAGAGACTACTATGCATAATCATATGGTAACCGATTGGAAAACCCAGAAAAAATGGAAAAATTCATTGACAATATAACCTATGAAGATAGAACCATGAAGAAACAGAAACTCTGAACAGATCAAAAATAAGAGATTAAATCTGTAATAAGTCTCCCATCAAAGAAAAGCCCAGGACCTGATGGCTTCACTGCTGAATCTTACCAAATATTTAATGAAAAACTAATAGCAATCTGTCTCAAACTGCCCCCGCCACCGCCAAAAAAAGACAAAAACCATATGATCATCGTATTAGATGCAGAAAATGCATGTGACAAAATTCAGCATCCTTTCATGATAAAAATTCTCTCACAATTAGGTATAGAAGGAATGTACCTCAACACAATAAAGGCCATATTTGAGAAGGCCACAGCTAACATTATACTCAATGGTGAAAAATTGAAAGTTCTTCTTCTAAAATCCAGAACAAGACTCTCCCCACTTCTATTCAACATAGTATTGTAGTATTAACAGTCCTTACTAGAGCAATTAAAACACAGACCAACAGAAAAGAAAGAAGTACAAATATCAGTTAGCTGATAACATAAAACTTTTTTTTGGCAAGATAGAGTCTTGCTCTGTCATCCAGGATGGAGGAGTGCAGTGACACAATCATGGCTTGCGGTAGCCTCAACTCCTGGGCTCAAGTGATCCACCTGCCTCAGCCTCCCAAGTAGATGAAACTACAGGTATGTGCCACCACACCTGGCTAATTTTTTCATTTCTTTTGGTAGAAATGGGGTCTCACTATGTTATCCAGGGTGGTCTCAAACTCCTGAGCTCCAGTGATCCTCCTGCCTCAGCTTTCCAAAGTGCTGGGATTACAGGCATAAGCCACCAAGCCTGGCCCGTCATGATCTTATATACAGAAAACCCTAAAGACTCCACCAAAAACCCATTAGAACTAACAAACAAATACAGTAAAGTTGTAGGATACAAAATCAACATGCAAAAATCAGCAGCATTTCTGTAAACTAACAACTAGCTGAAAAATAAACCAAGAGATCAATCCCATTTACAATAGCTACAAAAAAAAAAAAAAAAAAAAAAAAAAAAAAAAAAAAAAAAAAAAAAAAAAAAACACAAAAAAAAAAAAAAAAAAAAAAAAAAAAAAAAA
>NW_016804694.1:542124-551216 GCF_001698545.2 Rhinopithecus bieti
AAAAAAAAACTTAGAAACATATTTAAGCACGGAGGTAAAAGACCTGTACACTGAAAACTATAAAACGCTGAGAAAAGAAATTGAAGACACAAATAAATGAAAATATATCTTATGTTCATGGTTTGGAAGATTTTAATTTTAATTTAATTTAATTTTATGAGAGAGGGTCTTGCTCCGTGACCCAGGCTGGACTGTAGTGGTGCAATCTTGGCTTACTGTAACCTCTACCTCCTGACCTCAGGTGATTCTCCCACCTCCGCCTCCAAAGTAGCATGCATCACCACACTTGGCTAATTTTAAAATTATCTGTAGAGATGGGATTTTGCCATGTTGCCCAAGCTGGTCTCACACAATCCATCTGCCTTGGCCTCCCAAAATGCTGGGACTACAGGTGTGAGCCACCGTGCCCGGCCTTACTATTGTTAAAATGTCCATACTACTTAAAGTGATCTATCAGATTCAATGCAATCTCTATCACAATTGCGATGTTATTTTTCATATAAATAGAAAAAACAAACCTAAAATTCACACGCAATCACAAAAAATCCCAAATAGCCAAGGCAGTCACGAACACAAAGAAGAAAGCTGGACTGGGCGTGATGGCTCACGCCTGTAATCCCAGTACTTTGGGAGGCTGAAGCAGGCAGATCACTGGAGCCCAGGAGTTTGAGACCAGCCTGGGCAACACAGGGAGACCCCATCTCTACAAAAAATACAAAAATAGTTGGATGTGGTGGGGCACACCTGTAGTCCCAGCTACTTCGGAGACTGAGGTGGGAGGATCACTTGAGCCCAGGAGGTGGAGGCTGAAGACAGCCATGATTGTGCCACTGCACTCCAGCCTGAGTGACAGTATGAGACCCTGTCTCAAAACAAGAACAAAGCTGGAAGTGTCACACTACCTACTTTCAAACTATACTACAAAGCTACAGAATTAAAACAGCATGGTCCTGGCAAAAAAAGCAGAAGCACAGACCAAAGGAACAATATAGAGAGCCCAGAAATGAACCCACGTGGCTGGGCACGGTGTCTCACACCTATAATCCCAGCACTTTGGGAGGCCAAGGCAGGTGGATCGCAAGGTCAAGAGATTGAGACCATCCTGGTTAACATGGTAAAACCCCGTCTCTACTAAAAATACAAAAATTAGCTGGGCGCGGTGGCGTGCGCCTGTAGTCCCAGCTACTGGGGAGGCTGAGGCAGGAGAATGGTGTGAACCCAGGAGGCGGAGCTTGCAGTGAGCCGAGATCGCGCCACTGCGCTCCAGCCTGGGCGACAGAGTGAGACTCCGACCCAAAAAAAAAAGAAATGAACCCACGCATGTATGGTCAAGTGATCTTTGACAAAAATGCCAAGAATACAGAATGGGAAAAGGATGTCTCTTCAATAAATGGTGTTGGAAAAACTGGATATAAAAGAATGAAATTGCACTCCAAATACAAAATCAAAATGGATGAAAGACTTAAACATAAGACCTGAAACTGAAAAACTACCAGAAGAAAACAAGGGGGAAACCCACATGACATTGGTCTGAGCAACGATTTTTTTGGGTTTGACCCCAAAAGCCCAGGGAGCAAAAGCGAATACAGACAAATGGGATAACATCAAACTAAAAAACTTCTGTACAGCAAAGGAAATAAGAGTGTGTACAGATAACCTATGGGTTGGGAAAAAATATTTGCATGCTATACATCTGATAGGGGTTAATATCCAAAATAATATGGAACTCAACTCAATAGCAAGAAAACAAACAAACAAAAAAACCTATTAAAAAACAGGCAAAGGACCTAAATACACATTTCTGAAAAGAAGACACACAAACGGCCAACGGATCTACTAAAAAAAAAAGCTCAACATCATTAATCATTAGGGAAATGCAAATTAAAATCAAAATGAGATATCATTTCATATTTGTCAGAATGGCTGTTATCACAAAGATGAAAGATTTAGTGTTGGTGAAAATGTGGAGCAAAGGGAAGTCTTGAATGTTATTGGTGGGAATGTAAATTAGTACAACCCTCATGGAAAACCATATGGAGGTTCTTTAAAAATCTAAAAGTAGAGTTACCATATGATCCAGTAATCCCACTTCTGGACATTCACCTCAAAGATTTAAAATCAGTTTGTCGGCCGGGCGCGGTGGCTCAAGCCTGTAATCCCAGCACTTTGGGAGGCCGAGACAGGCGGATCACGAGGTCAGAAGATTGAGACCATCCTGGCTAACATGGTGAAACCCAGTCTCTACTAAAAATACAAAAAACTAGCCGGGCGAGGTGACGGCGCCTGTAGTCCCAGCTACTCGGGAGGCTGAGGCAGGAGAATGGCCTAAATCCAGGAGGCGGAGCTTGCAGTGAGCTGAGATCGTGCCACTGCACTCCAGCCTGGGCGACAGAGTGACTCCGTCTCAAAAAAAAAATCAGTTTGTCTAAGTGATGTCTGCATTCCCATATTCATGGCAGCACTATTCACAATAGTCAAGTTATGGAATCAATCTAAATTGATTTTAAAATCAATCTAAGTTGAGTCTATACAGATCAGATAAACAGACAATAAAATGTGGTATATACAGGTCGCTCCAAAATCCAAAATTGACATGACATGCAAAGGAAACGCTCATTTGGAGCATTTCGAAGTTTAGATTTTTGGATTAGAAATGTTCAGACAGTATGTATTCTGCAAATATTCCAAAATCTAAAAAATTCCCCTAACTGTAACTGGTACCAAGTGTTTCAGATTAGGGATATTCAACTTGTATACACAATGGAATGGAATACTATTCAGCCTTAAAAACAAGATGGAAATTCAGTCATTTGCAATGACATGGATGGAACTGGAAAACATAAATAAGCCAGGCACGGAAAGACAAATACTGCAACACTCTCACTTATATGTGAAATCTAAAACAATTGAACTCATAGAAGCAGAGAGTGGAATGGTGGTTACAGAGGCTGAGGGGTGAAGATAATGGGGAGATAATGATTAAAGAGTTAAAAAAGACAAAAAAAGGGAAAAAGTAAATTTAGTTTTAACTATAACAATATTTCTAGAAACATCTGACGAGTATCATTCATGCCTTATTTCTGTTACTAACCATATTTAATTGCTCAAATCATGAAGATACTAAGTTGAAGGTGGCTTTGAAACTCATTTCAAACCAGATATGCCAAGTTTTGTTCAAATTTTGTTTAGAAGTCTACTTATTGCTCCTCTTGATATGGAGAAGTAACATAATTAAGTACCCAGTCCTAGTGGTTAGTGCTCTGCAAACAACCAACAGCAGGGGAATGAAGCAAAGGAAAGACATCTTAACAGCAAGGAAGCAATGTTTCAGCACCAGAGAGGATGAAAGAGGGTTACAATAGCCACAGGTCAAAAAGGATGATTGGGAAACTCCAGAGTTCAGTTATTAGTTTTTTTGTTGTTACTAAATTTATTCTACTACTCATTTCCAGTTTTAAAAGTAGTGTTTTTCCAGTCTTAACACAGCTGTAAATTATATTAGTCAAAGCAAATAAATGGTTCTGTATCCAAGGTGTATGTAAGAATTGCTGAAGAACTTTTTCAAAATGCGTATGTCTACTGCACATACCCCTTTCCTATTTAAGAATCACAGACAATTTCCCTGCCTCATATAGAAAGCAAACATAAAAAACACCCATGTATTTCAGGGAGTCACAAGTTCTATGTGACAAAGAAAAGTGATAAAGTGGGGGTTATTTCAAATAAAGTCGTCAGGAAGATATCTCTAAAGAGATTCTGTTGAACAAAGACCTGCATAAGGTGAAGGAGAAAGCACGTCCAAAGGTCCAAGGTAAGAATGAGCTTCACAAGACTAGGGAAAGAAAATAGGATTTTGAGTGGAATAGATGCAATTAGAGGATTTAAAACAGGGGAGTAATATGATTTGATTAACACTTAAGACCACTCAGGCCACTATGTGATAATGTGACATGAAGGGAGAAAAACAGAAGCAGAGAAAGGAAATTAGGAGGTCACTGTATTGATCCATTTGTGAAATGATGATGGCATGGGTTATAATGAGTTAATGGAAAAAGTAAAAAGTGGTTGGTATTGGATTTTTTTTTTTTTTGAGACAGGGTCTCGCTCTGTCACTCAGGCTGTGGTGCAGTCTTGGCTCACTGCAATCTCTGCCTCCTGGGTTCAAGCAATTCTCGTGCCTCAGCCTCCCCAGTAGCTGGGATTTCAGTTGCATACCACCACACCCGGCTAATTTTTATATTTTTGGTAGAGACAGGGTTTCATCAGGTAGGCCAGGTTGGTCTTGAACTCCCAATATCAGGTGATCCACCTGCCTCAGTCTCCCAAAGTGCTGAGATTACAGGCATGAACTCACCTAGCCGGTATTGGATATATTCTGAAGGTAAAACACATAAAAACAGCTGATGGACTAGATGTAGACAGAGAAAAACAGAATTAAGAATTAACCTAAAAGGTTCAGGTTCTAAGCTTTTAGTCTGAGTGGCTGGGTGAAGAGGGGATAATTTACAAAACAGGATGTGTAGGGTGAACCAAGCACTCTATTTTGAAAATGTTACATTTGAGATATTTATCAGATACCCAAATGGAGTTGTCAAGCAGACGGTTGGACATAAAAAGTCGGATTAAGTATAGAGATGAGCTGAGGCTAGAGACATCATGGGACTTGATGAAATCCCCCAGGAAGAGAGAGAAGAGGGCCAAGGGCTGAGTCCTTTTCAGTTAAGAGGAAAGGCCTATCTATTTAAGTTCTCATTAATTGATATAAACAAAAAGTAAACAATAAGAGCAAGGTACTACTATAGACTTAAAGCTTTAATTTTTCTTTGGTAATCAAAGCATGCCTAAAATAAATATTCCAACATACAGTTACGTGAACGGACATGTACAAGCTATGAATGATTAAAATGGAGACTATCTTGCCCCAGGGATCTAGTGCACCCTGGCTGGTGTCAGCTTAAAGCCTTCCTCTCAACTGTGTGCTATTCACTGGGGTTATACTGAAGGCCCTATAGTTAATTAACTATAACTCCATCATTCCTGGGGAACAAATGCTTGCTTCTCTCAATTCCTCCTGCTTCTTTTCCTGTTTAGAATGTCTAACTTTGGGAGCTGTGCATTTAATCACTCCCATCTCTTGAATATAGCAAATACTCAGCTTTCCTTTACCTTCACTGACAGCAATGCCTGGGATCCAGATACTTCTGCACATACCAACTGCAGGAATCTACTGTAAAGACACAGGTCCTAGTGATTTTATTATAGAACTGTGAAAGAGATAAGATTATACTCTGTTTTTTGGTGTTTGTATTACCTCTGTTTAGTGGAACACTATGGCAGCAAAAACAAAAAAATAAATAAAAGCAAACCTATAGCTTTCATTGCATAGGATAAGGAAATTGTACAAAAAGAACTCAAATTATTACTTACTAAAATAGCATTCAAAATTTGGCCTCCACTGACTTATTGCTGTTGAACAAAGGTGACAATCTTTGGTGAAATCTAAACAGCTATTGTGCATAGTGCTAGAAGTTATAACCACCTGCAGACATTTCTGCCTTTTCATTCAGGCAGCTCAGATTGTGAATTGGTGATGATGGAGAAAGAGCTCTTGGGTCAAATTACTACACTTTGGATTTTGATAGTTTAAGGATTTTAGTAGCCTTAAGACAGTTACGGATAAACCCCTTTGGATCCCACTTCTGAAAGATTCACTCCCTTACTGAAACACCTGACCAAGAATTAAGTTAGTCAGCCCTGGGTGTCTGAGGTTCCACATGCTCAGATTCAACTGACTGCAGATTAAAAATATTCAGAAACAGCAACAACAGCACAATAAAAATACAAGTAAAGGACAGGCACAGTGAGTCATGCCTATAATCCCAGTGCTTTGGGAGGCTGAGGTAGCAGGATCGTTTGAAGCCAACAGTTTGAGACCAGTCTGTGCAACATAGCAAGACCTGGTCTCTACGAGAAAAAAATTTAAAAATGAGCCAAGTGGGTGGCACATGCCTATAGTCCTAGCTACTTGGGGAGTGAGGTGGTAGGATCCCTTGAACCCAGGAGTTTGAGGTTATATTGAGTTATGATCACACCACTGCACTCCAGCCTGGGCAACAGAGCAAGATCCCATCCCTAAAAAAAAAAACAAAACAAAACAAAAAAACCAAGTTAAAAAAAATATGGTATAACAACTTTACATAACATTTATATTATATTAGGTATTATAAGTAATCTAGAAACAGTTTAAGTATACAGAGGCCATACGGTTATATATGTTATACGCAAACACTATGCCATTTTATGTAAGTACTTGAACACCTGTGGATTTTGGTATCTGCAAGGGGTCTTAGAACCAATCCCCTGAGGACATTGAGGGATGACTGCATATTCTCTAGTTTTTCCCCTGACCTTTCCCTTGATTAGTAATTGGCCAACTTCTGGGGTTGACAAAGACATGCACTTCACCTCATGTCCTAAATATGTGTAGATATACTCACCGAATCTCTCACAAGTGCCCGTGGGAGTCCCACAAATCCTGCCCTGAATTTCAGAGAGCAAAAGGTGAAGAAAAGGAACATATGCCAGAAAGCAATCACTTCAAAAGAGGAATTTACCAGAAAAGGAAGACAACTGGGGACTACAAACTTACTTCCCCATAGTGGGAGGAAGGGTATTCAAAGGCCAGAGAAGAAGATAATCTCATCCTGCCAGTTATGGTCCTACCTGTCCTGACTCCAATGTTCGGAAATTTTTTTTTCTTTTTTCTTTTTTTTTTTGAGACAGAGTCTTACTCTGTCATGTTCTTCACAAATATTTTCTCCTTTCCACCCCCCTTTTTTTGAAACAGAGTCTTGCTCTGTTGCCCAGGTTGGGTTGCAGTGGTGTGATTTCAGCTCACTGCCGCCTCTGCCTCCCAGGTTCAAAAGATTCTTGTGCCTCAGCCTCCCGAGGAGCTGGAATTACAGGCATGTGCGACCACAACCAGTTAATTTTTTTTTTTTGAGACGGAGTCTCGCTCTATCGCCCAGGCTGGAGTGCAGTGGCCGGATCTCAGCTCACTGCAAGTTCCGCCTCCCGGGTTTACGCCATTCTCCTGCCTCAGCCTCCTGAGTAGCTGGGACTACAGGTGCCCGCCACCTCGCCTGGCTAGTTTTTGTATTTTTTTAGTAGAGACGGGGTTTCACCGTGTTAGCCAGGATGGTCTCGATCTCCTGACCTCATGATCCGCCCGTCTCGGCCTCCCAAAGTGCCGGGATTACAGGCTTGAGCCACCGCGCCCGGCCCAACCAGTTAATTTTTGTATTTTTAGTAGAGACAGGGTTTCTCCATGTTGGCTAGGCTAGTCTTGAACTCCTGACCCCAAGTAATCTGCCTGCCTCAGCCTCCCAAAGTGCTGGAATTACAAGCATAAGCCACCACACCTGGGTCCCCTTTTCCCTTTTTATAATTGCCCTTCTATCTATTCCTCAATCATCAATGTGGTAGGCAATCTCAACTTGTTCATCTCATTACCTCTCAGAGAGGGTTCTAATCTTTCCATCAATTAATTACTTTGGATGCAGGATGATCCATCTCTTCAGGCACTTCTGATATTCCAGAATTTTTGCTCTATGATCAATTTTTTTTTTTTTTTTTTTTGAGACGGAGTCTTGCTCTGTCACCCAGGCTGGAGTGTAGTGCCGCAATCTCGGCTCACTGCAAGCTCCGCCTCCCAGGTTCACACCATTCTGCTGCCTCAGCCTCCCGAGTAGCTGGGACTACAGGTGCCTGCCACCACGCCCAGTTCACTTTTTTTTTTATTTTTTAGTAGAGACGGGGTTTTACGGTGTTAGCCACGATGGTCTCGATCACCTGACCTTGTGATCTGCCCGTCTCGGCCTCCCAAAGTGCTGGCATTACAGGCATGAGCCACCACGCCTGGCCTCTATGATCAAATTTAAAGCAACATTTTGTTTTTCTATGTCGACTGGCAAAATAAAATTTGAGGATCAAATGGGGCTCAATTTTTCATGATATTGTCTCATGTCAGGTAAGTACCTTGCATTCCTTTATCAAGAAAATTCTGACATGTGAGTGGGTCCAGAACTATGAGGCAAGATTAATGACACCTTTATCTTTCAGCCTTACTTCTTAAGCCTGACATTAGAAATACTTTATTAAATATCAAGTAGGATCTACTGCCCCCAAATAAAATAGAAATGTGGAATAAGAAAAAAAAAGTCCTCATCTTCTTACAGTAAACAATTAATCCACTACTAAAAACTACATCTTAGCAAATCCACATTTTAATAAATCAGATGCCATCTATTAACCAGGTATACGTTATAGCTGGTGGCATCTCCATCATTTATGATTTTCTACAGCAAATCAACTCAAATAAAATTCCTCAAAATACAAAGCTTTCAAGTGTGGCAAGAAAGAAGCCTGAGATTTTATTCCAATATTCTTTCATTTTGTGCAACAATATTAAAACCTTACTTCAGACAGTCCACCAGCTTTAAAGACCAATGGGCCTGGCACGGTGGCTCACGCCTGCAATCCCAGCACTTTGGGACGCCGAAGTGGGCGGATCACAAGGTCAGGAGATCAAGACCATCCTGGCCAACACGGTGAAACCCCATCTCTACTAAAAATACGAAAAAATTAGCTGGGCGTGGTGGCGGGTGCCTGTAGTCCCAGTTACTCAGGAGGCTGAGGCAGGGGGAGGCGGAATTTGCAGTGAGCCGAGACCATGCCACTGCACTCCAGCCTGGGCGATAGAGCAAGACTCTGTCTCAAAAAAAAAAAAAAAAAAAGTCATCACCATTCTCTTAATCTCAACCCAGGGACACATACACTGCGGAAGGTTGCAGGGACCTCTGCCTAGGAAAGCCAGGCATTGTCCAAGGTTTCTCCCCATGTGATAGTCTGAAATATGGCCTCGTGGGAAGGGAAAGACTTCATTGTCCCCAGCCTGACATCTGTGAAGGGTCTGTGCTGAGGAGGATTAGTGTAAGAGGAAAGAAGGCCTCTTGGCAGTTAAGATAGAGAAAGGCATCTGTCTCCTGCCCGTCCTTGGGCAATGGAACCTCTCAGTGTAAAACTTGATTGCA
>NW_016804694.1:551333-588526 GCF_001698545.2 Rhinopithecus bieti
GTCTCAAAAAAAAAAAAAAAAAAAAAGTCATCACCATTCTCTTAATCTCAACCCAGGGACACATACACTGCGGAAGGTTGCAGGGACCTCTGCCTAGGAAAGCCAGGCATTGTCCAAGGTTTCTCCCCATGTGATAGTCTGAAATATGGCCTCGTGGGAAGGGAAAGACTTCATTGTCCCCAGCCTGACATCTGTGAAGGGTCTGTGCTGAGGAGGATTAGTGTAAGAGGAAAGAAGGCCTCTTGGCAGTTAAGATAGAGAAAGGCATCTGTCTCCTGCCCGTCCTTGGGCAATGGAACCTCTCAGTGTAAAACTTGATTGCACGTTCTATTTACTGAGATGGGAGAAAACCGCCTTAGGGCTGAAGGTAGGATGCGCTAGCGGCAATGCTGCTCTTTATGCACTAAAAAAGTTTATGGAGATGTTTACATATGCATATCGAGGCACAGCACTTTTCCTTAAACTTATTCAAGTCACAGAGATCTTTATTCCTATGTCTTACTGCTGACCTTCTCCCTACTATGACCCTATTGTCCTGCCACTTTCCTTTTTCCGAGATGGTAAAGATAATGACCAATAAATACTGAGGGAACTCAGAGACCAGTGCAGGCGGGGGTCCTCAGTATGCTGAGCGCTGGTCCCCTGGGCCCACTTTTTCTTTCTCTATACTCTGTCTCTGTGTCTCATTTCTTTTCTCAAGTCTCTCTTTCCACCTAACTAGAAACACCCACAGGTGTGGGGGAGCAGGCCACCCTTTCACTAAACCCTTGGAATTTCCAAGAGCTAGGTGTCTTTATCCATGGTGGGCTCTTGGACCATATCTAAGTTTATATTAACAAAGTGACTCATGTTGGGGCCCTATATAGTTGGATTTTTGATGTTCCGTTCTTGTTGCCTAGGCTGGAGTGCAATGGTGTGATTTTGGCTCACTGCAACCTCTGTCTCCCAGGTTCAAGCGATTCTCCTGCGTCAGCCTCCCAAGTAGCTGGGATTATAGGCCATGTACCACATCTGGCTAATTTTCAGTAGAGACAGGGTTTCATCATGTTGGTCAATCTGGTCTCAACCTCCTGACCTCAAGTGATCCACCTGCCTCGGTCTCCCAAAGTGCTGGGATTACAGGCATAAGCCACTGCGGCCAGCCCCTACATAGTTTTAAGATCAAGGTCGGACATACGGGAAAGACCAACCACATGATCAGAGGATTGGGTCTTTCCAACTTCCCAGCCTCCAGGGAAGGGAGGGAAAGCTTGAAGACTGAGCTCAATCACATGGCCAATGATTCAATCAATACCTAATTAATGACATCTCAATAAAACTCTGAACACTTGAAGCTTGGGTGAGCATCCCGCGGTGGTGACACACATCAATGTGCCAGGAGGGTGACAAGTCCTGAGGACATAGAAGCTTCATGTTTAGTACCCTTTCAGACTTTCCCCTATGTGTCCTGATTGGTATTCTTTATAAAAAAACTATAGCAAGCTTAGCACTTTCTGAGGGGGTAATGCAAAACTCTTAATTTGTAGCCAGTTGGTTAGAAGCACAAGTGGCTTGTGGATCCTGTGGCTTGTGGTTAGTGTCTGAAGTGAGAGCAATCTTGTGGGGAACCATGCTCTTAACCTATGAAGTCTGCGATAACTCTGGGTAGTTAGCATCGGAATTACATTGTAAGCGATCACTCAAAATGTGTCAGGCAATGAATCCAGACAGTTATACATAACAGCCATGATTCCTGACAGTATGGGGCTTACAACATAGAAGAGAAACAAGTAAATAAACATGGTTAGAAATTATGGTGATTAAAGATATTAAGGAGTATAATACATTTTAAGAAACAATGTAACACATTCCAACATGAGGCTATTAGTAGGAAATCATTTATGATCAACTAAATCTGACCACTGGAATAGTTGCTTGCCGGGGGCTAAATAGCCATTTACGAATCTATGAATGATTGGACTTCACATCTTGGGAGCTACAAAGATATCTGAGGAGCTGCAGAATTGTACAAAATGAAGCAGTTTCCAGGGGTTTCTTTGATCTGAAAACAGATGAGTGCTAAAAATGCAAAGATACTTGTAATCATCTCCTAATCAAAACCAACAACACCTCTTAGTAGTTATTTTCATTATTGTTCCCCCCAACAATCTGTAGTAAGAAACATTTGGTTCCTTCACCTAACAGGAACTTGGCAGTAACCAAATGAAATGCCAGACAGATTTTTGAATTCGGACCTCTCTAGACATAGAATTTAGAATTCCTATGGTAAGTCATCTGTGTTACGTTCTTTTCTGCTAGTTAATTTGCTGGTTTACTGAAATTAGCAAACAGGGCAAGATATGTACCACTTAACAAGTGAAAGCCAAGGGGAAAAAACATTACCATGCATGCTGTGCTCCAAATGTCAGCAGGGGTATTATAGCCAGATCCTATCAGAACTTCCAAGGAACGATACTGCCTTGTTTGAATATCTTCAGTGAAATGTTTGTGCTGAGAAAACGAAGGAAACAACATTTTAAACTTCATTCGAAAAAGTAACAAGTCAATACTGCTTAACAATGAAGATGGAAATAAACTCTCTGAAGTTTTTCCCAAACCAAAGTTCTCACTTTGCTTATTTCTTAAACAGCATTTTTATGTTATTAGCTCCAACAATCCTTTGCCTTACACACAGCTACTCCAAATTATTTTTACAAACAAATGAGCCTAAACTTAATATAGATACACAGGCCTAGGAAACAACAACAGCTTTATTCTTTTTAAAAATTGTTTTAGTAAAGATGGGGTCTTGCTATGTTGCCCATGCTGGACTCAAAACTCCTGGGCTCAAGTGATCCACCCGCCTTGGCCTCCCAAAGTGCTGGGATTACAGGCGTGAGCTACCACACCAAGGAATCCAAACTCTTTAACCTTGCAATTTACTATACTTGTCTTTAATAAGTATCTTTCTATGCCTTTATTGGTGATGTTGATGTTCTACCTAGAGTACTTTTTGCTGTTTTGGTCAAATTTCATCTAGTACCCTTTGAAGCCCTGGTCTAGTTTTCTACCTGAAGCTTTCTCTGGGTAATTTCCTCTTTTCACAAACACTGTTCCCTGTTTTTAAATTGCAATAGGATTAGAGAATCGTCTTCCACATTTTCCTATCACATTTGAATAACTGAATTTTGTTTCCTGTATATGACTCATAAGCTTCTTTTTGCCTTCATTATTCATTTATTTTTATTATGGACAATTTCAAATATATACAAAAGTAGAAAGAATCATGAACCCCATGCCATTTATTATACTAGTGTCACAAAGCAATTACCACTCATTGCCAGTCTATTTTCAACTGTATCCCAACCCTGCCACTGCACCTACACCAGATTTTGAAGTACATACTAGACATTTTATTTTCATTCATAAATATGGCTTTCTGAAAGATTACTCTTTTTAACTGTGACACTTTGTCACTTAAAAAAAAAAATTAAGATTCAAAACCAAACAATCAGAGTTTCAATGTTGAAAGTGAACATCAAATCTTTAGTATGAGAGGTGAAAACAGGCTGAGTGTGGCACATCACTATGCAATTATCTTACAGACTTCCACTGGGGGAAAAGGTTTCATATAAAGATTAAGAATTAGAATGGCATCGGTCTTTAGTACCATCAAGACTGGAAACTAGAAAACAATGGAGCAACGACATTCTGAAAGAAAATGTTTTCTAACCTAGAATTCTCTACACAGGAAACTGAGTGTGAAAGCAGAATAAAGACTATCAGATGTGCAAATCCTACCCTTCCCCCACCCAATCTCATACCCTTTCTCAGGAAACTATTGCATGTTGCATGTACTCTACAAAAAAGATGACATAAACCAAGAAAGATAGGAGACACAGAAAACAGGGGATATATAGAGATATATATAGAGAAAATAATAAACCTCCAGGATGATGGTGAAGGGAAATCCCAATGACAGTAATGTAGCAGACCTACAGGGCAACCCAATCAGATGAACAGAGATTAGAAGACTCCAGGTTCTAGGACAGAGCGCTTTAGAAAGATAATAGTAGAAAGAACACTCAATGTATCTGTACATATTAAAGTGTATTTACAACACTGGGTAAAAGTATGGGATTGAATTAAGTGATCAACAGTACAAAGAAAACTAAGCAAATGAAACATGTTATGTTTTATAACATGTTTCAGAACGGAATGAAACCATGGAAAGATTCAGAAAGGAAAAGGAACCACAATATATGCTCAGTTCAGCTGAGGATAGCATTAGAGTCTCAATGATATAAACATGGAATGATCATGTAGCCAAAAATTAGATTACATTGGGGAAATGAGGAATTTGTGCTGTGATGCTAGATAAGTCCCATTTTCCAGGAGGAAAAAAATAATATGTAACACTGAAAACAAAATTGGAGTAATATAACCTGTTATTAGTGATATAAAGGTAAATACTGTTATGGGGAGTGAAAAACTGGTGAAAGAAGTAGGCAGATTTTTAAATAAAAGCTTCAATAACTGTCTCCCTCACTGTGTAAATAAATGCATGCCTGATAAGCAAAAAAGGAAAAAAAAAAAAGAAAAAAAAAAGAATAAAAAACTTAGTACAGTGGTCCCTCAGTGTACTTCGGGGATTAGTTTCAGAATTCCCTGAGCATAACAAAATCTGTGCACACTCAAGTTTCACAGTTGGCCCAGAACTCAAATATACAAAAAGCCAGCCCTCCATATATGTGCATTTCACATTCCTCAAATACTGTTTTCCATTCTTGTTTGGTTAAAAAAAATCTGTGTATAAGTGGACTTGTGTAGTTCAAACCTACGTTGTTCAAAAGTTGACTGTATTTTTAATAATACAGCTCATTAAAAATTATGTAAAATTCCATTACTGAATACCAGATGCTGATGTGCTGAAGAGATCAAGAAGTGAGATCCAATCTGAATCCAATGGGGTGCAACACACATGTATTGTTCACCACTGTGCCCTAATGCCTACATCAGAGTATGTGCCAATATGTTTGCTGAATGAGTGAATGGGTGAAAAGAACGTAGTCATTTTTTTTTTTTTTTGAGACGGAGTCTCGCTCTGTCAACCAGGCTGGAGTGTGGTGGTGTGATGTCGGCTCACTGCAAGCTCCGCCTCCTGGGTTCACGCCATTCTCCTGCCTCAGCCTCCCGAGTAGCTGGGACTACAGGTGACCGCCACCAAGTCCGGCTGATTTCTTTTTTGTATTTTTAGTAGAGACGGCGTTTCACTGTGTTAGCCAGGATGGCCTCGATCTCCTGACCTCGTGATCCGCTCACCTCGGCCTCCCAAAGTGCTGGGATTAGAGGCGTGAGCCAAGAACGCAGTCATTTTAAATGCAGAGACACTGTTATGGTTTGAATGTCTGTCCCCTTTGAAACTAATATTGAAACTTCATGTCCAATGTTCACAGTACTACTAGCAGGTGGGACCTTTAAGCCTTTAACAGGTGGCTGGGTCATGAGGGGTTGCCTTCACGAATGGACTAATGGGTTATCACAGGGTGGGAATGAATTAACAGAGTAGACTTGTTATAAAAGTTGAAGAGAGATTAATTCTGTTGTGATGTAAGTAACAGAAGACTCTACCGGAATAAAGAAAAGTGTGCCACATAGGTAAGAAAACACACATAAAGGTGTTCCAAACATAAAGGCACAGGAGCCCGAAACATGGTGTGGACAGGAAACTGGCATTTGATGTTTGTACAGTGTGGTATTTGTTATAGTCAATACATTTCTCCACAATTTATTTGCTAAAATATTTACTGAGTACCTGCTATATACCAGGCACTGTTCTAAGTACTAAATATAGATACAGCAGTAAACCAGAAAAACTTTGTTGTGATATGATGTACATTCTATTGAGAGGCTTATTAAGCAAATAAACATACAATATTAGGTTGTGTTAAGTGTTGTGGAGAAAAAAAAAGTTACAGGGAGAAAGGAAGAGTAGGCAAATACATGAGTGAATATGATAAAGGTATAAGTGTTTGGAGAGTGGGGGTTTGTTAATTACATTAGGTGTTTAGGGGGGAAGATCTCCCTGATAAGTGATATCTGGGTAAAAACTTAAAGAAAATGAAGGAGTTGTACGTGAAGAGGATTCCAAGCAGAAGGAAGAGTAAGTTCTCTTTGCTTGGTGGTGTGTGGGCCATGGTAAGGACTTTGGTATTCATTCTGAAGGGAGCCACTGCAAAGTTTAGAGAATATATGATTTGACTTACATTTAAAATGGCCGACTAGACACAGGTAGTATGTGCCTCATCCACAGAAAGGAACCAGAACAGTCAGAAGATACCCACATTTTGAACAGATTGTCCAGGAAAGAATGCTAGGATTCACCAGAGAAGTGATAGGAAGCACCAGAAGGAAAGGGTTTGAGGAAGCTGGCATGGGCATACAGTAAGAGAGAAATCCCCAGCATTCCACATTCTGAAAATGGGTTTTATGACCTTGGTTATGGGAGAAACCCTGAACCAACTAGGGCCTCGGGCCTGACATACAGAACTGCCTAAAGTTTGGACAGATGTTGCTCCAAAAAGGGAACCCACAGAGAATGCCACAGGCATCTGAGTCTAAGCGGCTTCAGCTGGGTGCCATTTTGACAGCCTTGATACCAGGGATCTGCAGACACAGCTGCTGTCACTCTACTGCTCTGAGGAAGGAGAGGGGAGGCTAGGCACTCTCATGCACTCCCGGGAGGGTCCCTATCACCCTGCCATGGGCTGCTTTTGAGACCAAGATGTGAGTGGACCACATTCCCCACAGCGCCTTCCCCATGCTGCTGGCCTAAGAGGGACCCTCCCCTCTCTGGTCCCAGGTATAAAGTGCTATTTTGAGAGTTTAATGCTAGGTTGTGCCTTGCCCTTTCGGGCTGACCTGGCTGTAGCTACCACTTGGCTGAGGAGGGACAGGGAAACCAGGCTCTCCTATGCATACCTAAGAAAACAGGCTTCTGTGAGACTGAGACTTGAGTGTACCATAACTCCCCACAGTTTCTTGCCCACGCTGTTCATTTGAGAGGGAACCTACCCTTTCAGTCACAGACCAACAGCTGGCACCATTTTGCGAGTTTACAGCTGGGCTATGCGCTGCCCTTGGGTAACATGGCTGCAACTGCCACCCAGCTGGGAGACAGACAGCAGAGACCAAGCTTCTCTAAGCACACTTAGGAACATATCCATTGCCCTGCTATGAGCGGCTGTAAAACTAGGGACTAGCCCCCTCCAACCCATCACAGCTAACAACAACAACAACACAGACTGCTTGGGTCCCAGCGGGTTGCTCCACCACTCTAACTGCCATCCCCTACATTATACCAACTGCTCAGGGGCCTGAGAACCTGCTCATATATCCAGTCAGAGACCCAAGAATTCACCCCTCCAAGACCCATTAACACGGGAACCAACGTAAACTGCTCTGGGGCCTAAAAACAGGAACACTGAGCCCACTAATGCCACCATCAGGGTCCAAAGACTGGCTCAGTTGGCATACAAGTCCCCAGCAAAACCTCACTACAACCTAAACTGTACCCTAAGCCACAGAGGAAACTGCAGATACCCCTGACCCTGTGTACTGCCAAAAAAGTTATACAAAAACCATATTACCAGAGGTACCCAAAATCAAAATCAACAAGTATCTTACTTAACCAACAACATATATACAACTTCAGAAAAATATTCTCCCCTACAAAAGCAATTTCAAAAAAATTGAAACAAGTGACTACTGCAACAAACATGCAGATATCAACGGAAGACACAGAAAACATAAACAGGTAAATATGACAGCACCAAAGGACCACAACAATTGTCCAGCAACAGATCCCAACAAAAAAGAATCCCTTGAAATGCCAAATAAATCAAAATATTAATTTTAAAGAAGCTCAATAAGATGCAAGAGAAATCTGAAAATCAATACCAGGAAATCAGAAAATCCATTCAAGATTTTGAATGAGAAATTTACCAAGGTGACAGATATCTTAACAACAACAACAAACCCCAGAAATTCTAAAACTAAAAAACTCATTGAAGCAGGGCACAGTTGCTCACATCTGTAATCCTAGCACTTTTGGAGGCTAAGGTGCTTGAGCCCAGGAGTTCGAGACAAGCCTGGGCAACATAGTGAGACCTGTCTCTACCAAAAAAAAGTAGATAGGTGTGTTGGCATGCACCTGGGGTCCCAGCTACTCAGGAGGCTGAGGCAGGAGGATCGCTTGAGCCCAGGAGATTGAAGCTGCAGTGAGCTGTGATCATACCACTGCATTCCAGCCTGGGTGACAGAGTGAGACAATGTCTCAAATAAATTAATAAATTAAATAAAAAATTTATTCAAGGAAATACAAAACACATTCGAAAGCTTCAATAATAGACTAGAACAAGCAGAAGAATCTGAGAACTTGAAGACAGGTCCTCTGAAATATTCTAGTCAGATAAATATAAGGAAATAAAAAAAAATTAGCTGAGCCTGGTGGTGTGTGCCTGTAGTCTCAGCTACTCAGGAGGCTAGGGCAGGAGGACTGCTTGAGCCCAGGAGTTAAAGGTTGCAACAAGCTATGATGGCACCACTTCATTTCTACCTAAGCAACAGAGACCCTGTTTCTAAATAATAATAATAATAATTAATTAATTAAATGAATAAATAATTTTTTTTTAAGTTTAGAAAACCTCTTTAAGAAAATAGTAGATAAAAATTTCCCAAGTCTAACAAGTGAGTTAAGGCATCCAGATACAGGAGGCCCACTGATCCCCAGGCAAATACTGGGGAGAGGGAGGGGAGACTTTCCCACAAGAAACAAAAGCTGAGGGATTAAAAAAAAAAAAAGCTGAGGGATTTTATCAATACCAGACCCGTCCTTACAAGAAATCTTAAAGAAAGAAAATCTTTCTTCAATCAGAAAGAAAAACTCATTAATGAGCAATAAATAATCATGTGAAGATACAAAACTCACCAGTAAATATACAGAAAAACACAGAATATTATAACACCGTTAACTGTAGTGTGTAAACTACTCTTACCCTAAGTAGAAAGACAGATCAACCAATCAAAAATAACTACAGCAACTTTTCAAGATACAGACAGTCAAAAATGGTGCTGGGAAAACTGGATACCCATATGCAGAAAAATGAAACTCAATTCCTATCTCTCATAATACATAAAAATCAAATCAAAATAGATTAAAGACTGAAATCTAAGATCTCCAACTTTGAAGCTACTATAAGGAAACATTTGGGAAAATCTCCAGGACACTGGTCTGGGCAAAATTTTCTTGAGCAATACCTCACAAGCACAGGCAACCAAAACAAAAATGGACAAATGGGATAACATGAAGTTAAACAGCTTCTGCACAGCAAAGAAAACAATCAGCAAAGTGAAGAGACAACCCATAGAATGGGAGAAAATATTTGCAAATTACCCATCTGACAGCGGATTAATAACTAGAACATATAAGGAGCTCAAGCAACTCTATAGGAAAAAAATCTAATAATCTGATCAAAAAATGGGCCAAAGATTTGAATAGACATTTCTCAAAAGACATGCAAACGGCAAAGAGGCACGTGAAAAGGTGCTCAACATCACTGACCATCAGAGATAGGCAAATCGAAGCTACAACGAGAGCATTTCACCCCAGTTAAAATGGCTTATGTCCAAAAGACAGGCAGTAACAAATGCTGGCAAGGATGTGGAGAAAAGGGAACCTGCATGCACTGTTGGTAGGAATGTAAACTGGTTACAACCACCATGGAGAACAGTTTGGAGGTCCCTCAGAAAACTAAAAATAGAGCTATCCAGCAATCCCATTACTGTGTATATAATCAAACAAAAGGAAATCTGTATACAAAAAAGATGGCTGCACTCTGATGTTTGTTGTAGCACTGTTCACATTATCTAAGATTTGGAAGCAACCGAAGTGTCCATCAACAGATGAATAAAAAAATGTGGTGCATATACACAACGAAGTACTATTCAGCCATAAAAAGAATGGGATCTTGTCATTTACAACAACATGGATGGAACTGGATATCATTATGTTAAGTGAAATAAGCCAGGCACAGAAAGACAAATTTCACATGTTCTCACTTATTTGTTGGAGCTAAAAATCAAAACAATAGAACTCAAGGATACAGAGAGTAGAAGGATGGTTACCAGAGGCTGGGAAGGGTAGTGTGGGAGAAGTGGGGAGGCAAGGATGATTAATAGGTATAAAAAATTACTTACAAATAATAAGATCTACTCTTTGATAGCACAACAGGGTGACTATAGTGAATAATTATATATTTAAAAATAATGAAAAGAGTATAATTAGATTGTCACAACACAAAGGATAAATGCTTAAGGGGATGGATACCCCATTCTCCACGATGTGATTATTTCACAGTGCATGCCTGTGTCAAAACATCTCAGATACCCCACAAATACATACACCTAGTATGCACCCATTAAAAATTTAAAAAAATTTTAAAAACAATTACACTATCCAAAGCAATCTATAGGTTCAATGTAATTCTTTTCAAAATACCAATGTCATTTTTTCACAGAATTAGAAAAAACAATTCTAAAATTCATATGGAACAAGAAAAGAATCTAAACAGCCAAAGGAATCCTAAGCAAAAAGAAAAAAGCTAGAAGCATTACACTATCTGACTTAAATTATACAAGGTTATAGCAACCAAAACAGCATGTATTAGTATTAAAATAGATACACAGATCAATGGAACAGAATAGAGAACCTAGAAATAAAGCCACATACTTAACAGCAAACTGATCTTTGAAAAGTCAACAAGCACATTCATTGGGGAAAAGACATCCTTTTCAATAAATGGTTCCGGGAAAACTGGACTGGCATATGCAGAGGAATAAAAGATCCCTATCACTCACCATACACAAAAATCAACTCAAGACCGATTAAAGACTTGAATATAAGACCTGATACTTATGACTAAGACCTCAAAAGCACAGGCAACAAAAATAAAAACAGACAAATGGGACTTAAACAAAAAAGCTTCTGCACAGCAAAAGAAATAATCAAGAGTCAACGGCAACCTGCAAAATGGGAGAAAATATCTGCAAACTATATGACCCAACAGGGAACTAACATCCAGAATTTACAAGAAACTCAAACAACTCAACAAAAAAAAAACCCCAAATAATCCCATTAAAAGGTAGGCTATGGACATGAATAGAGATTTTTCAAAAGAAGACAAACGGCCAACAAATACATGAAAAAATGTCCACTATCACTAACCAGCAGAGAAATGCAAATTAAAATCACAATGAGATATCTTTCACCAATCAGAGTGGCTATTACTAAAAATACAAAAAAAAAAAAAAAAAAAAAAAAAACAACCAAAAAAAAACATGTTGGAGAGGATGTGGAGAAAAGGGAATTCTTATACACTCTTGGTGGGAATGAAAATCAGCACAATCTCTACAGAAAATAGTGTGAAAGGCCAGGCGTGGTGGCTCATGGCTGTAATCCCAGCACTTTGGGAGTCCGAGGTAGGCAGATTACGAGGTTAGGAGATCAAGACCATGCTGGTCGACATGGTGAAATCCCGTCTCTACTAAAAATACAAAAAATTAGCCGGCCGTGGCAGCACATGCCTGTAGTCCCAGCTACTCGGGAGGGTGAGGCAGGAGAATTGCTTGAACCTGGGAAGCAAAGGCTGCAGTGAGCAGAGATCGCATCACCGCACTCCAGCCTGGGCAACAGAGTGAGACTCCATTTAAAAAAAAAAAAAAAAAAGAAAAGAAAGAAAGTAGTATGTACATTTCTCAAAGAACAAAAAATAAAACTACCACATGATCTAGCAGTTCCACTGCTGGGTATCTGCCTAAAGGAAAATAAATCATATCAAAAAGATGCCTGTACTTGTATGTTTATCACAGCACTATTCATAATAAAAACTGTGGAATCAACCCAAGTTTCTAGGAGTAAAGAAAATGTGGTATGGAATGGTACACAATACCTTTCAGCCATAAAAAATGAAATCGTGTTTTGCAGCAACATGGACGGAACTGGATGCCATTATCGTAATTGAAACAATTCAAACAAAGATAAATACCACATGTTCTCACTTGTAAGTGGGAGCTACATAATGTGTCCACATGGAGGCAGTGTGGAATGATGAACAATGAAGACTCAGAGGGTGGGGTGAAAGGGTAGATGAAGGGAGGTTGCTTGGTGGTTACAATGTGCACTGTTCCAGTGATGGGTCCATTGAAGGCCCTGACTTCACCACAATGCAATATATCAACCTAGCAAACTGCACTTATACCTCATGAACATGTACAAATTAAAAAATAAGAGTATCACTCTGATAGATGTGTTGCCAACAGTCTATGGGGAGCAAGGTCAGCAGAAGAGAGAAAGTGAAGAAGCTATTGCAGTCACTACTGAAGTCATCCAGGGTGACCCGGACCCAGATGATAGCGTAGTGGAGTAATTCTAATTACTTGGAAAGCTGCTCCACATTCTTATCAGTCAGTGCTAAGCTGTTTTTTCTAAAAGGTTATCACAGTATTCTAGAATCAATATGGGAAATAAGATCCTTCTGAGGTCTGAACCATGTCCCATTTAAAAGCATATGGTTCTTTGAGTACTGTCATTTATGTGTGAATCATTCTATCATAGATTTTAAAAAGATGTCCATTAAAAATAACATTGGTCAGGCATGGTGGCTCATGCCTGTAATCTCAACACTTTGCAAGGCCGAGGCAGACAGATCACTTGAGGTCCGGAGTTTGAGACCAGCCTGCCCAACATGGTGAAACCCCTCCTCTACTAAAAATACAAAAATTAGCCAGGGCATGGTGGCGCACGCCTGTAATCCTAGCTACTTAGAAGGCTGAGGCAGGAGAATCACTTGAATCCGGTGGGCAGAGGTTCCAGTGAGCTGAAATTGTGTCACTGCACTCCAGCCTGGGTGACAGAGCGAGACTCTGTCTCAAACAAAAAAACCTTAAAACACTTTCTTATTAGTACATAGTAAAAAACAACAGTATAAATAATTTGCCAATGAAAATGAGATTCCACTATTTAGCCTGAAGATCATAGAAGAAAATACTTTTCTGAGTTGTTAAAGGTAGAATAACTGATGTATCTTTTCTTTTCTTTTTTTTTTGAGATGGAGTTTCACTCTTGTTGCCCAGGCTGGAGTGCAATGGTGCAATCTCGGCTCACCGCAACCTCTGACTCCCAGGTTCAAGTGATTCTCCTGCCTCAGCCTGCAGAGTAGCTGGGATCACAGGCATGTGCCAACACGCGCGGCTAATTTTTTTGTATTTTTAGTAGAGATGGGGTTTCTCCATGTGGTCAGGCTGGTCTCGAACTCCTGACCTCAGGTGATCTGCCCGCCTCTGCCTCCCAAAGTGCTAGGATTACAGGCATAAGCCACCATGCCCGGCTAACTGATGTATCTTTTCTAGAGTGTAATATGACACTATACATAAAAAAAATACAATTATTTGTAATTACATGTCATTAAGAATAATTAAAAATAAGTTAAATGACACTATACATCATAAAGCCCTTTTAGAAATCATGGAACTTCTGACTTAGCAATTCTATGTCTAGGACATGTCCTAAGAAAATATACAAAGATTTAGGCCAGGCGCGGTGGCTCAAGCCTGTAATCCCCAGCACTTTAGGAGGCCGAGACGGGCGGATCACGAGGTCAGGAGATCGAGACCATCCTGGCTAACACGGTGAAACCCCGTCTCTACTAAAAAATACAAAAAACTAGCCGGGCGAGGTGGCGGGCGCCTGTGGTCCCAGCTACTCGGGAGCCTGAGGCAGGAGAATGGCATAAACCCAGGAGGCGGAGCTTGCAGTGAGCTGAGATCCGGCCACTGCACTCCAGCCTGGGCGACACAGCGAGACTCCGTCTCAAAAAAAAAAAAAAAAAAAAAAAAATACAAAGATTTGTGTGCAGAGTCTCATCACAAAGAGCTGTCAAAAATACATAGATTAGGCCGGGCGCGGTGGCTCAAGCCTGTAATCCCAGCACTTTGGGAGGCTGAGACGGGCGGATCACGAGGTCAGGAGATCGAGACCATCCTGGCTAACACGGTGAAACCCCGTCTCTACTAAAAAATACAAAAAACTAGCCGGGCGAGGTGGCGGGCGCCTGTACATTTAAACTTTTCCACAGTAAAAGGTTATTTTAAATGTGAAAAAATATTCACTGAAGTATTGTGTCAATCTGGGTATAGAATTACAGATGTTTTGCATAACTAAGTCCAAATTCTCATTCATTCTCCCAGTCACTTCAAAACACCATTGAGACAAGTTTAACTTACCACCCAACAAGCATTTCCAAGATCAGCAATCTTCACCTTGAGCTTTTCTGCATTTTTTGGCTCAAGGGGATTAACAAGAAAATTTCCAGCCGTGGATTTTCCTACAGACAACAGGCATCATCAATAAGACTATTCAATGAACAGAGAAATACTCAATGAGTAATGAAGTTCTCCAAGGTAAGAGTAAGACAGTGAGCAATACCCAAGAGACAACTTACATTTTTCTAAGACAAAAAGAGCATAGCAACACCTTGAGTTTCTAGAATTAAAAAGCTCTGCCACATAAACAATGATACTTTTAGTCTAGAAATCTATGATTGTGTTGTGCAGGGAAGGAGTGCTGAGGAAGTATAGCTGCATAGGTACCTTTGTTGTCCAGTGGTCCATTATGTTCTTGCTCTTGTTCATCTTCACAGGGTATCTCTGCCCGAATGCTTTCTTGAAGTTGGCTAATGTGTTGTTCACTGAATGACTGATCTATAGTTGAGGAAGACTGGCACACCATGGTGTCTGACACCTCAGATTTTATAGGTGTACAAGAGTCTGTTTCTTGAGATGTGCTGCTGTCTCCATTTTGGGAGCTTAGAAAACTAGATTCCTGATTCAGATTTTGAACATCACAGTCATTAGCATTATGTAGATCCTCTTTATGTCTCAATGTTTCACTATTACTGTTCTGAGTATAATTAATGACTTCAATCACTCCATTGCAATTAATTTCTGCTGCACCACCCTCTGTATCACGTTCCATAAGTGTTTGGTCCTGGCCAATGGTACTTGACTCTTCTAAGGAACAAACGAACAAAAAAAGATGTATGCATATGTGTGTGAGTGAAAGAACAGAAACATTTCTCACAAGATTAAAACATTTTCTAGAACTTATATTGAGTGACATAAAAACATGACTAAACATCTAAAACCTATTTCTGGAAGGGCCAAGATCTTACTTTTACCCAATTGTTAAATGAAATCTATGTTCCCTTTCCTGAGAGAAGTTACAAATTACATTTAAATATTACCTGCCTAACATTTATGACAAGATCCATATTCTTATAAAGATACCCCCAGAGATATGTTGTATGTATGAAACCACTGTATTATATAGCAATGATAAATTAACGTTAAAGTGTGTTGTAAAGTAATTTTTGTGTTCTATTTATACCAAGTCTTTCTTGGGTCATTTTATTAGGTGGGTTCTCTTTCAAGGGTCTTTCAACAGGACTCTCTGATTCTTCTTGCTTGTTTGGTCTTTTTTGCCCAGGGCCCGACTCTTTCTCCATTTCCTCAATTTCCTGCATTCGCTTCTCTAGTAATTCTGCCTGGCGCTTCTGCTTCTTCTTCAATTTCTTCTTCTTATTCTTTGACATTTTGTCAGCCTGGGCGGAGATTACAAACAGATAAAGCCTTCAGGTAGCTAATTAATTACCCCCAGTTGGAGATAGTTGTTAACTTTAATTACTTCCTAATTAAATTTCACAAATCTTTCCCTAACATAGCACTTAAGTCTTTCATTAAATTAAAAGATGTGGGATACTCTTATAAACCCAAATAAAAACAGAATAAATAACAAAGTGTGGTCTTCTGAGCAGTCTGTGGGGCTGGTTTACATTCAAACTCAAATTTTTTAGAGGCCTCACCAGTACAAATTTGATGAAGGTGCATGGGAATTTACTAGAGAAAATTATAGAAGCGCAGGAATTTTTTTTCCTTTTGGTTCTCAAACTTGAAACAAACTATTACCATCCACAACAGAAGAACCCATGCCTGTAGTCCATAGATCAAAATTAGATATAGAAACACCTTATACTTACTGGTTTAGGTTGGGGAGCAGTACTGACTGAAAAGAAAAGAAAATCAAGTAAGAATTCTGGCATTCATCAGGCAATATAAACTAAGGCTCAGATAAAACACTCTACCAGAATGAAGTCTTTCTTACGTAGTCTACATTGCAGAAAAAACTATTATTTTTAAACGACTTAAGCAGAAGCCATATTATTGTTAACATTTTTAAAGAAAATAATGCATAACAGAAATTGCCAAACTTAAAAAAAAAAAAAGGTAGCATCAGTAAGTGCAAAGAACCAAGTTCCCATTTCTGGTTTCCACGACTAAAGCTGCTAAAATCACCTATTTTCCATTCCCATGCACCGCTTTAAATAGAAAGGGACAAGCAACAACCTCTTCACCTCAAATGCTATCCAGAATCTGTCAGTTTTAAAAGGGGAGTCTAGGTGACATCAAGAGCTATAGTAATTTGCTCTATAGCATGTCATGGATAACTGTAGCTTAGCTGGAAGGCAGATTTTCAGTCTTCCTCTTTTAAAAATATTTGTATAATAACTCTGGTTAAAAAAACACATAATAGGCCAGGCGCGGTGGCTCAAGCCTGTAATCCCAGCACTTTGGGAGGCCGAGATGGGCGAATCACGAGGTCAGCAGATCGAGACCATCCTGGCTAACACGGTGAAACCCCGACTCTACTAAAAAATACAAAAAACTAGCCGGGCGAGGTGGTGGGTGCCTGTAGTCCCAGCTACTCGGGAGGCTGAGGCAGGAGAATGGCGTAAACCCGGGAGGCGGAGCTTGCAGTGAGCTGAGATCCGGCCACTGCACTCCAGCCTGGGAGACACAGCGAGACTCCGTCTCAAAAAAACAAACAAACAAACAAAAAACGCATAATAAAAATTTATACCCTGGATAAGTGTACATTCAGTGGTTTTAACACTATTCACACTGTTGTAGAACAGCATCTGCAGAATGTTTTCATCTTGTAAAACAGAAACTACATCCATTTAACAACCAACTCCCCATTTCCCCCTTCTTTAGTCTTCCTTTTTAAAGGAAGTAAATAACTAATACTTCAACTTGAGAATCAAACAAGTTCCTAAAAAGTGACACTACTAAAACTAAAATCTGTATCTCAAAAGAAAAAAAAATCATAAAGCAGCCTTTATATATTTATTTATTTAATGTTATGTCTTGAGACAGGGTCTCACATTGTTGCTTAGGCCGGAGTGCAGTAGCACTATCACAACTTGCAGCAGCCTTGACCTCCTAGGCTCAAACAATCAGCCTGCCCCAGCCTCCTGAGTAACTGGACTACAGGCATGCACCACCACGCCTGGCTACCTTTTTTAATTTTTGTAGAGACAAGGTCTTACTATATTGCCTAGCCTGGTCTCAAACTCCTGGGCTCAAATGATCCTCCCACCTCAGCCTCCCAAAGTGTTGGGTTATAGGCATGAGCCACTGTGCCTGGTCCCATAATTTATTTGGTATATAATACTGTATGGCACACTACTAACTGCTTTGCCATTTAATCCCAATAATTCCCAGTGGAGGGAAAATAAAGCAAAATAACTCAGCTAAGGTTTCTCAGTGTAGGATGAAACCCAAATTCAAACCAAGTGTGTCTACTCCAGTGTTTAAACCCAAACTCTTAATAACAATGTTATCTTGTCCCTCTATAGACTACCAGTCCTATAAATGAGCATGTGTGATCACAGTAAGAGGTAAACACTTCAAAAATCATCAAATAAGAAAAAATATTTTCAAACAATACACACCAGCTTTTATAAGCTACAACACAAAGACACAACAATATCTAGTTTTCTCCTTCCCCTATGGAAGTAACAGTGAGAGTGTCTCTTGGAAGCTGATAATATTTCTTAAATATGTTATTATTAAAATGGATTGAGTAGTGTTTAATTCCCTGGTAACAGAATAAAAATAGAAATTTCTTTTAACTTCTAATGAAAGCAAAGTCCCTAAAAGAAAATATACCTGCAGATCCGGAAGGCGGAGGAGCTCCAGATCGCTGCCACTCTGTTGCTTCTGCAGCCAGCCTCCGAATGTACTGCTCATTCACTGACAATAAGATGTTCTCTGGTTTAATGTCAGTGTGGATGATACGGCACTTGGTATGTAAGTAATCAAGACCCTGTAACACCTGAATGGAAATAGAGTGGCAGACTTGCAAATACAAAATACAGGTTTTCTGGATAAGCAAGAGATTATAACAGGACATTAAAAAAAAAAAAGATATGGTAGCGTTTTCTATAGAGAATAAAAGCACCTTTTAAAAAAAGCACAAAAAAACTTTCTCAGAAAGATTTTTTTTTTTTTTGGTTTTCTGGACAGAGTCTCGCTGTTGCCCAGGCTGGGCAGGCAGGGCGCGGTCGCTGACGCAGGCTCGGAGATCCCAGATTCACGCATTTCTCCTGCCTCAGCCTCCCCAGTAGCTTGGGGACTACAGGAGCTGACAGCCAGCCCAGCTAATTTTTGTAGTTTAGTAGAGAGGGGTTTCAACGATGTTAGGCCAGGATGGGTCTCGGTCTCCTGACCTCGGGGTTGCTCACCGTCTGGCCTCCCAAAGCTTAGGATTAGAGGCGTGAGCCACCGCGCCCGCCTCGAAAGATTAAACTATGAAAAAGGCGAGGAGACATTGTTTACAATAAAAATTCGCAGAGCGTGTAACAAAGCTAAATTCGTATTTGGCAGATATTCTTCAACTATGTACATTGCAAAGACAGATGAACAATTCAACACCACCTTAGGGTGTAAGTAGGAGACACGTGGATCTTAGTTATCCTGAATTCAAACGCCTCATGGAAGAAACGAGGTTCTTGCGCGCGTTGGAGCCTCTTTCCAGGAACATATTAGCCAAACAAATTTTTGCCCGCTTGAAGGTATTAAAATGCGATGGTAAAATTTCTACGATGTATATGTGAAGGCTCTTTGAAAAGAGAAGCGGAGAAGTGCGTATAAAGGATGCAAATACATCTGATCATAGCATTATCTATTCAAGTAAAGTACTATTTGCAACGCAGAACTTCTGGATAAGGGCTCCATGTTCCAAGTTAGGAACCTCAGCTTCCGTTTCTAAGCTATTATAGGAGGGCAAACCTAGGTGAACATACCTTATGCTGTAACATTTAGAAAACAGAATAGCAACGTATAAAACTCTAAGGTGAATGAAATATTTATAATTTTAGCAGATTAAAATTCAAGTTTTTTAATCTGCAGACGGAGTCGTTTGCTCCGGTCGTCGCAGGGGGAGTGCAGTGGCACGATCTCGGCTCACTGAATTTCGCCTCCGGGTTCAACCGATTCGCTGCCGCTCGCGCTCTCCGAGTAGCTGGGATTACAGGTGTCGCCACCCATGCCCGGTTACATTTTTGCAGAGTTTTAGTAGGACACGCGTTTCGCCAATTGTTGGCCAGGCTGGTCTTGAACTCCTGAGCTCAGGGGATCTGCCTGCCTACGAGCCTCCAAAGTGCTGGGTTCGCAGCATGAGCCAGTGGCCGCAGCCAATACTTACTTTGTAAACAAAATCTCCTTTTTTTGAGATGGGAGTCTCGCTCGTTGCCAGGCTGGAGTGCAGTGGCAAGCGGCTCACGCAAGCTCTGCGCCCGGGTGCACGGCCCATGCATGCCGCAGCCTCCGAGTAGCGGGGACTAGAGGCGCCCCGCCACCAGGCCTAGCTAATTTTTTTATTTTTAGTGGAGATGGCGTTCACCGGTTAGCCAGGGATGGTCTCAGATCTCCGTGACCTCATGATCCCGCCCGCCTCGCGCCTCCCAAAGTGCTGGGATTACAGGCGTGGGCCACTGCACCCGGCCTTAAAACAAAAATTCTATTGGAAAAAATAAACTCCTGACACTTTAAGAATATTAAAAAATCACTACAAAGTCAAGACTAAGATACATACTTGCTGAATAATTTTTTTGACACAAGGCAGTGGAAGCCCCTGATAACTGGACTTGATGATCCACTTGAGCAGATGATGCCCCAAAACTTCAAATACCATGCAGATATCTAGGAATTCATTAAGGAGGAAAAAAAAAAGGCACAAAAGAAGAACAGGGCAAGACAAGCTGTGAATTCCACCCATTAAAATATTATGTATTGTTTTCTTTCAGTATAAAAAGTTACAGAGCTTGAATGAATAAATATGTAGCTGTCAATATTCTAAAATTTCAAAGTCTAATGCTATAGTCAATGAAAGCGTCCATGAAACATAAAATTGTGGGCAGTTGGCTTATCAGTATTATTATGTACATTAAAATACTCAATGGTAAAAGAAAAAGTGAAACCTACATATGCAAATAGTGAAAGAAAGCACTAGGCTCAAGCTGTTGATTAGGTAAATTAGTTTCTTCCCTAATATCAAAATTGGTGTCCGGGGTAAAAATTCTCACTCTCACAGTTTCAAAGCAAAGAAAAACAAATCATTCTTTAACCACAGAAGACACGAATGTACAAGAAAGACTTAAACCTCAAAAATGTAAATGCCAACTTTTTTTAAAATAGGAAACTTGCTTAATGCGCTGCAGTTTACAAAACTAATCTTGATTCCAGCGCCACCATGTGTTGTCCTTATGTATGAACAACCTGATGACACCACACAGTAGGAATATTCTGAGTCTAAAATTGTGCAGGGCACAACAGGGATTTTAGTAGTATCTTGATGTCTTCCACCCCCACTAGCTTCTACATGCAAGTCAAGACATATATATATAGTAATGGTCTAGTGCTCAGACTTTAAGATTCTGCATTAAAGGAAAGCCTGAGCTCCTTGGAAAAATGACCAAATCCAACACAGGAAAAATACAGGGTAAACTTGGAACACCTTGCTGTTCCAACAAATAATATGTCAGGAAGAAACAGGAGCCATCTTGAAAAGGATGTCACCAGCCATGTGGAGACTTTTTTTTTTGAGACGGAGTCTCGCTCTGTTGCCTAGGCTGGAGTGCAGTGGCACTATCTCAGTTTACTGCAACCTCCGCCTCTCGGCACTACAGGCGCGCACCACCATGCTGGGCTAATTTTTCTATTTTTAGTAGAGACAGGGTTTCACCATATTGGCCAGGCTGATCTCGAACTCCTGACCTCGTGATCCACCCGCCTCAGCCTCCCAAAGTGCTGGGATTAGAGGTGTGAGCCACTGCACCCGGCCAGACCATTTTAAAGAATAAAATTACGAGTTAATATATGAATTGAAAACAGAACAAGTCCACACTGATCTGAAAGTAAGTGTGGAGGCAGGAGGAAGAGAAACATCTTCTTTAGAGAAGAAAGCCAAATAATAAATATATAAGGGATTACAGAAATAGAAAATCACCATTTTACAATCACTATAGTATATACTATTACTGATTCAGATAAGAATCAGTGAATACTAAAACGACATGTGAAAGACTGTTGGGAAAAAGGATTGTCACAGTGTCAAAATATCATTCCACAGACTGCTTATTAATTACGAAAAGAACAAAGTACCTTAACAACTGGGAAATCTGGAAGGCATTGCCTTAACCAAGTGATCAAACTTATTACCACCAATGATAAGCACAAATTCACATCATGTGCCTTCTAATGCAATATACTGAGAAGACTAAAACATAATCCATGTAGTATGCTTGACAAACATGGTTAACCTGAATTTAATCATGAGGGAACAGTCAAACAAATCCAAACTAAGGTGGCATAAAACAACTAGCCTGGATTCTTAAATAAATAATAAAAAAAGGCAATTTCATAAAAGAAATGTTCCAAATTACCTAAAATTAAGAGTACATGACAACCTCAAACACAGATCAAAATTACAAGAGGCCGGGCGTGGTGGCTCAAGCCTGTAATCCCAGCACTTTGGGAGGCAGAGACGGGAGGATCACGAGGTCAGGAGATCGAGACCATCCTGGCTAACACGGTGAAACCCCGTCTCTACTAAAAAATACAAAACCTAGCCAGGCGAGGTGGCTGGCGCCGGTAGTCCCAGCTACTCGGGAGGCTGAGGCAGGAGAATGGCGTAAACCCGGGAGGCGGAGCTTGCAGTGAGCTGAGATCTGGCCACTGCACTCTAGCCTGCGCGACTGAGCGAGACTCCGTCTCAAAAAAAGAAAAAAACAAAAAACAAAATTACAATAAGATAGCATCTCAAACTAATAAATGACTAAAATAAAAAAACTAAACATCTTGGGAGGCCGAGACGGGTGGATCACGAGGTCAGGAGATCGAGACCATCCTGGCTAACACGGTGAAACCCCGTCTCTACTAAAAAGTACAAAAAAATTAGCTGGGCGAGGTGGCGGTCGCCTATAGTCCCAGCTACTCGGGAGGCTGAGGCAAGAGAATGGCGTGAACCCGGGAGGCGGAGCTTGCAGTGAGCTGAGATCCGGCCACAGCACTCCAGCCCGGGCAGCAGTGCGAGACTCCGTCTCAAAAAAACAAACAAACAAACAAACAAAAAAACTAAACATCACCAAATGTAGGTGAGGTTGTCCAACAATTAGAACTCTTGTATTATGCTAGGAGGAAGTCTAAAATGGTACACGTGCTTTGGAAAACTGCTTGGCAAATTCTTAAATATAAAACCTATGAAGGGCCAGGCATGGTGGCTCATGCCTGTAATCCTAACACTTTGGGAGGCCGAGACAGGTGGATCCTTTGAGCCCAGGAGTTCAAGGAGACCAGCCTGGGAAACAAGGTAAAACCCCATCCCCATAAGAAAAATCCAAAAATTAGCCAAGTGTGGTGGTGTGTTCCTGTAGTCCCACCTACTCGGGAGGCTGAGGTGAGAGGATCACCTGAGCCCAGGAGGTCAAGGCTACAGTGAGCAGAGATTATGCCACTGCACTCTAGCCTGAGTGACAGAGTGAGACCCTGTCTCAGAAAGAAAACAAACAAACAAACAAAAAAAAAACCTTGCACCTATCAAGTTTTCTGCTTTAGCCAAGATGGAGTAACAGGGACTGGATTTATCTTATTGAAAAAACAATACTCAAATAGACCAAATACAGAAACAACAGAAGACTCTGGACATCAGACAACAAGTACAGTGGTTCCTGAAAAAAAGAAACAAGAGCTGAACCCTGGGACTGCCCCATCTTATTGCCTTGAGGCTTTCCAGGTAGACTCCACAAGTTGAATCAATGGGAGCTGAGTCTGGAGAGACCAAGGCAGCTATAATTCACTGAACAAGGTACCAGAGAGGGGAAAGCTGCAGAAAGAGAAATTTGGAGATTTGCAGAGGGGGCCCACCCCTTTAAGGATTCAGCAAAGCACATGTGTGTGAGGAAACTAGCAGAAGCAGAGAAGAAAAAAACATCTTAAAGGATTATAGAGAACAATGCCCAGCATTCGCATAGGGCTTGGAACAGTGCCTGTTCCCAGCAAAGAGACTAGAAAAATTCAGTCACAGGGTATTGGGTAGGATATATTTGAGAAGGTCTTGCCTCAGCAGAGGGAATGATTAGCTCTGGACTGAGCAATGCTTTGGATCCATCTAACAAATCATAAAAGTAAAATCTAAACGGATAAAACACTTTCCGAGTAACATAATAGCATCCCACAACAAGGCTCAAGAAGATTTACAGAAATACAAAACATCCAGTAGCCAACAAGGTAAAACTTACAAATGTGATCACCAGGCAACAAAACATACCCGAAATTAAAATAATCAATCATGTGAAACTGACTCAGAACCATCACAGATGTTAGAATTAGACAAGGACATTAAATGGTTATTATAGCTGTATTCCATATGTTCAAAAAATTAAGTAGAGATATGAAAGGTATTTTTTAGAAGACTGAAAATGGGCCGGGCGCGGTGGATCATGACTGTAATCCCAGCACTTTGGGAGGCCGAGGTGGACGGATCACGAGGTCAGGAGTTCGAGACCAGCCTGACCAATATGGTGAAATTTCGTCTCTACTAAAAATACATAAAAAACTAGCCAGGTGTGGTGGCGCATACCTGTAGTCCCAGCTACTCAGGAGGCTAAGGCAGGAGAATCACTTGAACCCAGGAGGCAGAGGTTGTAGTGAGCCAAGACTACGCCACTGCACTCCATCCTGGGCAATAGAGGGAGACTCCATCTCAAAAAAAAAAAAAGGACTGAAAATGAGCTTCCAGAGACAAAAAGTGCAATGTGAGAGATGAAAACACACTGGATGGAATAAATGGCAGATTACTGTAGAATAAAAAGATTAGTGAACTTGACGGCACAGCAACAGAATTAGTCCAAAATAAAACAATTTGGAAAACAATCCAAACAAATCCACACATCCACAAAAGAGTAAGCTGTGGGGCAACTCAAATAGTGACCCCAAAAGGGAAGACAGGAAGGAGGTGAAAGTATGTGCTTTTTGTAATGAATCAACAAATCATAACGGTAAAGATTCACCAAGTAGCAAAGCATACCCCGAAGTGCTTAGATTCTGGATATCATTTCCCACTCAATGGAATTAGGGTTTCTTAGAGAAAAATTGATTCTAGATTTAAGACAGGAAATTCACAAGGTGAGCCTGGAACATCTTGATGCCAGGTAATAAACTGCCAAAATGTCATACAGATCCTGACTCAAGTAAGAATCACAAACTAGAGAAGATTCTGAGAAGATGGTGGAGTTAGAAGCCACCAATCTGTTTCCCCACCTAGACAACCAATGCATTGGTAGAATCTGTCTCATGTGATTCTTAAGAAACCCTGGAGTCTACTGAATGCTCACAACTTCCAGAAGAGGCTTGGATAATAAATTATTATAAATGTTGGTCAATTTCAGCTCTTAGCACAGTGGCACCCACCTATCCACTAATCCTACAGCAAGCAGCCCTGCACACAGTTTGTTGGAGCCACAGTGGGCAAAAAAGATCCTGTTCCAAGTATCAGAGAGGCGGGTGGCCATTTTTGTACCCCCACTCCATTGTTTTAAGCCCCTCCTCTGGCTGAAGTGATCTTGCAAGGATTTATAGGGCCAGTGCCCTATTTCCTCTCCTTCATTTCTTTCTTTTTCCCCTTTGGGAGTTAGACATTAAGACTAGGACATTTATGGCCAGGCACGGTGTCTCACACCTGTCATCCCAGCACTTTGGGAGGCCAAGGTGGGCAGATCACTTGAGGCCAGCAGTTCGAGACCAGCCTGGCCAACATGGTGAAATGCTGTCTCTACTAAAAATACAAAAATTAGCCAGGTGTGGTGACGGGCACCTGTAATCCCAGCTACACGGGAGGCTGAGGCAGAAGAATTGCTTGAACCCAGGAGGCAGAGGTTGCAGTGAGCTGAGACGGTGCCACTGTACCTGTCTGTGTGACAGAGAGAGACTCTTGTCTCTAAATAAATAAATAGACTAGGACATTCAAAAGCAACTGCATATAGAGGTAAAATCAGAAAGTGACTGTGCACGTCCAGGGAAAGATGCAGACTGAGCAAAGACCTTTCGTTTATGTCTCAGGCAGATCCTTGGAAGAGACAGACTACATAACAAAACAAAACAAAACAAAACTGGGTCAGGCACAGTGGCTCATGCATGTAACCCCAGCACTTTGGGAGGCTGAGGCAGGATGACTGCTTGAGCCCAGGGGTTTGAGACCACCCTGGGCAACATAGCAAGACCCCATCTCCACAAAAAATAAAAAATTAGCTGGGTGTGGTGGCATACAACTGTAATCTCAGCTATTTGAAAGGCTGAGGGAGGAGGATTGCTTGAATCCAGGATGTCGAGGCCGCAGTAAGTCATGACTGTGTCACTGTACTCCAGCCTTGGCAAGAGAGTGAGATCCTGTCTCAGAAAAAAAGAAACAAAAAAAACCCCCATCAAACCTTAGGGATATGGCCAAATCTAATTTCCAGAGTTACCATATTAGATTTAAAAGTCCAGTTTTCAAAAGAAAATCACAAGGCATATGAAGAAATAGTTAAGTACAGCATATTCAATTAACAAAAAATAAATCAACAGATACTGTCCCTGAAAAAGACTTGATGCAGACCTACTAGATAAAGACTTTAAAACAAATGTCTTAAAGATGCTCAGGCCAGGTGTGGTGGTTCATTCCTGTAACCCTATCACTTTGGGAGGCCAAGGCAGGAGGACTGCTTGAACCCAGGAGTTCAAGACCAACCTGGGCAACACAGTGAGACTCCATCTCTACAAAAAGTTTAAAAATTAGCTGGGTGTGGTGGTATGCACCCGTAGTCTGGAGTCTTAGGCAGGAGAAGCACTTGAGTCTGGGTAGTCAAGGCTGATGTGAGCCGTGTTCCCACCACCACACTCCAGCCTGGGTAGTGTGAAGACCCTGACAGAGCAAGACCTTATCTTGGGGGGGGGGGGGGGGGGGGGGGGAAAGCTCAAAGAACTAAAGATGCGGAGAAAGTCAAGAAAACAATATATGAACAAAATGGAAATATTAATAAGGATAAAAAAAACTAAAAAGAAATCAAAGGAATTCTGGTGCTGAAAAGTACAATAACCGAAATAAAAAATTAACTAGAGGGATTCAAAGGCAGATCTGGGTAGGCAGAAGAAAGAATCAGCAAACCTGAAGTTAGGATGACGGAAATTATCAAGTGTGAGGAACAGAAAGAAAAAAGATTGAAGAAACGTGAAGAGGCTTAAGGGACCTGTGGGACATCATCAAGCAGACCAAATATACACTGTGGCAGTCCCAGAAGAAGAACAGAGGAGAAGGCTGGGCACAGTGGCTCACGCCTGTAATCCCAGCACTTTGGGAGGCCAAGGCAAGTGGATCACTTGAGGTCAGGACTTTGAGACCAGCCTGGCCAACGTGGTGAAATCTCATCTCTACTGATACACAAAAATTAGCTGCGTGTGGTGGTGTGCACCTGTAATCCCAGCTACTCAGAAGGCTGAGGCAGGAGAACAGCTTGAACCCGGGAGGCAGAGATTGCAGTGAGCTGAGACTGCACCACTGTACTCCAGACTGGGTGACAGAGTGAGACTCCATCTCAAAAAAAAAAAAAAAAATTAAAGAAGAAACGGCCAGAGAGAATATTTGAAAAAAACAATGGTTGAAAACTTCTCAAATTTGATGAAAGACATGGATCCAAGAAGCTCAATGAGCATCAAGTAAGATGAACTCGAAGAGACCCACACCAAGACATATTATAATCAAACTTTTGAAAGATAAAGAGGGAATCTTGAAAGCATCAAGAGTGACTCTTCACATACAAGGGATCCTCAATAAGATTATCAGCAAGTTTCTCATCAGAAATTTTGGAGGCCAGAAAGCAGTGGGCCAGTATATTCGAAATACTAAAAGAAAAATAATGTCAACCAAGAATCCTGTATTAAGCAAAACAGTATTTCAAAAGTGAGAGAAAAATTAAGACATCTCATGTAAACAGAAGTTGATCGAGTTCATTACCAGATGTGCCCTGTAAGAAATGGTCAAGGGAGTCCTATAGGGTGAAATGAAAAGACACTAAACAATAACACAAAGCCAGGCATCCATATGAAGAAATAAAGATTATCAATGAAAGTAAATACTTGAGTAATTATAAAAGCTAGTATTATTGTAATAATGGTTTATAACTCTTTTTGTTTTCTACATGATTTAAAAAAACCAATATGTCAAATAATAATTATTAGTCTAAAAGCTAGTATAACTTTGGTTTGGTAGAATATATATATATATATATATAAAAATGATCCAACTATATGCTGTCTACAAGAGACTCACTTTAGATCCAAAGACACAAACAGATTAAAAGTGAAAGGTTGAAGAAAAGATTCCATGCAAATAGTAACCAAAAGAAATCAGGGGTGGCTATACTAATATCAGACAAAATAGACTTTAAATCAGAAAAAGTTGCAAGAGATAAAGAAGGACATTATATATATTAATAAAAGGTTCAACATACCACCAAGATATAACAATTATAGACATTTACATACTTATTAAAAGACCACCAAACTATATAAAACAAAAATTGACATAATTAAAGGAAGAAATAGTTCTATAATAATAGTTGATTTTAATGCCACTCTCTCAATAATGTATAGAACAAGCAGACAGAAGATAAGCAAGGAAATAGAGGACTTAACACAATAAACCAATGAGATGCAATAGTCATTTAACAGGTAGAGTTTCAGTTTTACAAGACGAAAAGTTATGAAGATGGATGATGGTAATGACTGCACAATTTTATGTCATGTGTACTTTACCACAATAAAGAAAAAATTAGACCAAAGAAGAAGAAGAACAATAAGAACAATAACAACAACCAGTAGTAGCAGTAGTAATAGTAGCAGCAGCAGCAGCAGACAAAAACAAAATAAAGCACAAGACATTTGAAGAGATTGAAACACTGACTAGAGAAACTTGTGACTAAAACTGGCCCCAATTTTTTTTTTGGTATAATAATTGCATTCAGGTTATCTTTTTATTTAACAAATCTTTTTGTCAGAGAATGCATCTTGTTCTGCCAGCCACACTGGAGTACAGTGGTGCTATCACAGCTCACTGCAGCCTCAAACTCCCAGGCTCAAGTGACCCTGCTGCTTCAGCCTCCCAAGTAGCTGGGACTACAGGCATGAGCTACCATGCCTGTCTAGTATTTTTTATTTTTGTAGAGACAGGGTCTTGCTATGCTGCCCAGGCTAGTCTTGAAAACCTCAGCTTCACAAGGTGCTGGGATTACAGGCATGAGCCACAGTGACTGGCTAGGTTATATTTTAAGAGTCCTTGCCGTTTAGAAATGCATTCTAAAACAATTACGGATAAAATGTTTAAGACTGGCTACAGAATTATCAGGAGGTACAGACAAAACAAGATTGGCTATAAGTTGATAACTCCTGAAATGGGTAATGGATCTGTGGGGATTCGTTAAACTATTCCTACTTCTTTACATTTGAAATTTACCTACGATTCTGCTGGGAAAAAAATTTTTTTTACCCCCCCGTGGTGGAGTCTTGCTCTGTCACACAGGCTGGAGTGCAGTGGCATGATCTCAGGTCACTGCAACCCCCACCTCCCGGGTTCAAACGATTCTCCTACCTCAGCCTCCCAAGTAGCTGGGATTACAGGCATGTGCCACCACGCCTTGCTAATTTTTGTATTTTTAGTAGAGACGGGGGTTTCACCATATTGGCCAGTTTGGTCTTGAACTTCTGACCTCGTGATTCGCCCGCCTTGGCCTACCAAAGTGCTAGGATTACAGGCGTGAGCCACTGCACCTGGCCAAGAAATGTTTTTAAACAAGCAATTAAATAGGCTGGGCATGGTGGCTCACGCTTGTAATCCCAGCACTTTGGGAGGCTGTGGCGGGTGGATCACCTGAAGTCAGGAGTTAGAGACCAACCTCATCAACATGGCAAAACCCTGCCTCTACTAAAACTACAAAAAGTAACTGCGCGTGGTGGTGTGCACCTCTAATCTCAGCTACTCGGGAGGGTGAGGCAGGAGAATCACTTGAACCCAGAAGGCGAAGGTTGCAGTGAGCCGAGATTGAGCCACTGCACTCCAGCCTGGGCAATAAGAACGAAACTCTGTCTCAAAATAAATAAATAAATAAAATTAAAAGCAATTAAATAAAAAATTTATCAAGATTATTTAAAATGCAGATCACTTAAAAGACTAAACATAAAATAGGATTGTAAAGCTATTCTCTTAATGTTTCTAGCTTTGATCTGCTTTTTATTTGTTGAGAGAAATATTACAATTTGAAAATGTTGTTTTAATTTGTAAGCAGTGATATTAAAATGACCAAACATATAGTAGCTTAAAAAAATATTTGATAGAACATCATAATCAATTGGCAAAAAGGAAGAGCCAAATAATTGGAGTGAAAGAACGCTAATGAGTAGCAATCAGAAGCACTGGTAATTGAAATCACAAGGTTACAGTTAAAAAAAATCTCTTGGGGAGACAGTGTAAAGAAAATAACAAAAGGCTGAAAATAAAACGCTTACATTATTGAGTAAGCACATTAAGGGCACATTATGAATAAGAGGAGCTAGCAAAAAAGACAGCATATAGCATGAAAAAAAAAAGTATCCTAAAGACACAGGAAGTCATATAGGTAGACAATAATGACTGGCTAATGTCAACATTATACAGAGAAACCAACTGTCCTCCTTCTTAATCATTCTTTTCCCCTCACCCTCCAGGCAAGTAGAGTGAGCCAGTTTACATGGAATTCTGTAAGAACTAACTTTCTAGTTTAGTGTCCTTTATATTTTAATATGAGAAACGATAGTGGTCTAGAGGAAAAAATGCCTGAACAAACATAAACACACGAATGTGAATGTACAGCTCTGTGTGGGTATGTTATGTTGGGAAAATGGGTAGGAGCAGGAGAGTGACATGAGCCATTACTAACCCTTAACATAGTGTTCTGAGTTATATCCTTTCAATCTCTAATAGTAGTAAATAACGCAGGAGCAAAGATAGCTGGGAGATAAAGATGAAGAAAGGAAAAAACGGCTAAGAACAAAGGGAGAAAAGAAAATAGGGAATCAATGGACACAAGCTACAGAGAAATCACCTAGCGATGTTTGAAAAATATCTTGAGGGCAGGGCGCAGTAGGTCACACCTGTAATCCCAGCACTCTGGGAGGCCAAGGCAGGCAGATCACCTGAGGTCAGGAGTTTTGAGACCAGCCTGACCAACATGGAGAAACCCCATCTCTACGAAAAATACAAAATTAGCTGGGCATGGTGGCATGGACCTGTGATCCCAGCTACTTGGGAGGCTGAGGCAGGAGAATCACTTGAACCCGGGAGGCAGAGGTTATAGCGAGCCGAGGTTGTGCCATTGAACTCCAGCCTAGGCAACAAGAATGAAACTCCATCTAAAAAAAAAAAAAGAAAAGAAAGAAAAGAAAAATATCTTGGAACTTGAAATTCAAACATACTAAGATATTTCAATAGTTAAAAAGCCTTCTTTGCTTAGTTAGGGTCAAATAAAGGTACTCAGCATTATTGGGGAGATTTGAGAGTATTTCTGTAGTTTTACTTGGAACTTTCGCAAATTAGTAAAGAAATCTGGCACAATGACAAACATTACAAGATTAAATAATAGAAAAAACAGATATGGCCATCACGACACCCTGTGTGTGTTTTTTAAAAATTTCTTGGTTAGAATTCTTAATTCTTTGAAAACACAGAGAGAGAGAGAGAGAGAGAGAGAGAGAGAGAGAGAGAGAAAGCCATCTACAAAATGACCACAATAAGCACAAGATACTGTTTTAAGATGGTTGCAGCAGTTTTCCTTAGACATCTGGGGATCTGTGATTTGTATTTTCTAAGAAATGACTCAGAATTGACTTTAGAACAATAGTCTTTCCACATTATCAACTGTTTTCTCTCCTTTCCAACTTCCTTCCTGCTTCTCTGTTCAAATCTCTTCCCATTGTCTACATGAAACTACAGTCACATGTAATCCTGTCTCCTTTAAATAAAAAAAGATCAACAGCAATTAGGAATGTGCATTAAAGGAAGCTAAACATGCATGAAAAGTAAAATAATTTATGAAATGTCTTTATACATTTTAAGAATAGCTTATAAACAGGTATTTTAGAGTCTCCAATCTAAGTAAGATTCGACTTCATCATTTACTGAAAAATCTGATTGACCTTTATAAGCATAGCTGTTTCAACAACCTTTCAATTAGCTCACCGCACATCACTTTGATACCTGTGAAGAAAATCAGCTACGGTTCCTTCCAATTCTACAATTCTAAAATCCAGATAAAACATAAAACAAGTCAGTTTTTCATTATAACAGAACGCGAACAATTACACCCTTTTAGACTCTAAACATAAGCTACATTCATAGCCTCTTCAAAGTTGAGGCTTAGTATAATAAATACAATCATACCTTAAATTGTTTACCCAGTTTCTTCCTTTCTTTATCTTTTTCTTTCTTTTAGACAGTATCTTTTCTTTTTTTAAGACAGAGTCTGGCTCTGTCGCCCAGGCTGGAGTGCAGTGGGCTCAATCTCGGCTCACTGCAACCTCTGCCTCCCGGGTTCAAGTGATTCTCCAGCCTCAGTCTCCCCAGTAGCTGGGATTACAGGAGCCTGCCACCACGCCCAACTAATTCTTGTATTTTAGTAGAAACAGGGTTTCACCATGTTTGCCAGGTAGGTCTTGAACTCCTGACCTCAGGTTATCCGCCTGCCTCGGTCTCCCAAAGTGCTGGGATTACAGGTGTGAGCCACCGTGCCCGGTCAACACAGTATTTTTCATAATAAATTACTTCCCTTAAAAAGTTTCTGTGCTAACAAAATCACAGAATCTTTACTTGGTGATACAAGGCATTTTCTAAAAGTTCCTTTTGATTTCGGTCTAATTGCCTGAAAAGGGGACAAAAACTTAAAGCAATATCCTGAAAAATCACACCACACAAAATCAGACAAAATTCAGATCTGTGTTCAGAAGTGTACAATAAAAGAGGTAATTTTATTATAATTTGCCTTGAGAAAAGACACCAAGGCCATCTACACAACAAATCTAGTTCCTTTCTTTGGGATTGGGATGATTTATTCTCAAATAGGTTTTTAAAAGGATACGTGTTCCATTAACTCCTGATATTTTAAAGTCATCTAGTAGTTGAACAACCATCTCTCTGTTTGGATCATTAGGGTCTGAATTGCGAACCTGTAGTGGGGAAGAGATAGTATTTAGCAAAAGGTAAAGCATGGAAATAAGCCAAATGGTACGGGAAGAATACTTACAGCAAATTAACTACAAGAAAGAGCTCACATAAATCTGTCTTTAAAATATACTAAAATTTCAATAGCTTTAATGGAGAAAAATCTTAGTCAATTCATAAGGGGAAATACAACCAACAGGAACTATTTTTCTAATTAAACTATTTTGCTCCCTGATATCAAAGTGTGGCCTCCAAATTAACTGCAGATTACCAGGCTATGAGGAACTAAGAAGCTTTTGCAGGATGCGAATCAACTATAGCACCAACAGCACTGTTTATTTCAGCTGACATTTTTTTTTTCATGGAAAAACTTTCTCAATGAAGAAAACAGTATGTTAATTTACTTTTGGGTAGGTACAAGGCTCCTAAACTTGTCACAAACGGACATTCTGAAAAGTACTGTCTTAAGCCAGGTGCAGTGGCTTGTGCCTGTAACCCCAGTTACTCTGAAGGCTAAGGCTGATCACCTGAGGCCAGGAGTCGAAAATAAGAAAAGTACTGCCATAGAAATCTCCTGGTGCAACATTCTCACTTTATGAATAAAAAATCTAAAACTCAGAAAAAAATGGTAACATGGAGAACATACCGGGGTAAAGGCGACCTAAACCCAGGGTTTTCTAATTCTGAGTTTAAGTTCCTTCTACCACAATGGCATATTCCTAATTTAAAACAAAATTAAAAGTACATTTTGATAGAATTTATCTCAGTTTCCAGGTATAAATGGAATCAGTAAATACAGTATTTTATATTATGTATTCTATAACATATTTGAAAACAAAAAAGATGCTATACATTTATTTACACAACTTTCCTTTTAACCATAGTAGGAAAGAAAAAACATTATGACAGTAGTTACCTGGCCTGTAAAACATGCTCAGTGGATATTTTTATTCATTTGAAAGGTTTTTTTTTGGTTCATGTGTGTAAGAGGAATTCTAATCATAGCATTTTCCACCAGTTCCCTACTACATGCATGGAATGTGTAAATATTGTTGTCTTCCTTAACCTCTTTAAGGATACTAGAACTTTATAGAGAAATTTATCCATGCTGAAGAGTCTCCACTTGGTGTGCTTTAATTCAATGAAACTTGATTTATTTATAATTCTTTGCATTCATACATATAATCTAATACTCACTGACTTCAGCAACCGGATTTCATCTAGTGCTGTTTCGGTGTAATGTTCAGCACTTTTAACTACTTTCATTGCCACAAATTTCTTCCCCCTAAGAAACAAACACAGGCAATTAAGACTACATAGCCTACCCTTACTTTAGGAAGCTAAGGTTTAGCTATAAGATGGTTAAAAATGACAAATACTGATTTCATCTTTCCCTGTAGCCCAAACACGCTACTTCTGTGGGAACATCTGTACTTGTTAATGATGCTAACTGGCCAGATTTCATTTACAGGAAGAATAAAAAATCTGTTCTCAGATAATCTCAGTTGTTGAATATTTTCTAAGTTAAAATCCTTCTTTTGAATATCTCCCTGAATTTCAAGCAAAACTTCAAAATGAGGATAAATAAGGGGAAAGATATTACCAAATTCCAAGTGTTCTGTGTATCTGTATACAGGTAAAAACTAAAAGGTTAATAGCTGTAGTATTTTCCCACAGGCAGCCAGAAGAAATATTTGGGTGAAGAGAAAACGATACAAAAAACAAAAAAATCAAACGACAAAAGCTTTACCAGCATTAATTTAATCACTTGTCTCTAAAGTAGAAAGGGAGATATATAATACTGATTCTTCATGAAAGAAAAGTGATTTCTCCAAGAATATAGAGACTATTGCCAACAACAAAATTCTGATAAATGAATCAGGCTAGAGATAGACTGAAGTCTGGATCAGCAGCGGAAACTCAGACCAACATATTTAGACATCATCTAACTAATTCTTTTACAGAACCACTAAAACTTACTGAATATCCCATGATAACCATACTGTTGAAAAGTGTCCCCAGCCTAACTTTCGGATCACATGATATCTCCCATTGAATAGATCTCCAATTTTCACAAGATGATAACCTCCTAGAAGACACGGGGAAATCAGAAAACCAGGAGGAGAAACTGGTAAGAAAAGGCATTTTACATCACATTTTCAACATCTATATACCTTTTATCAATAAAAAGTTTCTTTTATACAATCAATTCAACAGAAGAAAACCTTAATAGTCAAATCAGCCATACAGTATTATTGAATTCATGTTATAAAAAAAGTGAATAAGATTAATGATTTAGATTGAGCCTACAACAGCCTCATCCAAAAATAATAAAAAGGTTGTATATCACAATATTCTTGTCTCTCGATAATCCAATAGGTTTATCTAAACATATATATCTAATATATATCTATTTACAATTACAGTCTCAGGTGTTTTTTAGGAGATAGAATAATTGTTTATTTAGCAAAAAACAAAACAAAACAAACAAAAACAAGTAAGCAAACGGGATTTTTGTTCCTCTAAATAAAAACAAACAGCCCAGGTGCAGTGGCTCACGCCTGTAATCCCAGTACTTTGGGAGGCTGAGGAGGGTGGATCATTTGCGGTCAAGAGTTTGACACCAGCCTGGCCAACATGGTGAAATCCCGTCTTCTACTAAAAATACAAAAATTGGCTGGTGTCATGGCGCATGCCTGTAGTCCCAGCTACTCAGGAGGCTGAGGCAGGAGAATTGCTTGAACCCAGGAGGCAGAGGTTGCAGTGAGCTGAGACCGTGCCACTGCACTCCAGCCTGGGCGACAGAGTGAGATTGTCTCAAAACAAACAAACAAACAAATGGCCAGGTGAGGTGGCTCATGCCTGTAATCCCAGCACTTTGGGAGGCTGAGGCAGGCAGATCACAAGGTCAGGAGATCGAGACCATCTGGCTAACACGGTGAAACCCCGTCTCTACTAAAAAAATACAAAAAGTTATCTGGGTATGGTGGCAGGTACCTGTAGTCCCAGCTACTCTAGAGGCTGAGGCAGGAAAATGGCGTGAACCCGGGAGGCGGAGCTTGCAGTGAGCTAAGATCATACCAACTGTACTCCAGCCTGGGCAACAGAGGGAGACTCCTTCTCAAAAACAAAAAAACAAAAACACAAAAAATAAACAAACAAACAAACAAAAACAAACAAAAAACCCCAAAATTAGCCAGGCGTGGTGGTGGGTGCCTGAGGCACGAGAATCGCTTGAACTCAGGAGTCAGGGGCTGCAGTAGGCTGAGACTCCACAGCACTCCAGCCTGGGCAACTCTGTCTCAAAACACAAAACAAACCCCTAAAAAACAGAAAACAGAGGAAAGCCTCAAAAAAGCTGCCAACAGTGGCAAGAATCAAGGTATTTTCATATTTATCTTTGCCAGCTGAGAATAAGGGCCACGTTCTTCTCCTAGATGGTATAATACATTCCATTTTGTGTTCCTACCCAAAGACTCTGGAAAGTCTCATCAAGAAACAGAAAAGGTAACAGGCAACCTGATGACACCATTTAAGTGTCTGTAATTCCAGTTTAACTTAACAGCCATCACTATGAGAAAAAAGTAGTAAGAAGGTATTTTGTAAAAATCTATATGCCAAAATGTTACCATGGTTATATGTGGCTGATAGCATTGAGAAGGCTTTTACTTTCTTTTCTGTTTAACACAGCTCTGGAATTTTCTAAGGTAAATATGTATTATAACTTTTAAAGAGGAAAAAGGTAAAAACATTTAATATAAAATCAGGCTTTGGTAAATTAAGTCAGACTAAGAACAAATACTATTTCCTAAGTTTTAGAGAAAAGGATACAAGGAAACAGCAATAAAACTGTGTTTATGCTGACAGATCAAACATCCAAATGAGAAACTGCAAATAGATGGATCATGTCTCACTTCACACCTCCTTATGAACTTACCTTTACAATAATCATTAGGATCTTCCTGCTCATCATCATCAGATCCCAGAATCTCCTCTTCCTGCTCTGGTAGATCACTCTCAGAGTGGGGAGCAGAGCCTCGGTGCTGAGTTTCAGATCTAAGAAATGATACAAAAATGCCCATTCCATTTGGGCAGAAGAAAATAAGATATTATCAAATGCCGCCCTCCCCACAAAAAAACTAAATCTTCAGATAATACGAACAGAGTATTACCAAGTGGCCGCCTAGGAAAACATTAGCTGTAGTTTTACCTCATGTTAGAAAAATACTTTACAACTTCAGTACATGATAAATCTGAAAATATTAAAAGTACAAAGGAGAAAATTACTTGAATCTCAATATGCAAACATAATCACTGATAAACTACTGAATCTTCTTCCATTATGTTGCTGTATCTTCATAAAAATATTTATCTGTAATCACATACCATATAAACAAATTTGCATCTGGCTTTTTCTATCATAAACTTTTTAAATTTCTATGAAATCTCTTAAATCTTTTTTTTTTTTTTTTTTTTTTTT
>NW_016804694.1:589100-611087 GCF_001698545.2 Rhinopithecus bieti
AAAAAAAAAAAAAAAAAAAAAAAAAAAAAATCTTAATATGCAGGCTGGGCATGGTGGCTCATGCCTGTAAACCCAGCACTTTTTGAGGCTGAGGTGGGTGGATCACCTGAGGTCAGGAGTTTGAAACTAGCCTGGCCAATATGGTGAAACCCCATCTCTACTAAAAGTACAAAAAATTAGCCCAGTGTGGCGGTGGGCACCTGTAATCTCAGCTACTTGAGAGCGTGAGGCAGGAGAACTGCTTGAACCTGGGAGGTGGAGGCTACACTGAGACGAGACTGCGCCACTACACTCCAGCCTGGGCAACAAGAGCAAAATTCTGTCGCCAAAAAAAAAAAAAAAAATCTTAACATGCTTCCCTTAGAAGTATCACTGCTTACTTTGGCACATTCTGCTCAGTTGGACATTTAACTTATTTCTAATTTTCACTACTAAAATACAGTTGTTGAATACTTTTGGATTATCTTTATTCTGTAATTAGAATTATTTCCCTAAAATTAAACCACTAAGTGGGGTTAAAACATTCCTATTTATAAAAATAATATGTTAAATGAGGAAAATTTGGAAAACACTTGTTTCAAGACATAACTATTAACATTTTGGAATATTTCCTTCTAGTCAGTGGCCATGAATGCTTCTAATGATTTTTACATAGTATGACTGTTTCCCAAAAAGGTTGTACTAAGTTACACCCCCCCACAGCCACACATGGGCCTTTGGTATTTAAGTACTACCCCATTCTGAAAACTTAGCTTATTTGATAGGTAAATATTTCATTTTATAATGCATTAAAAAATTTACTGATTTCCTTCTCTATATGTCTTCAATTAGTTATATCACAATTTTTGTGCACTGAGAAGTTCAAGCAGCAGAAAAACCTGAATTTGTATTCAGGCTCTGACACATATTAGTTGCCTGTGTTCTAGGAGCTTTAAGCAAAAAAAGCAGGGTACCTCTGGGCCTCATGCTTGTAATCCCAGCACTTTGGGAGGCCAAGGCAGGTAAATCATTTGAGGCCAGGAGTTTGAGACCAGCCTGGCCAACATAAAGAAACCCCATCTCTACTAAAAATACAAAAAGTAGCTGGGTGTGGTGGCAGGCACCTGTAATCCCAGCTACTTGGGAGGCTTAGGCACAATAATCACTTGAACCCAGGACGCAAAGGTTGCAGTGAGCCAAAATCGCATCACTGCACTCTGTCCTGGGCAACAGGGCAAGATTCTGTCTAAAAACAACAAAAACAACAACAACAACAACAACAAGAAAACAAAAGGCAGGGTACACAGCATTCCTTTCAATGGCTAAAGGAAAATACATCTTAAATTTTTCAGTATTTATTTACCTTTTCATCAACCTGTTTCATCAGATTATTTTTTCAAAAGATTCAATTAACAGAAAAACATTTTAATAGCAAAACCAGTTACATGCTATGACTGAGCTATTAAGACATAAGAAATACCTTGATGCGACTAAGGATTTAGATTTTTGGTGGCCATTCCAACCTTCCTCAATTCTTGATTTTCTTTTTAATCCCCCAGGGCACACAAAATTAGCTATAAAACTGCACGATTCAATGTTCATTGTAACTGAAAACATGTCTTTGGGAAATTTATTTAGTAATACACTGGCCCACTTTCCTAAGTGGAAATAAGGAGTCTGAATGAACAACAACATTCTCCAATTTGAGATTAAGATGGAATTCTGAAACAGATTCTCTGATTCAAACTTAACGAAAGTTAATGAAATGGGGCGGTTGCAGTGGCTCACACCTATAATCCCAGCATTTTGTGAGGCCAAGGCGGGCAGATCCCTTGAGCCTAAAAGTTCAAGGCCAGCTTGGGAAACATGGTGAAACCTCATCATTAAAAAAAAAAAATGCAAAAATTAACCGGGCTTGGTGTGCATGCCTGTAGTCCCAGCTACTCAGGGAACTGAGGTGGGAGGAATGCTTGAAGCTGGGAGGTTGAGGCTGCAGTGAGTCATGACTGTGCCACTGCACTCCAGCATGGGCGACAGAGCAGACCTTGTCTCAAAAAAAGGGGGTGGAGGGAGATTAACTGAAGACTTGTATAATGGAGTTGACGTTGTACACTGCACAGCAGACAGGCTGGTATTTATCTTGCAGGGGAAAAAAGGGAGGTCTATTCTCTAAAGAAAATGAAATAAACTGGAAAGAACAAATGATGTTAGTGTAGATGATGGTACCCCAGAGTAAAGTTGTCCAGATTCTGGCATTCAGGGGGACCAAACATCACACAGGTACTCTCCTACCTATTTACTCTAAAGAAAAAGCTGGCCAGGCACAGTGGCTCATGCCTGTAGTCCCAGGACTTTGGGAGGCTGAGGTCAGTGGATCACGTGAGGCCAGGAGTTCAAGACCAGCCTGGCCAACATGGTGAAACCCCGTCTCTACTAAAAATACAAAAATTAGCCAGGTGCAGTGGCACGCACCTATAATTGCAGCTACTTGGGAGGCTGAGGTGTGAGGATCGCTTGAATCCGGGAGACAGAGGTTGCAATGAGCCGAGATAATGTCACTGTGCTCCAGCTTGGGTGACAGAGTGAGACTCTGTCTCAAATAAAATTAAAAAAAAAAAAAAAAAGAAAGAAAGAAAGAAAGAAAAAGCCTTGCTAGGGACGTAGGGTTATCAATCAGGTCTCTAATGCCTCATCCATAAAAATAAAAGGTAACTAAGGATCATTGAACATTTGAGGAAAGTCCACAGCCCCAAAGAGAGAGACCAAGATAAGCAATTGGAAAACTGACCCTAGAGGAGAGATATGCATTCAGGAGATAGACAAAACTTAAAAACTAGTTAATATGAATAGAGAAATGTTAAATGATGCCCATTTCCATATAGACTATGATGCTGTAGTCTAAAAGATGAGTAAAGTCAGAAAGAAGTTTTAGAAAATAAAGTTGACCATTCCCTAAATGTAGGGGGAAAAAAAATGTCCATTTATCTCATAATTGCCCATTATCCCGTAATATCTCTATTCAAGATAATAATGCTCAAAAAGAGATGAGACAAACACAATCAATCCAGAAGTTCCCACATCTGAATAATCAGAGTTGCGGAAAGAGAAACTTATGAAAATAGAAGAGATAAAATTATTAAAGAAATTCAAGAAATTTCTGGAGATTGAATGGAAGCTCCACTTAAATCATTATTAGGGAATTTTTAAAATCCCAGTGTTAAGAAGACTCTAAAGGCTTCTAGGAAAAAAAAAGCTAGAAGAGCAGTAATTAGACTGTCATTATCTATCTCATCAGAAAGCCAATACACTAAAAGACAATGAAGCAATGACTTCTAAATTCTGAGGATTTTTTAAACCTAGTCTAAGTTTCAACAGCATTTGAGAGCAGAATAAAGTTTTTCAAATATGGACAGACACTGAAACTTATCTCCCGTTCATCTTGTCTGAAGAAGTTACTTGAGGTCAAGAAAACAAAGCAGTAAAACTGAGAAAGAGGACATAGGATCCATAGGATTCTGTTTTACAGATGAAAAACAGAAGAGCCAAAAAGGAAGTTCCAAGAGCACAACTATAGAGAAGGCCTGAAAGGCATTTAATCTGACCTAGAGCCAGAGACCAGAGGGCTCTGAGATATTCCAGGGAAAAAAAACAAAGACAAGAAAGTATGCTTGAGACATACTTTCTGGAAGAATCTAACAATATGATAAAAAAGAGGTAAAATATGGGAGAAAAACGTAATTACAAATTCCAAGAAACAAAATCTAAACAAAAAAAGTTACGTAATTATAGTCACAAGACACAGTCAAAATAACATAAATGCAGATTATTGATTTTCTACTTCAAAATCAACCCAATGATAAAGCACAAAACACTTAATTATGGCTGCAAACTAGAACATAAAGATTCTTTGTAAAGAGTGTAAAGGCAGAATTTAGGGGGCAGCTGGGAAAGAAAGAAAAGTCCACCAATATTCTCATGTTACAAAGTTAAAGTGCCTACAGTTGATGAAACCAAAAAGAAAAGTTGAGGCATATGCTTGTGTGTGTGTGTGTGTGTGTGTGTGTGTGTGTTGTGTTCATTCACAGTTCCCTGGCTCATTAACTCCCCACAAGCCCCTCATCAGTCTTTGGTGTATAACGTTGGGTTCTCAGGTCTCAAAAGCAGGCCTCAGAAAACAGACCTCCTGGCCCTCTTTCACCTGCTCCTTTTCTTCCCACTGAAGGTATGTATCCTCCCGTGGCCTTTCCATAAAGAAAATATCTGACCTACCTTATCTGATTCTGAATTCATAAGATGCTCATTTCAAGAGGCCTGCCCCATACCTTGGGGAAAGGAATGATCACAGAGAGGCCAAGATCTGAACAGACCAGGCCCTGGCTGGGTTCATACTCAGGTCTATTAGGGCGTACTCTTTTTGTTCCAAATCACATCTTTTTTTTTTTGTTGTCCCAGATTATTGAAAATAATATAGCCACTGGCCAGAAAAAATTCCAAAAACAGTCCCAAGGCGTTTTGGAAATTCATTCCCAACTTGTAAGGGCCTGAGGACCTGGCAAGGTGGGACAAGGGGACTGCCGAATCCAAAAGCTTCAGGGCATTCCCTTAGTGTCAGGATCTACTTCAAGTATTCTTCCGATCCAGGGCTGAGGGACGTCAGGGAACATAATTGTCTCTCCTTCTCTCTCCTCTTCCTGCCAGCTTGATGGAGATACCTCTACAGGGCCTCTCCTGAACGCTTCATCAGATGGGTGACATAGGGCCCTCTATTTTGTTGTGGAGGTCTTTGCTGGGGATAATGGGCGATCTCCTCGCACCGCTTGTTCGTGTGGAAGTCGTTGTCCAGGCGCATGTAGTACTTCTCTATGATGACCTGGGCCGCCTTCTTCACGGTTTTGGTGCGAACGTGGCCCATGTTGGCGGGTCCTTGGTAAAAGAGGAAGTCCAATCACATTTCTACACAGTTGTCCATGCTTTGTTCATGTCTATCCAATGAAGTCTCCATGAAAGGCCCAAGAGGATGAGGTATGGAGAGCTTCCAGACAGCTGAATAAGTAGAGATTCCCAGAGGGTGGTGCACCCAGAGAGGGCATGGAAGCTCTCTTAGGCCCTATGCATCTGTTCATCTCTATCCTTTGTAATATCCTTCATTTAAAAAAAAAAAAACCAGTAAACATGTTGCCCTGAGTTCTGTGAGCTCCTCTAGCAAATTAATTCAACCCAAGGAGGTGTCACGGGAAATCCAATTTATAGCCAGTTGATCAGAAGCACAGGTAAAACAACCTGGGCTTGCAACTGGCATTGGAAATGAGGGAAGGGCAGTCTTGAGGAGTGAGCCCTCAATCCGTGGGGTCTCCAGGAAGACACTGTCACAACTGAATTGAATCAGAGGACATCTAGCTGGTATCTGCTGCAGAACTGATTGCGTGGTGTATGGCGGGGAAGAAAGCCTCACACATTTGGCACAGGAGTCTGTGTTCATTGTTGTGGTGTGAGAGCAGACAAAACAGTTTGAAGTTTTCCTACTCAAGGTATATTAAAGTTATAAAGTAATCAAAATAGACAATAACAAGCGTTGGTGAAGAAGTGAAAAAAAACTGGAACCCTTACACATTGCTGGTGGGAATGTCAAATGGCACAACCACTTTGGAAAAGTTTGTTAATTCCTCAAAATGCTAAATGTTAGAATTACCATATGACCCAGCAATTCCACTTCTAGGTATATACCAAGATATGAAAACATGTATCCACACAAAAAGTTGTACATGGATGTTCACAATGCATAGCTGTATGATTTTGTTACCAGTAGTGTTAACCTGAATGGGATCTGGTTAACTTGGAAATGCAGGAACTTATTATGAATTTTTTACCATAAAGTAAAATGCTGACTGATTCCTGGGGGCAGGGTGGAATATACAAATATAGCATTATTCATTAATAGCCAAACAGTAGAAATAATCCAATGTCCACCAACTGCTGAGTATCCACAAAACAAAACAAAATTCACATATCTATACATAAAAAGAAATGATGTGCTGATACCTGCTTTAACAAGATGAATGAACCTTGAAAACATTATACTAAGAGAAGCCAGCTACAAAAGACCACATAATCATAAGATTTTATTTACATGAAATGTCCAGAAAAGGGAAATCCACTGAGACAGAAAGTATATTAGCAGTTGCCAGGGTGAGTAAAGGGAGTAATGGTGAGTTACTATTAATGGGTTTGGAGTTTTCTTACAGGAGAATAAAAATGCTCTAAATTTAGATCATGGTGAGCTATAACAATTCTGACTATATTAAAACAATGGAACTGTGCACTAGATGGGTGAATTGTGTGTGTGTGTGTGTGTGTGTGTGTGTGTGTGTGTGTGTGTTTGAGACAGAGTCTCACTCTGTCACCCAGGCTGGAGTGCAGTGGTATAATCTTGGCTCACTGCAAGCTCCAGTAGCTGGGACTACAGGCGCCCGCCACCACGCCCGGCTAATTTTTTGTATTTTTAGTAGAGACAGGGTTTCACCGTGCTAGCCAGGATGGTCTGGATCTCCTGACCTTGTGATCCGCCTGCCTCAGCCTCCCAAAGTGCTGGGATTACAGGCGTGAGCCACCACACCTGGCCTACATGGGTGAATTTATGGCATACAAATTATGTCTCAATAAAGCTGTTAGATAACTAGGTCCAAATACAGTGCTTTATTGAGAGGAAGAGAGAGATAAGTGGTGATAGTACAAGTGAACTATATCTTCCTCAATCATAGAAAGAATTTATGGTAATAGCTAAAGCTGATGAATCAAGGAATAGCAGTAAGTATGCTGGAGACGTGACGTCTATCCAACTATTAATAAAATAAACAAAAAGCAATGGGTAAAAGTAGTTATTTTAGGAAGCAGGCCTATGTCTAGGGAAAAGGTGTGAGACAGAGGGCTGTGTAGCATTTATTTAATTAATTCATTAATTCATGCATTTATTTTTGAGACAGGGTCTTGCTCTGCTGCCCAGGCTGCAGCGCAGTGGTGCTATCATGGCTCCCTCCAGCCTTGTCCTCCTCAGTTCAAGTGATCCTCCCACCTCAGTCCCAAGTAGCTGGGACTATAGGCGTGCACCACCACGCCTGGCTAACTTTTAAATTTTTTAGAGATGTGATCTCACTATGTTACCCAGACAAGTCTCAAACTCCTGGGCCCAAGTGATTCTCCAGCCTTGGCCTACCAAATTGCTGAGATTACAGGCATGAGCTACCGCACCCAGCCTGTAGCTTCCACTGTGTATTCTATTGCAACAAATTAGAAACCTAAATGTCCAACAAGAGGTGAGTAGAATATATTTATTAGCTGCAAAGTCACCTATATCTGTTTATTTAAATTTGATTACCAATTTGTTCATATAAGGTAAAACCAGTAATTGCTAAAAGGATCATCTACTCAAGCCTCTTGATCAATACATTGCATTATGAATGTTTATTATATTTGAATATGTATCTATGCAATGGACTTTTAAAGTATTTATGGCAGCACAATTCTCAATTCCAAAGATATGGAACCAACCTAAGTACCCATCAATCAAAGAACAGATAAAGAAAATGTGGCATCTATACCCCATGGAATACCACTCTGCCATGAAAAGGAATGAAATGTCTTTTGCAGCAACTTGGATAGAGCTAGAGGCCATTATTCTAAGCGAAGTAAATCAGGAATGGAGAAAAGCAGATACTGTATGTTCTTACTTATAAGTGGGAGCTAAGCTATGAGGACTTACACAGGATGATATAATGGACTCTGGTGACTTAAGGCTGGGGAGAAGATGGGGGGGTTAGGGATAAAAGACTACATATTGGGTTAAGTGTATACTGACTGCTCAGGTGACAGGTGCACTAAAATCTCAGAAATCACCAATAAAAAACTCTTTCATGTAACTAAAAACCACCTGTACTCCAAAAACTACTGAAATAAAGAAATTATTTTTTAACTATGTATTACTATATTTTTTACAAGCTAATTTAATCACAAAAATTAGCCAGGCATGGTGGCAGGCATCTGTGATCCCAGCTACTTGGAAGGCTGAGGCAAAAGAATCACTTGAACTTGGGAGGTAGAGGCAGAAGAATCACTTGAACCCAGGAGGTGGAGGTGGCAGTGAGCCAAGATCATGATATTGCACTCCAGCTTGGGCAACAGAACAAGACTCCATCTCAAAAAAGTTAATTTATCATATTGCCAGGTTCTTCCAGTGTCAAGCATGCCTTCTTATCTGTTTTCCCTAAAACCTCCCTCTTAAAGCCCTTTGACCTCCAGTTCATATTAAAGCCTTCTGAACTCCAGTTCACATTTTCCAAAACAAAACAAAAACGTCAACAAATTCTACACAAACACCGGACACGGTGGCTCACGCCTGTAATCCCAGCACTTTGGGAGGCCGAGGCAAGCAGATCACCTGAGGTCATGAGTTCAAGACCAGCCTGGCGAACATGGTGAAACCCCATCTCTACTAAAAATATAAAAATTAGCTGGGCATGTTGGCGCGTGCCTGTAGTCCCAGCTACTCAGGAGGCTGAGGCAGAAGAATCACTTGAACCCAGGAGGTGGAAGTTGCAGTGAGCCGGGATCGCACCACTGCACTCCAGTCTGACGACAGAGCGAGACTCCATCTCACAAACAAAACAAAACAAAACAAAACAAAACAAAACAAAACAAAACACTGGTGATCTTTAATGAAGCACAGTTAGGCAACCACCACACTCCAAACAGATTTTTTTTCACAATGGCCTGCAAGACCTAACATGATCTGTCTCTTCATTGCCCCCTCCAACCCATCTCTCTATACATATCTTCTTAGGTCTGTGCTAAAGTGGCACCCTTTCAGAGAACTTCCTTGACTTTCCTATATGAAACAGCAGGCTTTGCCACATGCCCTCTGCCATTCCCCTTACCCTGCTACTTTTCTTCAGCACTTGACATTTTATTGTCTTCCTCCAGACACTCCCAGAATGTAAGCTTCATGAGGACAGCCTTTTTTTGTTCAATGGCGTATCCTAAATGCCTAGAACAGGGATGTATACAAGGTATTTCTCTTTCGTCTTTAGTTATTATTCATTCTTCAGTTAAAGTCCATTACACCTCTGCCCCCAACAGAACTAGACTGTGAAGAGCCTTAAATGTCAAGCATTGAAGCACTTTACATGGAAGGAAGTGGAGCCATTAGGGTGGCCCTACAAAAGAAATGCTTTAGAAAGATTCTTTTGGGGCTGGGTGCGGTGGCTCATGCCTGTAATCCCAGAGCTTTGGGAAGCCGAGGCGGGTGTATCACTTGAGGTCAGGAGTTCGAGTTAAGCCTGACCTGGGAGGCTGAGGTAGGATAATCGCTTGAACCCGGGAGGCGGAGTTTGCAGTGAGCTGGGATTGCACCACCACTACATTCCAGCCTGGGTGACAGAACAAGACTCCATCTCGGAAAAAAAAAAAAAAAAAAGATTCCTTTGGTAAGGAGGTTTGTAAAATGTAGGGGAACCAGAAAGCAGAGATGTTGGGGACCACTGCAGAGGTAATAGTTACAGCAAAGGTCTCTGGAGTCAGGAGACTTGAGTTTGATCCTGGCTCCATAGTTTGTACCAGAGCTCCAAAGTGTTAGTGTAAGAAGCTCTCTGTGCCTCTTGCCTTATGTGCAAAATGAAAGCAGAAATGATGCCTACCTCATAGGGCATTTGTGAGGATATGTTAATCCTGTGATTAATACAGTGCCTGACCATAAATTTTAGCATTGTAGGTAGAAAATAAAAGAAACAAACAAGTATTTGTTCATTTATTCAACTTAGTTTTACTGAGTGTCTGTAGATATCCCAGGTACTTTTTTCTAGGCACTGAGAATGCAGCTGTGAGCAAGTATAGGGTCCCTGCCTTCATTGCGTTTACATTCTAGCATGAAGTGACAAAAAATAGCACTAATTTATCTGAACCTATCTGGTTCTTGAGTTTTAGTTGGTGAACAACAAAAGTTGGGACAGCAAAGTCCTATCTCAGTCTCTCCAGGAGATACATGCTATACAATGTCGGGCTATGAAGAGAGCTATAGAGAAAAATTAAGTAGGGCAAGGGGACACAGTGTGCTCTTGCTATTTTAAGTAGTGTTGTGACATTTGAGTAAGGAGGTGAACGATGCTGGAGTTTATCTACAATGATTCAAAATGGTGGTTTCAGAAAATGGAAATTCAGGAAGAGGAACTGATTTAAAGATGGTATGTGGCCGGGCACAGTGGCTCATGCCTGTAATCCCAACATTTTGGGAGGCCGAGATGGGCGGATCACGAGGTCAGGAGATCGAGACCATCCTGACTAACACAGTGAAACCCTGTCTCTACTAAAATACAAAAAAAAAAAAAAAAAAACTAGCCGGGCGTAGTGGCGGGCGCCTGTAGTCCCAGCTACTCAGGAGGTTGAGGCAGGAGAATGGTGTGAACCCGGGAGGCGCAGCTTGCAGTAAGCCGAGATCGCGCCACCGCACTCCAGTCTGGGCGACTGAGCAAGACTCTGTCTCAAAAAAGAAAAAAAAAGATGGTATGTTTGGGGTCTTAGAAATGATTTAGTTATGGCTCTAAAAGATGGATTAAAGCTGGGCGTGGTGGCACACACCTGTAGTCCCAGCTACTCAGGAGGCTAAGGTGGAAGATCACTTAAGCCCAGGAGTTCAAGGCCAGCCTGAGCAACACAGTGAGATTTCCATCTCTTACATAACAAAAAAACCTAAAAATTAAAGAGAGAGAGAGAGACTAAAAGCCGACTGGAAAAAGCACCTTTGAAACTTTAGTTTACTTACATATAAACTTTAGTGTTTTCTGTCTTGGGAGTGGGGAATGGTTAAGATCTCCTAATGCAGCGAACTACCTTCTGAGGCCTGTGTTAGAGGCTGCATTGTGCCCCTCCTAGAAAGATATTTTGGAGTCCAACATGCTGGAATCCAATAACTGGGATTGTGACATTATTTAGGTGGGTCTTCACAGAGGTAATCAAGTTAAGATGAGGTTATCAGGATAAGCCCGAATCCAATATGACTAGTGTCCTTTTAAAAAGAGGAAATCTGGATGTCGAGAGACACACACATACAGAGGGAAGACGATGTGAAGAGACACAGGGAAAAGATGGCCATCTACAAGGCAAGAAAGAGGCCTGAAACAGATTCTCCCTCACAGCCCTCAGAAGGAATGAACCCTCTTCATACCTTTTAGACTTCTAGCCAGTCAGACAATAAGTTTCTGTCGTTTAGCCACCCAGTTTTTGGTACTCTGTTACAGAAGACTGAAGAAAATCATGCTTGTACACTTATTTCCCTTAAGAAATCCTAAATCCCTTGAAGGAAAGGATTGTGTTCCAGTCATCTCTGTATCCCTTCTAGAGTTATCACACTTACTTAGATCTGATGCAAAGATTTAACAAGACGCTATTTTAAGTTCTAGCACCTACACACAATGGAACTCAATAAATGCTAAATTTCTCCCACTACCTTTTCCATATATATTTTTCCTGAAAGATTTTTTTTCTTTTGCAAATTGACATAATCCTTTACATATCTAATTTTATCTGAACTTAACTTCTGAGACATACTCACAAGTAGTCTAAGTTTCTCAACTCAGAAATCTTAAGCTGCAGCCAGGGTCTAACAATATCAAAATAAAAATTTGAGTGCCTAAGTTTATCAGCTGTTACATACGAATAAATATAATTCAACCCTGATCCTCAGGTGACTATATTCCAAACTCTACCATATATATATGCACATACATATACACGAAATATACATGAAAATGAAACACCAACACATGAGCTAAAACTATTAGTTTGATACACCAATAGTATTAAGAAATGCCACATAGGCTTGGCACGGTGGCCCCATGCCTGTAATCCCAGCACTTTGGGAGACCAAGGCGGGAGGAATGCTTGAGCCCAGCCTGGGCCAGATGGCAAGACTCCGTCTCTACAAAAGAAAAAAGAAAAAAAAAAAAAAAAAAGGTTAGCCAGTCTCGGCATGTGCCTGTAGTCCCAGCTACTAAGGAAGCAGAGGCAGGAGGATCCCTTGAGCCCAGCAGTGTGATGCAGCCGTAAGCTATGATCACGCCACTGCACTCCAGAGCCTGGGCAACAAAGTAAGACCCTGTTTCTAAAAATAAAAAATAATAATAAAATAAAAATTCAAAAAAAAAGTCACATAAAAGACAAAGATAAACCCATCTAAGGTAAAGAAGGAAGCACAAGAAAGAAAGCAGTCACCCGAAAACTTATTTCACCTTAGTACTGGCCTAGGCACTCAACGCAGTTTCATCCTTATAACCTTGCCATCTACAGATAAGGCAACTTGAAGTGAAAGTCAAAAGAAACTGTTCATGTTCACCTAACAATGGTGTTGGAGGCAGGCTGAAATCCGGGACTGTGTAATTCAAAAGGACAAGCTCTTTTTGATAAACAGCATATGAGCATATATCTGTATTATCCTTCTACCTAGAAATACTAGCATGAATTACCTAATTTATCCCACTGCACTCTTCTAGTAAAGAAAAATGCAAAATACAATTCCTGTTAAATCTATTCTAAAAGGCATAAAAACTAGAAGGGAAATTGTCCTCAAACTCATATGCAGACAGAAAAAACCTGGCATCTCTGATCAAATTGCTAGGTAGAGGCACATCAAAAAAGGTTCATAAGCTGAAGAGCAGCACCATAATTAAAAGCAAAGTGGGCCAGGCATGCTGACTCACATCTGTAATCCTAGCACTTTGGGAGGCCAAGGTGGGAGAATCACTTGAGTCCAGGAGTTCAAGACCAGCCTGGACAACACAGTGAGACCCTGTCTTNCTCATATGCAGACAGAAAAAACCTGGCATCTCTGATCAAATTGCTAGGTAGAGGCACATCAAAAAAGGTTCATAAGCTGAAGAGCAGCACCATAATTAAAAGCAAAGTGGGCCAGGAATGCTGACTCACATCTGTAATCCTAGCACTTTGGGAGGCCAAGGTGGGAGAATCACTTGAGTCCAGGAGTTCAAGACCAGCCTGGACAACACAGTGAGACCCTGTCTTTTTTTTTTTTTTTTTTTTTTTAAAAAAAAGCAAAGTGGGCCGGGCGCGGTGGCTCAAGCCTGTAATCCCAGCACTTTGGGAGGCCGAGATGGGCGGATCATGAGGTCAGGAGATCGAGACCATCCTGGCTAATACGGTGAAACCCCGTCTCTACTAAAAAAAAAAAAATACAAAAAACTAGCCAGGCGACGAGGCGGGCGCCTGTAGTCCCAGCTACTCGGGAGGCTGAGACAGGAGAATGGCGTGAACCCGGGAGGCGGAGCTTGCAGTGAGCTGAGAGCCGGCCACTGCACTCCAGCCTGGGCGGCAGACCAAGACTCTGTCTCAAAAAAAAAAAAAAAAGCAAAGTGAATGAACAGAAAGATACAGTTGCCTACAAGGTAACTGATAATCAGTTACAAAATAAGGCTTACCCTAGTATTTCAGGAAACAAAAGTTCACAAGAGGCTGTGGTGGCTCACGCCTGTAATCCCAGCACTTTGGGACGCTGGGGCGGACAGATTACATGAAGTCAGGAATTTGGGACCAGCCTGGCCAACCTGGTGAAGCCCCACTTCTACTAAAAATACTACAATTAGCCAGGTGTGGTGGCACGTGCCTGTAATCCCAGTTACTTGGGAGGCTGAGGCACAAGAATCACTTGAACCCGGGAGACAGAGTTTGCAGTGAGCCAAGATTGTGCCACTGCACTCCAGCCTGGGAGACGAGTGAGACTCTGTGTCCAAAAAATAAAATAAAATAAAATCACAAGACTACCCCCAAAAGGACTGTTAGCCTTGTTCAAAATGCATAGGCCTCTATGACACTCAGATCGTAAATTTTAGAATTTGAGTACATTAAAAAAAGTTATCAACATGATTGACTACAAGTACCAAACTTCATACTATTGATGTTTGTTCACCAAACAAGAATTGGTGACAATTCTTACATGGTAGTTAAAATATATATTAAAATTTCTGAAACTTCTTGATATACCATCCTAAAATACTCATCAATATTCTTCAAGGCATTTAAGCCACTGATAAAGTACCCAATAGCAATGAATTACACACCTGAACTTTAAGAACACAAATAAAGGCACTCCATGGTACAAATAAATATGATTTTTATATTATTTTATTATATATTTTTTTGAGTTAGTGTCTCACTCTGTTGCCCAGGTTGGAGTACAGTGGCACAATCAAGGCACATTGCAGCCTTGACCTTCCAGGCTCAAGCAATCCCACTTCAGCTTTCCAAATGGCTAGAACTGTAAGTGTGCATCACAACACCCAGCTAATTTGTTTTTTTTTTTTTTTTAAGACAGGGTCCCACTGAATTGCCCAGGCTGGTCTTGAACTCCTGAGCTCAAGTGATCCTCCTACCTTGGCCTCCCAAAGTGGTGAGATTATAGGCACCAGCCACCATGCCAAGCCATGATTTTTATTTATCTAGCTCCTGCCAACTGATTTTTGTGTTTAGTGGAAACATTTTACTACAGTTATCTGAAAATCAAGTGTATTCAAATTATTTTGTGGGCTTCTGGTAACTTTCTGAAGTTACACCTTGTTAAATTAGTTGAAAAACTGGATACTATGGTCTTCACAGTTGATCTTTGTTGGTCTTTTTCAAATTTCCAAAGCTAATCCTCCACTAAGAGGCCCTTGGAATCATGGGGCTCTTCCATAACTGTGCTTAACATTATCACTCAGAGAGGGAACTTGCAACAGTAGGCCTATTAATGCCTACCTTTCACCATAAAGACTCTGAGGCAAAGATTACATACTACAGGCTGCAAGCTGAATCCTGCCTGTAAACGAAAGTATACAATGGTTTTTAAATAAAGTCGTGGGCTGGGTGCGGTGGCTCATGCCTGTAATGCCAGCACTTTGGGAGGCCGAGGCGAGCGGATCACGAGGTCAGGAGTTTGAGACCAGCCTGGCCAACATGGTGAAACCCTGTCTCTACTAAAAATACGAAAATTAGCTGGGCATGGTGGTGCGTGCCTGTAATCCCAGCTACTCAGGAGGCTGAGGCAGGAGAACTGCTTGAACCAGGACCGGGAGGCAGAGGTTGCAGTGAACCGAGATCACGCCATTGCACTCCAGCCTAGGCAACAAGAGTGAAGCTCTGTCTCAAAAAAAAAAAAAAATAGTAAGTAAAATTAAAAAATAAAAAATAAACAAAGTCGTGGGCTGGGCACTGTGGCTCACACCTGTGATTCTAGTAATTTGGGAGGCCAAGGTGGTGAGAGGGTCCCTTGAGGCCAGGAGTTCAAGACCAGCGTGGTTAACATAGCAAGACCCCATCTCTCAAAAAAAAAAAAAAGGAAAAAAAATTAAAAATTAAGGGGGCCTGGTGGTGTAGTCCTAGCTACTCCAGAGGCTAAGGCAGAGGGAATGCTTGAGCCCAGGAGTTTGAGGTTGCAGTGACCTATGATCACACCACTGCACTCCAGCCTAGGTGACTGAGACCGTATCCCAAACAAAGAATAAAAAACAGACAAAAGCTGTGAACGCTAAACAATCTGGAGAATCACATAAAAACAAAGTTCTAGCTTCTCTTTAAAAAGCTGAAGACGTGGTAATAGTGGACTCATCTTCTCACAGGGTAACAGGAGCTGAGAAACCTTTTCTTCTTTAGATATAAAGGAGGAGGCACACTTCACACACTCTAATAAGCACAGAACCATTCTCTTTTGTCTTACTCACACTATGCTTCATAAGCCATATTCTAAAAAAACCAACATAATCACAATTACATATAATATTTATTTTAAGCAATAAGCCTAGATGACCCAAATAATTCTGCAAGACTTGGACTTTTTAAAAAAGTCAAAGATGATGTAAAATGAAAGCAAAATGAAACACATGAATCTGAGAAACTAGGTGGCAGCATAATCCTACAGCAAGGAACTGGTCAATGCAACTACAAAATTTAGTCGCTTGATTCTACATCCTCAGTGAACAAAAATTGTTATCTTCCTTAGTAATCATATTGTTGGGGTAGTGCTGGAATTGTAATTCTAAGACTGTTGTGTATACATTGCAGGAAAAAGAAAATGAGCAACCATGGTGCTGTTGAGAACTGGGATTTTCAGCGTGGGAGAAAAGAAGAGTGAAATATAAAATCAAAGAAAAATCCTTGGGTCCTATGATTCCATGTTTAAGTATAGCATGAACTCATGATTTTTTTAAATGAAAAAACACAACTTATTTCCTAGCTCTAGTCACAGAAAAGGCCGAGAAACAATGACTAACTCACTAGTAATAAGCTCCTTAAGCACTCAGATTATGTTCTCCAAATACCATTTCCCACTAAAAGGCTTCTCGGAGAGAGAGCTATTTCCTAGCCAGGGGCAGAAAATGTACAAGGTAAGCCTCTAGACATACTGTCATACCAGATTTTAAAAAGCTATCAAAGACATCTCAGGTTGAATAAAATGAACTCAGGAGCTATCATGAAAAAAAAACTCCAATTAGCCAAACAGCGGACAAGCAATAAAAATAACCACACGATACAACACATATGAATTTTATTTATTTATTTTTTTGAGACAGAGTCTCACTTTGTCACCTGGGCTGGAGTTCAGTGGCATAATCTTGGCTTACTGCAACCTCCACCTCCCAGGTTCAAGTGATTCTCATGCCTCAGCCTCCTGAGTAGCTGGGATTACAGGTGTGCACCATCACGCCCAGCTGATTTTTGTATTTTTAGTAGAGACGGGGTTAGGCCATGTTGGCCAGGCTGGTGTCGAGCTCCTGGCCTCAAACGATCCACCGGTCTCGGCCTCCTAAAGCGCCAAGATTACAGATGTGAGCCATGCATGAATATTAAAAACATTATGCTAAATAAAAGAAGCCAGTCACTAAAGATCACATATGTTATGATTCAATTTATATGAAATGTCCAGAACAGGAAAATCCATAGGCACAGAAAGTAGATTAGTGGCTGCCTAAGGTTGAAGGTGAGGCAGTGTCAGGAGTCATGGGGGATGACTGCTACTCGGTCCAGGTTTCTTTTGGAGTTGATGAAAACAACCTAAATTTACATTGTAGTGATGTTTGTACAACTCTATGAACATACTAAAAACCACTGAATTGCAGTTAAAATGAATTTTAATTACACCTCCATAAAACTGTAGGGAAAAAAAATACCCCACTCTAATGGACTGAACCACAAATATGTTCAAATTTCTGAGTTTATTTTCAAATGTTTATTGGTCATTTTGGAGCACGCTAGGGATCTGTCAACTCTCTCTCTGGGTAACCAACGTTATGAGATAAAGTTTCTCTTTATAGAAGTAGTACAATACATTAAGGAATAGAATAGTTTTGAAACCCTAAATAAATTAATGGATCTAAGCAAGGATCAATAGCCACTAGCACCAGAAAAAAAGAGACAACCAGAATTGATGCTTCTTGATGCAAGTTTACACCACCACCAATAGGCAGTCTGCCAAAAAAATTTGCAAGGAAAAGAACCACAGAGAACCTACAGAGTAAAAGACTAGAGACTTTTCAAACAAAGGCAATGGAAAGACTTTGTGGATTCTGATCCAAAGAAAATTAGGAAAATTTGAACACAGACTAAATACTTGACATTAACGACTTGTTTAAAAAAATTTAGGGCGATTATACTACTGTAGCTATGCTTTGAAAAAAATTAAGAGTCTATAATTTATAAAATAATATGATGCCCGGGATTTGCTTTAAGACAAGCTGGAGTGAGGCCAGGCGCAATGGCTCACACCTGTAATCCCAGCACTTTGGGAGGCTGAGGTGGGTGGATCACCTGAGGTCAGGAGTTTGAGACCAGCCTGACCAATATAGTGAAACTCCATTTCTACTAAAAACACAAAATTAGCCGAGCGGGGTGGCACATGTCTGTATTCCCAGCTACTTGGGAGGCTGAGGCAGGAGAATCGCTTGAACCTGGGGGGTGGGGGTTGCGGTGAGCCGAGATTGCACCATTGCACTCCAGCCTGGGCAATAAGAGCAAAACTCTGTCTCAAATAAATAAATAAGATGGAGTGAACACATGAATAACAAGAAAGAGAAACAGCCTTGATATAGTTTGGCTCTGTGTCCCTACACAAATCTCATGTCAAATTGTAATCCCCACATGTCAGCAGAGGGATGAGCTGGGAGGTCAATGGATCATGGGGATGGTTCCCTCATGCTGTTCTCCTGATAGTTAGCGAGTTCTCACAAGAGCTGATGGTTTTAAAGTATGGCACTTCCTCATTCTCGCAGACATTCCCTCCTGCCACCTTGTGAAGAAGGTGCCTGCTTCCCCTTCGCCTTCCACCATAATTGTAAGTTTCCTAAGCCCTCCTCACTATGCTTCCTGTTAAGCCTGTGGAGCTGTGAGTCAATTAAACCACTTTCCTTTATATACCCAGTCTCAGGTAGTATTCTTTATAGCAGTGTGAAATGGACTAATATATATAGTAAATTGATATCACAGAGAGTGGGGTACTTCTATAAAGATACTTGAAAATGTGGAAGCGACTTTGGAACTGGGTAGCAGGCAGAGGTTGGAACAGTTTGGAGGGCTCAGAAGAAAACAGAAAGATGTAGGAAAGTCTGGAGCTTCCTAGAGACTTGTTGAATTGTTTTGACCAAAATGCTGATAGTGAGGTGAACAAAGAAGTCCAGGCTGAAGTGGTCTCAGATGGAGACGAAGAACTTATTGGGAACTGAAGTAAAGGTCACTCATGCTATGCTTTAGCAAAGAGACTGGCAGCATTCTGCCCCTGCCCTAGAGATCTGTGGAACTTTGAACTTGACAGAGATGATTTAGGGTATCTGGCAGAAGAAATTTCTAAGCAGCAAAGCATTCAAGACGTGACCTGGGTTATTCTGAAAGCATTCAGTTTTATGTATTCAGAAACAGATCATTTGAAATTGGGACTTAATGTTTAAAAGCTAATAAGCAGAGAATAAAAGTTTGGGAAATGTGTAACCTGACAATGGCATGGAAAAGAAAAAACCATTTTCTGGGAAGAAATTCAAGCTGGCTGCTAATTACCAAGAAAACAGAGAAAATGTCGTCAGGGCATGTCAGAAATCTTGGTGACAGCCCCTCTCATCACAGACTCAGAGGCTTAGGAGGAAAAAGCTAAAAGGGCCTAAGTTACAGCTTGGGCCATTGCTTCAGAGGGTTCCAGCCCCAAGCCTTGGCAGCTTCCATAAGGTGTTGGGCCTGCAGGTGCACAGAAGTCAAGAATTGAATCTCTGTCTAGATTGCACAGAACATATGGAAATGCCTGGATGCCCAGGCAGAAGTCTGCTGCAGGGGTGGAGCCCTCATGGAGAACCTGTGCTAGGGCCATGCAAAGGGGAAATGTGGGGTTGGGGCCCCCACACAGAGTCTGCACCAGGGCGCTGCCTAGTGGAGCTGTGAGGAGCAGACCACTGTTCTCCAGACCCCAGAAGGGTAGATCCACCAATAGCTTGCACCATGTACCCAGAAAAGCCACAGGCACTCAATGCCAGTCCATGAAGGAGCTGCCCAAGGCTATGGGATCCCACCCCTTGCATCAGCGTGCCCTGGATGTGAAACACAGAGTCAAAGGAGATTATTTTGGAGCTTTAAAATTTAATGACTGCCCGGCTGAATTTCAGACTTTAATGGGGTCTGTAGCCCCTTTGTTTTGGACAATTTCTCCCATTTGGAATGGGAACATTTGCCCAATGCCTGTATCCCCATTGTATCTTGGAAGTAACTAACTTGCTTTTGATTTTATAGGCTTATAGGTGGAAGGGACTTGTCTCAGATGAGACTATGGACTTGGGACTTTTGAGTTAATGCTGGAATGGGTTAAGACTTTGGGGGATGGTTGGGAAGGCATGATTGTTTTGAAATGTGAGGACAAGAGATCCTGGAGGGGCAAAGACTGAAATAATATGGTTTGGCTCTGTGTCCCCACCCCAAATCTCTTCTCAAATTGTAATACCCTCTCAATTGTAATACCTTCTCAATTGTAATACCCACATGTCAGGGGAGAGACCACGTGGGAGGTGATCAGATCATGGGGGTGGTTCCCCCCACACTTATCTCATGACAGTTCTCACGAGACCTGATGGTTTTAAAGTGTGGTACTTCCTTGTTCTTGTACACACTCCCTCCTGCCGACTTGTGAAGAAGATGCCTGCTCCCCCTTTGCCTTTCACCATGATTCTAAGTTTCCTGAGGCCTCCCAGCCATGGTTCCTGTTAAGCCTGCAGAACTGTGAGTCAAACCTCTTTCCTTTCCTCAGTCTCTGGTAATATTCTTTATAGCAGTGTGAGAAGAGACTAATACAAGCCTCACTGTTTTTTTTTTTTTCAGATGGAGTTTCGCTCTTGTTGCTCAGGCTGGAGTGCAATGGCGCAATCTCGGCTCACCGCAACCTCCATCTCCTGGGTTCAAGTGATTTTCCTGCCTCAGCCTCCTGAGTAGCTGGGATTACAGGCATGTATCACCACACCCAGTAATTTTGTATTTTTAGCAGAGACGGGGTTTCACCATGTTGGTCAGGCTGGTCTCAAACTCCTGACCTCAGGTGATCCACCTGCCTCAGCCTCCCAAAATGCTGGGATTAAAGGAGTGAGCCGCCACGCCCAGCTTACAAGCCTCATTTCTGAGATGGAGAAAGTTTTAGTGGCCTGAATAGAAGATCAAACCAACCACAACATTCTCTTTAGCCAAAACTCAATCCAGAGCAAGACCCTAACTGTTCAATTTTATGAAGTTTGTGAGAGGTAAGGAAGCTGCAGAAGAAAAATTTGAAGGCAGCAGAGGTTGGTTCATGAAGTTTACAGAAAGAAGCCATCCCCATAACATAAAAGTGCAAGGTAAAGCAGTGAGTGCTGATGAAAAAGCTGCAGCAAGTTACCCAGATGCTAAGATAATTGATGAAGGTGGCTATACTGAACAGAAGATTTTCAGTGTAGACAAAAGAGCCTTTTATTGGAAGATGATGCCATCTAGGACTTTCACAGCTGGAGACAAGTCAATGACTGGCTTCAAAGCTTCAAAGGACAGGCTGACTCTCTTGTTAGCAGCTAATGCACCTAGTGACTTTAAGTTGAGGCCTACACTAATTTACCATTCCAAAAATCTTAGGGCTCCTAAGAATTATGCTAAATCTATGCTAAATCTATGCTAGCTAAAATCTATGCTAAATCAGCCTGTGCTCTATAAATGGAACAAGACCTAGATGACAAACATCTGTTTACTGCATGGTTTACTGAATATTTTAAGGCCACTATTGAGACCTTCTGCTCAGAAAAATTGATTCCTTTGAAAATATTACTGCTCTTTCACAATGTACCTAGTCACCCAAGAGCTCTGATGGGGATGTACTAAGAGATTAATATTGTTTCCATGCCTACTGACATAACATCTATTCTGCAGCCCATGGATCAAGGAGTCATTTCAACTTTCAAGTCTTATTATTTAAGACATACATTTGATAAGGCAATAGCTACCATAGTGATTCTTCTGATGGGTCTGGGAAAAATCTATTGAAAACCTTCTGGAAAGGATTCATGATTCTACATGCCATTAAGAACAGTCATGGGGAGAGGTAAAAATATCAACATTAATAGGAGTTTGGAAGAAGTTGATTCTAACCCTCATGCATGACTGAAATGTTCAAGACTTCTGTGGAGGAAGTAACTACAGATGTGGTAGAAATAGCAAGAGAACTAGAGTTAGACACGGATCCTGAAGATGTGACTGAATTGCTCCCATCTCATGATAAAACTCGAACAAATGAGGAGCTGCTGCTTATGATGAGAAAGTGGTTACTTAGCCGGGCGTGGTGGCTCACGCCTGTAATCCCAGCACTTTGGGAGGCCAAGGTAGGAGGATGGCTTGAGCCCAGGAGTTCAAGACCAGCATGGGCAACATAGTGAGACCCTGTCTCTAAATAAATAAATAAATAAATAAATAAATAAATAAATAAATAAATAATTT
>NW_016804694.1:613408-650660 GCF_001698545.2 Rhinopithecus bieti
CATGGGCAACATAGTGAGACCCTGTCTCTAAATAAATAAATAAATAAATAAATAAATAAATAAATAAATAAATAATTTTTTAAAAAAAGAAAAGTAGTTTCTTTCTTTTCTTGTTTTTAAGAGATAGGGTCTCGCTATGTTGCCCAGGCTGGCCTTGAACTCCTGGGCTCAAGTGATCCTCCCACCTCGGCCTCCGAAGTAGCTAGGACCACAGGTGCATACTATCACACCCAGCAGAAAGTGGTTTCTTGAGATGGAATCTACTATTGGTAAAGATGCTGTGAACATTGTTGAAATGACAACAAAGGACTTACAATATAACATAAACTTAATTGATAAAGCAGTAGCAGAGTTTGAGAGGACTGACTCCAATTTTGAAACAAGTTCCTCTGTGGGTTAAATACTATCCAACATCATCACATACTACAGAAAAAGCTTTGTGAAAGGAAGGGTCAATAGATGCAGCAAACTTCATTAAGAAATTGCCACAGCCACTGCAACCTTGAGCAGCCACCAGATCTGTCAGCAGTCATCAATACTAAGGCAAGACCATAGCTGGGTGCAGTGGTTCACACCCTTAATCCCAGCTACTCAGGAGGCTAAGGCAGGAGGATTGCTTGAAGCCAAGAGTTCAAGGCCAGCTTGAGGGCAACATAATGAGATACCATCCCTGGAAAAAAAAAAAAAATTTTGGCTAGGCATGGTGGCATGTGCCTGTAATCCCAGCTACTTGAGGGACTGATGCAGGAGGAATGCATGCACCCAGGAGTTTGAGGCTGCAGTGAGATATGAGAGCACCACTGCACTCCAGCCTGGACAACAGTACCAGACCCCATCTCTCTTAAACAAAAATTATTATTGAGGCAAGACCTTATACCAGCAAAAAGATTATGACTCACTGAGGGCTCAAATGATCCTTAACATTTTTTAGCAATAACGTATTTTAAATTAAGGTCTGTAATTTTAAAAGACATGACTCTACTGCAAAATTAACAGACTACAGTACAGTGCAAACATAACTTTTATATGCATTGGGAAACAAAAAATTTGTGTGACTCGCTTTGAGGTGCTCTGAACTGAACGTGAACCCACAGTATCTCTGAGGTATGCCTGTAATACTTTAGCCAATTTAAAAATATCCCCAAACTAGTAACAGTGATAGAGAGGATTTGGAGAGCATGAGCAAAAGAGCTTACCTAAAGTGGGGAAGAACCCCACAAAAGCGTGCCAGTTATTCCACAAGGTCTAAATTGGATTTTAGTTGATCATCTTTCTTTCTATTTTTTTGGAGACGGGGTCTCGTTCTGTCACCTAGGCTGGAGTTCAGTGACATAATCACAGCTCACTGCAGCTTCTACCTCTTGGGTTCAAGAGATCCTCTCACCTCAGTCTCCTGAGTAGCTGGGACTAAAGGCACGTGCCACCACACCCAGCTAACTTTTGTGTTTTTAGAAGACAGGATCTTGCCATGTTGCCCAGGCTAGTCTCAAGTTTCTGATCTCAAGGTCTTGGCCTCCCAAAGTGCTGGGATTACAGGCACTGTACCCAGCCTTCTTCACTTTTAATAAGGGAATTCCTAAGCACCCACAGCCTTATTCACTTTGGCACTTCCACAAGTTGCTGGTTTCAACTAATGTAAAGGAAAATCGTAATTTGTCAAGCCTGGGACTCACTGTAGTAGACATACTAATGTAAACAAAACTTACTAACCAATGAAACTACAGAGGAAGAAGAGAACAAAATATTTTCTGACAAGAGGAGTTCTAGAAATTCAATTTTGCAAGTACATATTTATATTTACGGGAATCACACACAATTAAAAATGCAAATTTAAAAAATACATAACAGTTGACCTTGAGATAGGAGAATCACTTGAACCTGGGAGGTGGAGGTTGCAGTGAGCCGAGATCGTGCCACTCCACTCCAGCCTGGGCGACAGAACAAGACTCCGTCTCAAAAAAAAAAAAAGTAAAAAGCAAAGGAGGCCAGGTGCAGTGGCTCATGCCTGTAATTCCAATACTTTGGGAGGCCAAGGGAGGTGATCACCTGAAATTAGGAGTTTGAGACCAGCCTGCACAACATGGTGAAATCCCGTCTCTACTAAAAGTACAAAAATTAGCCAGGTGTGGTGGCATGCACCTGTAATTCCAGCTACTCGGGAACCTGAGGCGCAGAATTGCTTGAACCCAGGAGGTGGAGGTTGCAGTGAGCCAAGATCATGCCACTGTACTCCAGTCTGGGCGACAGAGTGAGACTCTGTCCCCCCCCAAAAAAAAGAAAAAACAGGAAAAGACAGATTTGCCACAGTTTTAAAATCAATTTATGTAAAAGCACGCTCTAAGTGACATTTGAAGGACCAATAACAAGCTGAGAAATAAAAGTCTGCCACACAACAAAGGATACTTTTTTTTTGAGATGGGAGTTTCGCTCTTGTTGCCCAGGCTGGAGTGCTATGGCATGATCTTGGCTCACTGCAACCTCTGCCTCCCGGGTTCAAGCAATTCTCCTGCCTCAGTCTCCCAAGTAGCTGGAATTACAGGCATGAGCCATCACGTCCAGCTAATTTTTTGTATTTTTAGTAGAGACAGGGTTTCTCCATGTTGGTCAGGCTGGTCTCGAACTCCCGACCTCAGGTGATCCACTCACCTCAGCCTCCCAAAGTGCTAGGATTACAGGCGTGTGCCACTGCGCCCGGCTAGGATACATTCTTAATAAAGAGCTCTTAAGATCAAGAAAAAGATCAACAATCTAATATTAAAAATGGACAAAAAAATTCAAAATTACAACAAGGTACTTTATAGATTAACCGGATTCAGCAAGATTTTTCAAGTAACATTACCTAGTTCTAGTGGCTTCACAGGAGATACAAGAACACTCCCACTTCCACTGCTTTGCCTAGAGCAGTCCTCTTCCAAGTCTTTGTTCAAATGACGCCTTTTCAGTGTGGCCTCCATCACCCTATTTGAAACTGTAACCTTATCTCCACTTCTCAACCCCCACTTATCTTTCTCTTTTCTCTCCACCTATCACCTAATATACTATATAATTTACTTATTTATGTCTATTTTTTATTCTGTCTCCCCTCCCACTATAATAATATAGTAGCCAAGGGGACAAGAATGTTCTTCTTTCATTGCTGAATCCCGAATATGGAAAACAGTGCTTGGGACAGGGTGGGAGTTCAGAAATTATTTGTTTAATAAATAAGAATTAAACTAGTTAAATTTTTTTTTCTTTTCGAAACGGAATCTTGCTTTGTTGCCCAGGCTAGAGTGCAGTGGTGTGATCTTGGCTCACTACAACCTCCACCTCCCAGGTTCAAGCGATTCTCCTGCCACAGCCTCATGTGTGGCTGGGATTACAGACAACTGACAACACACCTGGCTAATTTTTGTATTTTCAGTAGAAGCAGGGTTTCACTATATCGGCCAGGCTGGTCTTGAACTCCTCAACTCACGTGATCCTCCTGCCTCGGCCTCCCAAAGTGCTGGGATTACAGGCTTGAGCCACTGTCCCTGGCCAAATCTGTTAAATCTTGCTGGAGGAAGGCCGGGCGAGGTGGCTCACGCCTGTAATCCCAGCACTTTGGGAGTCCAAGGCAGGCAGATCACGACGTCAGGAGATCGAGACCATCTTGGCTAACATGGTGAAACCCCGTCTCTACTAAAAATACAAAAACAAAATTAGCTGGGCATGGTGACGGGTGCCTGTAGTCCCGGCTACTCAGGAGGCTGAGGCAGGAGAATGGCGTGAACCCAGGAGGGGGAGCTTGCAGTGAGCCGAGATCACGCCACTGCACTCCAGNGCGATTCTCCTGCCACAGCCTCATGTGTGGCTGGGATTACAGACACCTGACAACACACCTGGCTAATTTTTGTATTTTCAGTAGAAGCAGGGTTTCACTATATCGGCCAGGCTGGTCTTGAACTCCTCAACTCACGTGATCCTCCTGCCTCGGCCTCCCAAAGTGCTGGGATTACAGGCTTGAGCCACTGTCCCTGGCCAAATCTGTTAAATCTTGCTGGAGGAAGGCCGGGCGAGGTGGCTCACGCCTGTAATCCCAGCACTTTGGGAGTCCAAGGCAGGCAGATCACGACGTCAGGAGATCGAGACCATCTTGGCTAACATGGTGAAACCCCGTCTCTACTAAAAATACAAAAACAAAATTAGCTGGGCATGGTGACGGGTGCCTGTAGTCCCGGCTACTCAGGAGGCTGAGGCAGGAGAATGGCGTGAACCCAGGAGGGGGAGCTTGCAGTGAGCCGAGATCACGCCACTGCACTCCAGCCTGGGTGACAGAGTGAGACTCTGTCTCAAAAAAAAAAAAAAAGAAATATCTTGCCGGAGAAAATTTTGACAATATGAATTAAAAATATTTTAAATGCATATACCATTCTAAGTATTTATCTTAAGGAAATAATCACTGATGTGAGGAATGATATGTCCAAAAGATTATTTACTATAGCTGTGAATTAATTGTGAAAAACTGGAAACAGCCCATAGTGGAATATTTAATACATGAAAAATACTCACTATAATGCTAACTAGGGAAAAGTATGTCCAGTGATTCCATTTTTTTGAGTATATACAGGCCGGGCGCGGTGGCTCACGCCTGTAATCCCAGCACTTTGGGAGATGGAGGTGCGCGGATCATGAGGTCAAGAGATGGAGACCATTCTGGCTAACACGGTGAAATCCCGTCTCTACTAAAAATACAAAAAATCAGTGGGGTGTGGTGGCGCACGCCTGCAGTCCCAGCTACTCTGGAAGCTGAGGCAGGAGTATCACTTGAACCCAGGAGGCAGAGATTGCAGTGAGCCGAGATTGTGCCACTGAACTCCAGCCTGGGTGATAGAGCGAGACTCCGTCTCAAAAAAAAAAAAAAAAAAGTATATACATATGTTTAACAAAAATTAAATTATGGTTGGCTGGGCACGGTGGTATACACCTGTAATCCCAGCTACTCGGGAAACTGAGGCAGGAGAATCGCTTGAACCCAGGAGGCAGAGGTTGTAGTGAGCTGAGATCACACCACTGCACTCCAGCCTGGGTGACAAGAGCGAAGACTCTGCCTCAAATAAATAAATAAATAAATTTAATTATGGTGTATCAACTTAATGGAATGCTAGATGAGGTTCTCTTTCTCTCCTGATATGGAACTATTTCTAAGACTCAGTGAAAAAGGTAGACCTTAAAAAAAATAGTAAGGCTGCACTATAAGGAATACAGAACCAATTTCCAAGGTGCACTGCTATGTGTAAAAAGCATCAAATACTATTTCATTTTTTAAAATTGTTTCAAATTTACTGGCTCTACTTCCTACTGAATAAAAATGTTAGATATTTAAGTATTTTCTGTTGCAAACGTTTTCTTTTTTTTAAATTTGTGGCCAAATTCAAGTAAATTTTCAATATATCTCCCAACTGACTCCACAAATCAGTGTTGGAGCTGAATTAATTTTACTACCAAATGTATACTAAATCCATAATTATTTAACTGTAAATAAAGTGAAAATTACTGTCCAAACTAACTTCCTAAGTAATAAAATCAGTAAGTATGAAATCCATTCTGAAATTACGTTCCATAGAAATAGCTTCAAAAGCAGACATACAGGTCAGCCATGGTGGCTCACATCTCTAGTATCAGCACTATGAGAGGCCAAGGTGGGTCACTCGAGGTCAAGTTTGAGACCAGCCTGGCCAACATGGTGAAACCCTGTCTCTACCCCAAAAAATACAAAAATTAGCTGAGCGTGGTGGCAGGTGCCTGTAATCTCAGCTGCTTGGGAGTCTGAGGCAGGACAATCACTTGAGCCCAGGAGGCAGAGGTTGCAGTGAGCTGAGAATACGCCACTGCACTCCAGCCTGGGTGACAAGAGACCCTGTCTCAAAAAACAAAACAAAACAAAAACAGACATACACTGTTAAATTATAAAAGCTTATGACAAACAAACAAAGGCTCACAGCTACCAGTATAAATACTGAAAACAAATGTTCAGAGGGAGATAGATGATTGTGCTGTTTCATAAACACAGGACAGTAGGTCATGAAAGGGCACCCAAACCCCCAAGCATCCGGAGGTCTCTCATTCAGAAGCCTCTTTCAACTCAGCTTCTACCTTACCTGTTGTAAGACACACCAAAAGGTCTGTCACTTAGAAACACATGATTGGTAAGCAGGGCTTTGGGTATGTCAGACCTGGGTTCAAATCCTAGCTTTGCAATTTTCTAGAAGAATAATCTGATAAACCTCAATTCTCTTATCTGTAAAGTAAAATGGAGATCATCACCAACTAGTCAATGTTAGTAAATAAAATCACAGTGTCCGAAAAAGTAAAACGAAGAAGGAATTGTCTAAATAAGAAAATTAAAAATCCCAAAAGTCAAATACTCCAGCACAGTGAAAAGAACCCAAAGGAAATCCACTCTAACAAACACTGAGCTGGAAAGGGACCCTGAATTCCAAGTTTTGGTTCTTCTGTCACCAGCTTCAAGACCCTGGGTTTAAGATCTACAGTACCAGGGGACTGAAAATCCCTTCTGCCTGTGACACAACATGACTATTTAGTCAGACTAATATTTAGACTACCAAGGATGCTATTTACTGTAAATAACCCGAAGTATTACTTCCAAAAGTATTACTTCCAAAACTTTCTAAAATTTTCATTTAAATGCTTAGTTTTTATACCTTTAGGTCCTGATCAGTTTTCATTATGACTAAACTGCCAGTCAGGATATATACATAAGACTGTTTCCTTAACCAACTTGTCTTAAGGTCAGATTGCTAAACAGTAGCAAAATCAGAATTCAAAACCACATCTATCTCCAAAGACCAAACTCTATGGCATGCTTCTTCCTCAAATCTTCCTGACTCACCTTCTGCAACTAGCAGCTTGCCTTTGCAAAGTAAATGGAAGTCATCAGGAGTGCAATCAGAAGTCATGGAACAGAGTCAAGTTATCTGAGTTAGCTGAGGCTTGAACTTCTGACACAGTACTCTAACCAACTTAACTAGACATTTCAGCTACTTAAAAGGAGGCTGGGATACCAAAGAAAGAAAGAAAGAAAAACAAAAAGGAAGAAAGAAAAAGGAAAAAAAAGGGCAGGGTGCAGTGGCTCACGCCTATAATCCCAGCACTTTGGGAGGCTAAGGCAGGCAGATTACCTGAGCTCAGGAGTTTGAGACCAGCCCGGGCAACATGGTGAAACCCTATCTCTACAAAAAATACAAAAATTAACCAGGCATAGTGGCACACACCTATAGTCCCAGCTACTTGGGGGGCTGAGGCAAGAGAATTGCTTGAACCTGCGAGGTGGAGGTTGCAGTGAGCCGAGATCGCACCACTAAACTGCAGCTTGGGCAACAGAGCGAGAACTTGCCTCAAAAAGAAAAAGAAAAAAAAGGCAGGTAAATTTAAAACAAAAAAAACCAAAAACTTATTAATTGGAAACAAAACCAAAAATAAAACACCTCTGAAATTACAAGTAAATGGGGCAGTTCTTTCACGCATATTTTCAGGAGTCGAAGTTGTTCAAGATGAAATACTCAGTAAAATGACTGCTAGGTTATCTATAATCCATACTTGCAAACAATTAACAACACAAATAACTCTAAGTTATCCATAGTAGTGAATGGGGTAACAGATATACATATATTTGGCTTTAGAAATAAAGCATATAGTCTACATAGATAATCGGAAGTAATAGATATCTGGTGCTTAAAGTATATGATCACCTATATACATTTACCCCTCAAATTATAGCTTGATTTGGGCTAATCTCAAATTAATTTCCAAGTGGTAAGAGAGATCTGGACAAATGGTCTGAGAGACCAGGATTTCCAAAAAAATACAGTAATATAATAAAAACCGCAACTTCCTCATATCAATAGAAAAGAACGTTTTAACACATTCTTATCAATTCCACAAAGAATAACTCAACTAGGCACAGAAAAGTAACATTTCAATTCCTACTGCACACTAGAACCAAGTTAGCACCTTGCTGTTTCTATTAAACAATCTAGGATTAAAAAATGGTTTTGAATAATCCCATATACGGATAATCCAAAGGCAAACAGACACACACAAACTCACCATTTACAAGCCTTCGTCACCAAGCACTTACAAAATACATTTCATAAGACAGAATAGAAAATGGAGCAAGAGGTGAGGTCACCTACCACTTTAGTTCTATTGAAAGAGAGAAGTCATTATGTGCTCTCCCCAAACAGTAGGTAGCCTCCAAAAACAACACACACCCCTACACCCCCCTAAATCTGGTGTTGTCATTCAGTGGGGTGACCTAGGAAGGCCTTTGAAATGTGTGGTATCAACTCAGAGGGAATAAGACCGCATACAACGCCACAAAACATCAAATAAATTAAAAAGTATAAAGATAATACATCTAAAATTAAGAACTAGGCATAGAATCTCTCTCTGAGAGATGATTTCCAAGAGCTGATTTCCAAGACCCTTTGCAATTAAACGTTAGTACATGATGCAAGTTCTTTAGGCTTAGCCTCACTTGCTGAATGAAGCCTGCTACCTGAGTTTCTACTAGGCTGTGACCAACTTCTGAACTTGCCACGATAGCACTAAACTACTGTTATGCATCCCACTGATAAAACTGGACATGTGGAGCTTAATACACCAAACCAGAACCATCAACGTTTGTTAAAGAACTCTCCCGTTACTATTGTGATGCCCACTCCGGAAGATTATCTGCATTTGGTTGAGGTTTAGACAGAAGAGAAGCAGTTAACAGACACTGACTGTATACACAGCGGTCTGCCAGCACAGTGCAAAAAAGCCGATGTGCTTTGCAGGCTCAGGAAGTTGACTAACCCAAAGAAAAGCCCCATACCCTCCATGAAAGGGAGTGTGTGGTTGGTAGAACCCAAAGTAAACACGGAAAAACTCATTCAAGAATTTCCTTAAGGCCTACCGTGCAGACGTTGGAGGCAAGTTAAGACGTTGGGGAGCAGGTAAGAGAGAGACCAGAGTTCAGAAACAGACCGATAATGATCTACCAGCTCCGGTGGGGGGTCCAAGTTAGGGGAGTTTGTGCCTCCTCTGTGGAGTTGGGGAGGAAAGGTACCGGGCGGGCTCTGGTCCTCCTCCGACAGCCCTTTCCAGCAGGCCTGGGGCTGCTAAGACCCAGGCCTGGCGTTCAGCAACAGCAGCTCTCTGCCACATGGTTGCTGGAGAGCGACCCTCCGAGCTGCCCCGAGGCCATGTGGCTGCGGCCACAGGGTGCCCAAACCCTGTGCACATTCAAGACGCGAAACCAGAGCAGAGAAGGTGCCGGAGGAAAATCCAAAGAATGGGATGTTGGGGTACAAGACTCACTTCCTTTGGGCTTTGTCCTTCTTGGCCTTGGTCCTTTTCTTTCGGGCCTGGAGCGCAAGCACTGCAGGAGAGAGGGATGGATGAAGGGCGAATGTGGAGGAAAGGAGGTGACCAAGGTGAGGGTGGAGACCCAGCAGGGGCGCCAGGCCCGGCTGCTGGGCCTGCCTCAGGGGCGGCTGCGGTACGAGCGCGGAGGCTCCGGCAAGGCGGCCGGCCGGGGGTCTGGCGGCCCACGGGGCACAGAGCAGCACCCGGGCGGGATGCGCCGGAGGGGTCTCAGGCAGGGTCAGGGGGCGGGCGGGCGGAGGTCTGCCTCGCCCGCCAAGGTCCGGGCCCTGGAGTGGCCCCAAGGCGCAAGCCGGCCTGGCAGGGAACAGGGGGCGGCGACGGCAGGCGCCGGAGGACGCCGGGGCTGAGGGGCGCGGACCCGCAGCCCAGAGGCGGGGGATGTGGGGCGGCGCCACCTCAGTGGAGGGGCGCCGCAAGCCTGGGGACCGAACCGCGGCAGTTAGGAGAAGCTCCGGGCGCTGACCCGGGCCTCGCCCCGGCGGCCGTTGCCCCTCGTGGCGGAGGCCGCGCCACCGCTCACCTTTCCGCTCCATGGTGAGACCGGTAACCGCCAAGCGCCTGCGCACTCGAGTGGTGGTGACTCCAGCTCCCGCCGCGGCCCAAAACCGAGCCCGCGCACACTCCACCCCCAGTCCCGCCCCGCCCCCGCCCCACCGTGCCGCGCGCGCCTGCGCATTGGGCGCGGAGCCTACCACCTGCTCCCGAGGAGGGGGCGGCAAGGAGAGGGAGGGGGCGCTGAGAGGAGGAACGTCTGGGGTGAACGTTGAAGGAGTGTTAGAGATCTAAGCTTGGAAACCTGGCAAGGTTAGTTTTGTTCTATTTGCTTAGAAAAGGCGCAGAGAGCGGCAGGGCTCCCTGCATGCTGCTGAGTCAGCTTCAGAGGCAATTGGGATCTGCCTCAGTTTCCTGGCCTGTAAAATGGATTAATCAGGCGTGTCCCAGTTTCTTCTTCCCTGAGCTATTGTGAGCCCAGTTGAGATACTATTTAAAGAAAATGGAAAAAAATTACATGTGAGAAAGAAAAGGGAGTGGGAGCAACACAAAAAGGCTGGAAGGAAAGAACCTGTGACCCTATCATCACTTGAAAAGTAAAAACTTCAAAAGTGAATTTTCTCTTGAAATTTCAAGTTTAAATGAAAGCTGTAAAGGAAAGAAAGGGAAATGAGAATAAAAACGTTTAATGTTTTCTTATTCTACCACCTTCAATACATGATAAAGTTGTCTTGTTTATAAGTTTTTTTTTTTTTACTTTTCTAAGTGCATTATCTCATTTGATGTTTATGGCAACTTAAAGGCAAAATAGTTATTACTTCCATTACACAAAGACACTAAACCTAAGAGGACCTGCCTATGGATTCAGAATCTTGGTGTACGACCCAGTTATTTAATCATCAAGCCCTTATTGTATAGCAGGCTCAGCAACGTTTTTCTTTGGGCCAGATAGTAAATATTTAGGCTTTGTGGACCATAAGATCTCTTTCTCAGCTACTCAACTCTGCCACTGGAGCTCAAAAGCAGTCATAGAAAATATGGGCTGTGTTCCTATAAAGATTTATTTATGGACACTGAAATTTGAATTTCGTATAATTTTCACATGTCATAAAATGTTCTTCTATTGATTTAAACATGGCCTTGTTAGGTTTTGAAGGGAAGGTGAGGGTTAAAGAAAGAGGAGTAGTCTTGCTCTGCTACTCAGGCGGAGTACAGTAGCATGATCTCGGCTCACTGCAGCCTGGATATCCAGGGCTCAAGTGATCCTCCCACCTCAGCCTCCCAAGGTGCTGGAATTACAAGTGTGAGCTACTGAGCCACGCCCTTTTTATCTTTTTTCAACCGTTTCAACTATTCTTATTTCAGATCTTTATTTACCAGCCCCTATTGTAAAGTACCACAGCTGGTCAGAGTGGAAGCTCTGAAGACCTTTGCTCTAAACAAGCAATTGAGAAGGGAAGATGAGAGGGCGGTAGTACAGCAGAAGTCAAGCATGGGGTAAGTAAATTGAGCAAAGTAAGTAATTAAGCCCATCCACAGAGGAGGCCATTTTTGAGCTGGGTCTTAGGAAATATGTAAGATTTCTGTAGGTGGAGAAGGAGATGTCAGGCATTCCTGAATGAGAAAATACGTTGAGCAAAAAGGCACAGACGTGGACACCTGTAGGTGGGGGCTAGGATTGGGGCTGGTAACAACTGAAGGGATGAAATGGAAGGTGAGGCTGGAAAGGCAGGTTAGCCAAATTTGAAATTTAGATAATTGATATATGTTGCATGGAACCTGAATGATAGCATGTCTGGGTATATTGCAAAAGAAGACAATACCTGTTGGCCAAGGAAGGATGCAGCCCAGTCTATTCCCTGCTGTAAAGTTGAAAACAAAGGAAGGTTAGGACAGACAGGGAAGCCCTAGACTCTGAGGATTGTGTGAGTTCAGGATAACCACATGTGGTTTAGAAAAGACAGGGAGAGAGCAGATGGCTAGGAAAAATCCCAGAATTGGGAAAGTACTGCCCACCCCAAAGTAAACTGTTTGAGTGTAGAGACCCTGCTTAGGTTTTCCTTGATGTATACTCAGTGCCTACACAGTGTCAGGCACTTAGTAGGTGCTCAAATATTTGTCTAATAAAAGAATAAATGGGCCGGGTACAGTGGCTCATGCCTGTAATCCCAGCACTTTGGGAGGCTGAGGCGAGCAGATCAAAGGTCAAGAGATTGAGACCATCCTGGCCAACGTGGTGAAACCCCATCTCTACTAAAAGTACAAAATTAGCCAGCCGTGGTGGCACATGCCTGTAATCCCAGCTACTTGGGAGGCTGAGGCAGGAGAATCACTTGAACCTGGGAGGCGGAGGTTGCAGTGAACAGATTGCACCATTGCACTCCAGCCTGGGCAACAAGAGCAAAACTCTGTCTCAAAAGAAAAAAAAAAAGAATAAATGATCTGCAGTTTATGAGAAATATCAGGATGAAAGAGAAAACGCTGAGAGGGACAATATTAGAGCTGTATTAAATCTAAATTGGTTATTGCAGACCCATCAAAAAGGAAATACGTTCAGCTTAGCATGAGACAGTCATACCCATTCTGACTGAGCGACTGTTGCTTCTCTAAGAGCTTACTAACTTTGATAACACATTTTCAGAATTTTTCCAGAGTCAGTGTGAAGTTCACTGGACTGAGTTCCCAGAATTGACCATTTCTCTTTTTTGTCCATCTGTTTTTCTCTATTCCTCCATCATGTTTTGGCTCTCCACTTTTTCTAAGATCTCTATAATTGTTCATATAAGTAAGTTTGTTCATTTCCCCTATTCTACAACCATCCCCTTTTTGTGCATTTTGCTTTAAATCTAACTTTAAAATCAGTTTTTTCTCCCAAGTTTGCAGAACTTGGCCTATTCTGGACTTTTACCCTTCCAGAATTTATTTATTTATTTTTCTTTGACAGGGTCTCACTCTGTCACCCAGGCAGGAGTGCAGTGGCGAAATCTCGGCTCACTGCAACCTGAGCTCAAGCAATTTTTTCACCTCAGCCTTCCCAGTAGCTGGAACTACTAGAGGCACATGCCACCATATCCGCTTGATTTTTGTATTTTTTGTAGAGATGGGGTTTTGTCACGTTACCCAGGCTGGCTTGGAACTCCTGGTCTAAAACAATCTGCTTGCCTTAGGCTCCCCAGAAACTGTTCCTAAAAGTGGTAGCAAAAATAATTAAAAAAAAAAAAAAAACAGTATAGGCCAGGCACGGTGGCTCACGCCTGTAATCCCAACACTTAGGGAGGCAGAGGCGGGAGGATACCTTGAATCCAGGAGTTAGAGACCTGTCTGGGCAATCCAGCAAGACCCCTTTCTGCACAAAAAGGGGGGAAAAAAAAGACAAACAAAAAAAGTGGTAGCTATTCATTCTTACATGCATACCCTTCTCCATTGGTGTTTTTTTCCTGCAAGTCCCTTTAAAAGTAGAGGTATTCAGAAACCATAACCCATCATATTTTTGGCTGCTCATGGGTTGTCTCAGAATTTAATTTCTGAAAAGATCCTATCTCTTTTGAGCTGACTTACTTGTTAAGACTGCCCGGAATCTTCTCTAATGCTTCTTTGACATTTTTGAAGTCTGAACGTCTAAAGTTGAGTTCACGTGTTTCCTCATACCCAACATTCTCTGCCTTGATTATCACAAATTATTATGCTTTCTCTAAAGTTTTAATATGACTTAAATCCAAAGCAGCACATCCCGTTGTGGCATTCACGACGTCCTGTGAGATAAAATGGACAACAGGAGAAAGTGAAAATACATGAGATGATTTATTTTGAATGAGTTAAGATTTCCAATAGCTGTCTGCATAATTGGAGAACCCCAACAAAACTTTCTCTCATCTTTTGAATACGTAGTTTTGTTAATTGTATTGAGAAAATCTATAATTATGTTATAGGCCTGGGTATCAGGAAACAAATGGCACATTTAAAGGCTAATTGAAAAGAATGTAATGAAGGAATAAAGGTGTTAAGGAAGACAAACAAGGGATAGTCAGACATCCAGGGACTAGCAGCAGCTGGAGTTTTTACCATCTCTAGGCCTGAAGGGAGAAAAGGAGGGAGATGTTATCATAACCCAGGGAGAGGTTTATTATTAATAGTTTGCTAGGGTCCGGGTGCGGTGGCTCACACCTGTAATCCCAGCACTTTGGAAGGCCAAGGCAGGTGAATCACCTGAGGTCAGGAGTTCAAGACCAGCCTGTGCAACATGATGAAACCCCGTCTCTACTAAAAATACAAAAAAAAAAAAAAAAATTAACCAGGCATGGTGGCGGACGCCTGTAATCCCAGCTACTTGGGAGGCTGAGGCAGGAGAATCGCTTGGATCTGGGAGGCAGAGGTTGCAGTGAGCCGAGATTGCGCCACTGTACTCCAGCCTGGGCGACAAAAGCAAAACTCCATCTAAAAAAAAAAAAAAAGTTTTCCAAGGCTGCCATAACAAAGTACCACAAACTGGTTAGCTTAAACAACAGAAATTTCTTGTCTCACAGGCTTAGAAGTCTGAAATCAAGGTGTTGGCAGGGTTGGTTCGTTCTGAGGGCTGTGAGGGAGAATGTGTTTCAGGCCCTTCTGCGTGCCTTCTAGATAACCCTCATCTCCCTCACCACATGCTCTTCCCTGTGCACCTGTCTCTCATTGTGTTGGGATTTCCCCTTTTTATAAGGACACCAGTCATACTGCATTGGGCCCCATTCTAAAACCTCATTTTAACTTGATTACCTCTGGAAAGACTCTGTCTCCAAATAAGGACACATTCTGAGGTGCTGAAGATTAGGACTCCAACATATCTTTTGTTGGGTGGGGGCAAAATTCAACCCGTAAAAGAGCTGTAGTAAGAGAGGCCCGCCTGGCAGCAGCTGTGCCCTTTAATGAACCCTGCAGGGAGAGGGCAGGGAAATAAAGACCCACATCTTCTCAAACAAGTGCCTCACCACTGACAAAACCCAGCTGGAAGTTAAATGGCAAGGAAGCCTGGGTGATGCAGTCCATACAAGCCACCCTCCCAGGGCATAAAGCAGGGTGGAGAAAGGTGGAGAGTGGATCCGGAGGGCCAAACAGAGAATATCCAGCACGGCCTGTCTGGGCAGTCAGACACCCAAAGCAGCTGGCATTTTCCAAGCAGGTAAGTTTGCCTCTCGGGCACCCTGATCCCTGGAGAACCAATGCCACCTGGAGATGACCCCATTTCTGGCTTCATTCTATAAAAGCTAAAGTTTCACAAAGAAATTGTGCTGGGGTGAAAGATTCGGGGGCGTAGGTGGAGAAGATGAAAGAATAAAGACCTTAGCTTGGTGGGGTGGGAATAAAGGCAGTAGTGAGGAGGGGAAGGGGATTCTCTAAGAATGAGGAGGTTGGAGATTGGTGATTCCTGAGCAGATAGGGCCCTTGCTCTGCTCCCTGGAAGTGTTCTGGGTGGGACCAATGTGTTGCAAACTGACCTTAGTTGATCATGCACAACTCTTAGCTTTTTTTGGTTGGGAGTGATGCTTGCCAGAGAAGCTTGACATGGTGAGGGTTTGCCTCCCTGACAGGCCAATTCCCAGGACATAAAGAAAAATTTCAGACTAGAATCTGCTGCATACATGTTTGTTGCACACTCATTAGCAGGCAGGCACAAAACAGGTCCTGTAACCTTGTCCTGTAAGTTCTTTGAGGTCCCAGCTCTCTGTCCTTTTAGGTGCTCTGACCACAGCATGAATGAAAGATTTACTCATGGCAGGGACAACAATATCCCAGTCAGGACTCACCCTCACAGTCGGGATCAGGCAACTAGAGATGGAGTCTCCCTTATGTTTGTTATGCTGTTCCAAACCCGATTCACATCACAGGTGTTATCAGAAGTGGGTTTTCACTGGTGAAAAGAGTTGCTTGTTAATTTGTATAATGGGTTTTAGAAAAGGGCTGTCACTGTAAAAATTTATGGCAGTCAATGACTCTGAATTACTTTGTTACAGTCACTTTCTGACTAGAATATTTACTAACCACTCTTGGAATGGAAATTGCTGATTAAAACACAAGATGCACCTAGGTATGTAAGTGACTTAAGATCAAAAGTCTGACTAGGCATGGTGGCTCATGCCTGTAATCCCAGCACTTTGGAAGGCTGAGGCGGGCAGATCACCTGAGGTCAGGAGTTTGAGAACAGCCTGGCCAACATGGCAAAACCCTGTCTCTACTAAAAATACAAAAATTAGCCAGGCATGGTGGCTCATGTCTGTAATCCCAGCTACTTGGGAGGCTAAGGCAGGAGAATCGCTTGAACCTGGGAGGCGGAGGTTTCAGGGAGTGGAGATCACGCCACTGCACTCTAGCCTGGGTGACAGAGTGAGACTCCGTCAAGATCAAAAGTCTTTACTGTTTTCTGAGCAGTGTGTAAACCTCCCAGACTCTTATGTGACCCTTGAGAGACAAGCTCTATAAGGACTGTGATTTAATGTCTCCATCGTGGCAGGCTCAGGGTCACACTGAAGTCAATTTAGGAAATACATAGAAATGGACAACATGGCTTACACATTTGAGATCTGATTTCTACTGGCTTGCAATGTTAAATCCATTTTTTTTTGTTTCCTTCTTTCAAATACTTTCCACCATACTTACCCTCATGACAGATACTTATACTTCAGCCCTTAGGCTGTGAGAAGCAAAGAAGGAAAAAAATAGGCCTTGCTAAGCTAACTCTTATATAACAATTACTGGCCAGGTGCGATGGCTCATGCCTGTAATCCCAACACTTTGGGAGGCCGAGGTGAGCGAATCACGAGGTCAGGAGTTGGAGACCAGCCTGACCAACATGGTGAAACCCTGTCTCTACTAAAAAATTAGCCAGGCATGGTGGCGCCCACCTGTAATCCCAGCTATACAGGAGGCTGAGGCAGGAGAATCGCTAGAACCCGGGAGGTGGAGGTTGCAGTGAGCTGAGGTCGTGCCACTGCACTCCAGCCTGGGTGACAGAGCGAGACTCTGTCTCAAACAACAACAAAACAATTACTGTTTACTAGACACTGTTGTCCCACAACCCTGAAACCCTACAAGATAGGTACTATTATTTTAATCTCTGACAGGAGAAAACTGAGGTACAACCAAGATCATGCAAGGTAATAAGAAGCAAGGTTTTGAATCTGGGAAGTCGGACTCTGGAATTCATACTCTCAGCCACGCACTATATTACCTACCCAGTGTAGTGGGGATGGATAGATAAGTAAGTAATTAAATACAACGTACAATGGTACATGCAGAAACTACCCTGGAAGCACAAGAAAAACTCACTCAGCTCAGGATTTGTGGAGAGGCAAGGAAAGAGGCATTTCTTGGATGAGTGACACCTGGACAAAGTTGGAAAGCAAGAGTAGGTATCAGCTGCACACAAAAGGGAGGAAAGAAAACTCCAGAGAAAACAGCATGGTATCACAGGTATAAAATGTAAGGGGGCCAAGGCACAGTGGCTCACGCCTGTAATCCCGGCACTTTGGGAGGCTGAGGCAGGAGGATTGCTTGAGGTCAGGAGTTCAGGACCAGACTGTGCAACAAACTGAGACCTTGTCTCTACAAAAATAAAAAATTTAAATAGCTGGGCATATTGGCATGCACCTGTGGTCCCAACTACTCAGGAGGCTGAGGTAGGAGGATTGCTTGAGCCCAGGAGGTTGTTGCAGTGAGCCGTAATTGTGCCACTGTACTTCAGCTTGGGTGATAGTGAGACCCTCTCTCAAAAAAACAAAACAAACAAACAAAAATATATATATAATGCAAGTGGGGAGTGGTGAGAGATAGCTTGCCCACAAATATTTAAGAAAAAAAAAGAGGGCCCCTCTTTTTTTGGGCAGGCACTGTGTTTGGTGCTGGGGTAACAAATAGCAGGGACAGCACATCTCAGGAACTTGAACTTTCAAGCATTATGCTCCCTTACCCACTAAAATAATCTTAAAAACTAGCCCTAGGCAAAACACTCAACAAACTAGGAATAGAAAGGAACTTTCTCAACCTGATCAAGGTCATCTATGAAACACCCACAGCTAACATCATATTTAATGATGAAAGGCTGAATGCCCTCCCGCTAAGATCAGGAACCAGAGGAGATGTCCACTCTCACCACTCCTGTTCAGTACTGTGCTGGAGGTTCTAGCCAGAAACAATAGGCAAGAAAATTAAATAAAAGGCATACAGATTGGAAAGGAATTTGAAATTTTAAAATAAAGCTGTTATATCATAGTTTTGAATGCCATCCAATGGAATTTAAATATATATAGCAATTTGTTATGTACCATCATCCATTTATATAGAGAGATATATAAAGCAAAAGCACTCTTGGAACTATAAGAAATTGTACATTACTCCTTTTTCTCCTTGAACTTGCCTTTCTATTCCATTTGGTTCTCACAGAAGTTTATCCTCTGGTAATTTTATGCTTGAAAGTCTTTTATCGATCATCCTTTCATACTTCTCTGCCACACAAGTGTGCATTTACATAGAAATTTAATTTGTAAAAACATTTCCTCGGACCATAATCCATTAAAAAGTTCCTTACCTATTATTACAAGTATTATTATTGCATGATTAATCAAAGTAACACATAGCATCATTTTTCAATAAATGAAATTTTATTGCAAATGCATCTCAGTGTGATGGTATGTGATTTTTCTCAATGAGTCCTACATCATTCCTTTTTTTTTTTTTAAATTAAGAAAACTTACATAAAACAAGTAGATGGGAATGAAAAGGGGTTTGCTATAGCAATAGCATTCAGTTCTTTTGGAACTCTTTCCAAATAATGTGCCAAAAATCACACAACAATCATAGTCCAAACTCATTTTAATGACCCATCAGCTGACAATTCCAGGAGGTCTTTATTCAATTTTGTTGAAAACAAATAATTGGAAGCTACCTAACTTACAAAAAGATGTGTTACTTGGTCATTAAAGTTACTTACTTTTTTAATCCAGACACCAGTATTTCAGTATATTCCTTAGAGTGGACCGCTGGGAGATTTACACACCTGCTGGCAATGCACCTGAGATTCACTGGGGGAGGGAGAGAGGCGTTTTTGTTTGCTTGCTTGCTTGCTACTTTTGTCTGCTCCACCACTCCTTGGAATGAAAGCTCCATAAAGGCTGAGATGTTTGACCTTTGTTCACTACTGTATCTCTAGGACATAGAAAGCTGTTGGATACCCTAACCATGTGATGCTTGGTGCTTGATGAATGTATGTGGGATGTTATGAAAGAATGTAAAACCTGTTTCTGGCTGTATGGTTTCAGGGGGCGAGGAAAAGAGGCAAAGAGACAGAAGCACCTGGTGCTGCACTGATTTGGGTTTCTCAGTCCAAAGGCACCAAAAGGTCACCTTTCTCCAAATCGAAGATGCAGCGTGGAGCAGAGAAAAGGCCTAATCTTTGGAATCCAACCTGGGTTTGAATTCTGACAGTGATATTGAATAACTGTAATTTTGGGGCAAACTCCTGGTCTTAGATTCTTCCCCTGTGTAAAAAGAATAATTGGCCCTCCTTCCAGGAGAGGCAGAGGAGGAAGTGACCATGAAATATGATAATGCCTGTCAGGAATCTGCACCATCTCTTGCACTCATTAATGTGAATTGTCCTTCCTTCCAACTCTGCCTCTTTCCTCCTTGGTGGCACCACCCTTGCCTCTAACCAGCCTGGAAATTTATATTACTGGGCTCATCCTGAACCCTTGCTGCTGTAGATACTAAGCAGCAGACAAAATGTTAGACTTAGGGGCTTTGGTGGAATCTAGGGCAGTGGGAAAATGTACCCTCATCTCGTCATTTAGAAAATGGGGGTAATAGGCTGGGTGCGGTGGCTCATGTCTGTAATCCAAGCACCTTGGGAGGCAGAGGCAGGTGGATCACCTAAGGTTAGGAGTTCGAGACCAGCCTGGCCAACATGGTGAAACCCCATTTCTGCTAAAATACAAAACTTAGGCCTGGTGCTGTGGCTCACTCCTATAATCCTAGCACTTTGGGAGGTTGAGGTGGGTGGATCACCTGAGGTCAGGAGTTCGAGACTAGCCTGGCCAACATAGTGAAACCCCGTCTCCACTAAAATACAAAATTAGCCGGGCATGGTGGAGCACGCCTATAATCCCAGCTACCCGGGAGGCTGAGGTAGAAGAATCGCTTGAACCCGGGAGGCGGAGGTGGCAGTGAGCCAAGATCGCATCATTGCACTCCTGCCTGGGTGACACAGCAAGACTCCATCTCAAAAAAAAAAAAANGCTGGGTGCGGTGGCTCATGTCTGTAATCCAAGCACCTTGGGAGGCAGAGGCAGGTGGATCACCTAAGGTTAGGAGTTCGAGACCAGCCTGGCCAACATGGTGAAACCCCATTTCTGCTAAAAATACAAAACTTAGGCCTGGTGCTGTGGCTCACTCCTATAATCCTAGCACTTTGGGAGGTTGAGGTGGGTGGATCACCTGAGGTCAGGAGTTCGAGACTAGCCTGGCCAACATAGTGAAACCCCGTCTCCACTAAAAATACAAAAATTAGCCGGGCATGGTGGAGCACGCCTATAATCCCAGCTACCCGGGAGGCTGAGGTAGAAGAATCGCTTGAACCCGGGAGGCGGAGGTGGCAGTGAGCCAAGATCGCATCATTGCACTCCTGCCTGGGTGACACAGCAAGACTCCATCTCAAAAAAAAAAAAAAAAAAGGCGGGGGGGGGCGTAATAGCCCTACCTCAGGATTTTCGTGCAGGTTAATGTGTTGACTTTCATGAAGTGCTTTGAACAGAGCTTAACACACAGCGAAGGGTTGATAAATGGGTGTTGTTATTCTATTTTGGCCTGCCTGTAGGCCACTGATAAAAACACACCTGTTATCTGGAAGAGAAGGGGCAGCCCAGCATAATTGTGGAGTGAGAGAGTAGGAATTTTCTCAGATGCTCTGTCTCCTATGCATCCTTTATAACATGCATTGAGATCTCACAGAGTCAGATACTACAGGCGGAATGAAAACCAGTGGTCAGGTTTCAGGGGATGTAGCAGGTTAAGGGCACCATAGGTATCTGTGACCAGAAGAGCCACATGCTTTCCTCTAGCCCCCTATCCACAGGACTTTCCCAATGCCCCCAGCAGAGGGTGAGGTAAAGTCCTGTCCTGCCTCCTCCACATCCTCACAGCCCTCTTCTCTGAAACAACTTGGTCAGTGCACCCAGCATTATAGTCTCTGAGTTACATGCACTCTCCCCCTCAGCCTATGACTTCTTCCAGAGAAGGAACTCATCCTGTAAAACCACAGACAGGCATAAGGCTCAGTACAAAGCAAGCGCTCAAATATTCCTTCAGTGAAGAAATCTGGAGGTAAATTGCTGATGTCACAGGTTGACCAAGGACAGCCTCCCCTGGGATTGGAGAGGCAGCTTCCTAAAACAATTGGAGAGGGTAAGGGAATGGCCATAGTTTCGGTCGACTCCCCTGGCAGTTTCTCAAGTTTATTAAACCTAAGGAAAGGATGCTGGAAACAAACGTAGTTCTGGAGCTGCCTAGAGGGCTGTGTCCAGGTATGGGGAGCTGGCCCCACTTCCCAAGTTGTTTATCTTAATTTCCTTGAGAACAAGAAATGCATGTTAGGATAGGTTATTTTTCTTTCAGATTTAACCAAGGCACCCCATGATTTGCTGGATTTTTTCTAAAGTTCTATAACACTGGGAAGGGGGAAAGGGGAATTCCTCCACTATTATGACAGTCTATGCTTTACAGTAAAGCAAAAACCCCACAGAGTTTATCTGTAGGCAGCAGAAGTACAGGAGATTCGCTTTTCCCCTACTTTTCTGTATCGCAGAAAAATATTTGCTTTTAAGAGAAATCTATAAGATACAGAAAAGTAGGGGAATAATACTTGCTCTTCAAGGAAGTTATAGGTGAGAGCCACCGTGCCTGGCCACTGTAGTTTTTCTTAATTAATTTTTGAGTTGTACATATCACATAGTATTGTAATATATTCTGTCCCTCTAGCTTGTTCAAATTATGGAGATCTTGAGGGCAAGGACTATCTTGAATATTTGATCCAAACATGCATGGATGAATAAGAAAATAAATGCATGGGTAGGTACATGAATGAATGAATGAAAAAATTCAGATATATAAAAGCTGTTTGCTTTTAGGCCATATTCTATTTTTTTTTTTGTTTTGTTTTGTTTTGTTTTGTTTTGAGACGGAGTCTTGCTCTGTCGCCCAAGCTGGAGTGCAGTGGCCGGATCTCAGCTCACTGCAAGCTCCGCCTCCCGGGTTCACGCCATTCTCCTGCCTCAGCCTCCTGAGTAGCTGGGACTACAGGCGCCCGCCACCTCGCCTGGCTAGTTTTTTGTATTTTTAGTAGAGACAGGGTTTCACCGTGTTAGCCAGGATGGTCTCGATCTCCTGACCTTGTGATCCGCCCGCCTCGGCCTCCCAAAGTGCTGGGATTACAGGCTTGAGCCACCGCGCCCGGCCTAGGCCATATTCAGATAGGAGTGAGTGGTAAGCCAAAATTAATTTGTTAAGGCTTTTTTTTTTTCTTTGATGATACACACAAACCACTGTTTGGAGCTATCAATCTGAAGCTGAGAGACCTCAGAACTCAGCAACATGCGTTTCATCCTCAAGCTCATTCATCTCTCAGCAATTTTAGGTGCCATCTTTTCTCTTTTCTTTTCTCTTCTCTTCTGTTTTCTTTTTTCTTTTCTTGACGAAGTCTCGCTCTATCACCCAGGCTGGAGTGCAGTAGTATGAACTCGGCTCACTGTAACTTCTGCCTCTGGGATTCAAGCGATTCTCCTACTTTAGCCTCCCGAGTAGCTGGGACTACAGGTGCGTACCACCACGCCTGAGTAATTTTTAAAAATTTTTAGTAGAGATGGAGTTTCACCATGATGGCCAGGTTGATATCAAACTCCCGGCTTTAAGTGATCCATCCCCTGACCTCGGCCTTCCAAAGTGCTGGGATTATAGGCATGAGCCACCACACCCAGCCCATATATTTTTTCTTTCAGAACTTAAAAGATGTCGTCCTAAAAGAGTCTTCTGGCTATCATGGGAAAGTTTAACAATCAGCGTTCTTGCTGTTCTCCCGTAAGTATGGGTCTTCTTTCTCTGGCTTTGTGTAAGATTTACTGTTTATCTTTGATTTTCAGCAACTTGGCTATTATATGCCTACACTTGGTTTCTATTTATCGTGTTTGTCAGTCTTCTTGAATCTTTGAGCGATCTTTCCTGTTTTGGCAAATTGCCAGTCACTATAGTTTCAGATATTGCTTTCCCTATTCTCTTCTCTGTTTCTGGAACTCCTATAAGATATATATTAGGGGGCCAGGTGTGGTGGCTCACACCTGTAATCCCAGCATTTTGGGAGGCTGAGGTGGGTGGATCACAAGGTCAGGAGTTTGAGACCAGCCTGGCCAACATGGCGAAACTCTGTCTCTACTAAAAATACAAAAATTAGCCAGGCGTGATGGTGTGCACCTGTAGTCCCAGCTGCTTAGGAGGCTGAAGCAAGAGAATCGCTTGAACCCGGGAGGCAGAGGTTGTAGTGAGCTGAGATGGCGCCACTACACTCCAGCCTGGGTGACAGGCTGAGACTTTGTCTCAAAAAAAAAAAAAAAAAAAAAAAGATACATATTAGGTCATTTGACTTTGTCCTACATGTCTTGAATGCTCTTTTCTGTTTTTTAATTTTTTTAAATATTTTTCTCTATGTGCTTCATTTAGAATATTTTCTGTTTCCTGTCTGAGTTATCTAATCCTATCTTTTGCTGTGTCCAGTCTGTTAAATTCATCTGATAAATTTTTCTTTTCTAATACTTCATATTTCAGTTCTAGAATGCCCATTTGATTCTTTTTCTATAGGTTACAATTCTCTTTTGAAATTATCTATCTTTTCATTTTGCCCATCTTTTACTCTACTTTAACATACTTATGATCATTATTCTGAAGTCCTTGACTGCTAATTCTAACACCTGGATCATCTGTGGGACTGCTTCTATTATATAATTTTTCTTGATTATCAGATACTTTTCCTGCCTCTTCATGTGTCTTGTGATTGTTTCTAACTATATGCTGGATGTTGTTTAAAAACAAAACTGGGCTGGGCACGGTGGCTCACGCCTGTAATCCCAGCACTCTGGGAGGCCGAGGTGGGCAGATCATGAGGTCAGGAGATCGAGACTGTCCTGGCTAACACGGTGAAACCCCATCTCTACTAAAAAATACAAAAAATTAGCCAGGCCTGGTGGCGGGTGCCTGTAGTCCCAGCTAATTGGGAGACTGAGGCAGGAGAATGGCGTGAACCTGGGAGGCAGAGCTTGCAATGAGCCGAGATAGCGCCACTGCGCTCCAGCCTGGGCGACAGAACAAGACTCCGTCTCAAACAAAAAAACAAAACAAAACAAAACCATAAACTGAAGTCAATGTTACTACCCCCAAGATAGGATATACACTTCTTTTTATTTGCCTAATAAGGCAAATAAGGTGAGGCAGTTATAATCTCAATTCAATCAGGAATTGAGCTATGCTCTGGCATTAGTTAGACTCAGCCTGCTTCTGGTTTTAAATGTTTCAAGGGGAAGACTCTGTGTGTGCTTATGGCCCCTTTCCATGGTGGTACTTTGTCTCCTAAGCATTTTCAGACTGTAGGAAACTTCATTTTGCCTTTGCAGGCCAATCTCTAGTCTCCTGAGTGGCCCTGGCACTCAGCAGATGTCTTGAGTAGAACAGCAGTCAGTGACAGCCATGTGGCTATCAGAAGGTTCACTGTGCCGAAGGAAAGCCTGATCTTTAGCACTTACCCAAACTCAGCAAATAACCCTGATATGGTTTGGCTCTGTGTCCCCACCCAAATCTTATCTTGTAGCTCCCATAATTCCCACGTGTTGTGGGAGGGACCTGGTGGAAGATGATTGAATTAGGGGGGTGGGTCTTTCCCGTACTGTTCTTGTGACAGTGAATGGGTCTCACGAGATCTGATGGTTTCAGGAAACGGGAGTTGCCCTGCACAAGCTCTCTCTTTACCTGCTGCCATCCATGTAAGATGTGGCTTGCTCCTCTTTGCCTTCTGTCATAATCTTGAGGCTTCTCTAGCCATGTGGAACTGTGAGTTCTCCATTAAACCTCTTTCCTTTGTAAATTGCCCAGTCTCAGGTATGTCTTTATCAGCAGCGTAAAAGCAGACTAATACAAACCCCTAAGAAAGAAAATGGCCAATAATCTCAACTTCCCTGGAAAGGAATCTTTTCTCTCTTAACTTTTAGTTCTTTTAATCTTCTTTGCTTCCACAGTTCTCCAATATCTTTCAAAATATGATTGTTATAATTCATTCTTTTTTTCACTTTTTTTTTTTTTTAAGAGACAGGGTCTCACCATGTTGCCCAGGCTGGTCTCAAGTTCCTGAGCTCAAGTGATCCTCCTGCCTAAACCTACCAAAGTGTTGGGATTATATGCATGAGTCACGATGCCCAGCCCATGTTTTTCTTCTTGATATAAAGTGATAAACTGTCACTTCCTACTACATTTTACTCAAAAGTAGAAGTTTTCTTATGTTCTTTTCCAGTTAATTAGTTCACATAGGATTCAAACAAGGTCCATGCATTGCATGTAGTTGATGTAACTCTTAAGTCTCCTGGTTTATAGGTTCCTCCTCCCTCTTTGTTTTTGTTGTTGTTATGTTTGTTTTTCTTTCTTTCTTTCTTTCTTTTTTTTAAATATGTGGTCTTTCTATGTTGCCCAGGCTGGTCTCTAACTCCTGGGCTCAAGCGATCCTCCTGTGTCAGCCTCCCAAGTTGCTGGGACTATAGGCACATACCACCATGCCCAGCTGTTTTTCATCTTAGTTGTTAAAGAAACTGGTTCATTTGTTCTGTTGAATTTTTTGGATTCTACTAATTAGATTCTCCTAGTGTTATTTAACATGTTCCTCTGCTCCTTGTATTTGCTTCAATCTACAAGATCTAGAGGATTGATAATATTCAGGTTCATTTTTTTGGCGTAATTACTTTATAGGTGGTACTATGTGGAGTCAGCCCTCCATATTCATGAGTTCTACATCTGCAGACTCAACCAAGCAGGTATAAAAAATATCTGGGGGCAGAGTGTGGTAGCTCATGCCTGTAATCCCAGCAGTTTGGGAGGCTGATGTGGGAAGATCACTTGAGGCCAGGAGTTTGAGACTGGCCTGGGCAACATAGCAAGACCCTGTCTTTACAAAAATAAAAGAACAGGCCCAGCTGCAAAACTAAAAAATTATTTAAAAAATGGGCCCAGCTAAACCCAACCTAAATTGCAGAATTATTAGCAAAGGCATGATTATTGTTTTAAGCTACTGAATTTTGGGGTGGTTTATTATGTAAGCAATAGATTACTAAAACCCATAGTATCTAGGATATGGTGAGCATTCCAATAAATGTTTAATTAAATTGTAAGAGATTAGATGGGTAATTTGACTAGTCAACCCTTGTGGTCCTTCCAAGCACTGAGATTCTATGGCCCTGTGATCATTAATAACCTTGAATTATGCCATTACTTTCTCTACTCTGCTAATGAGTCACATCTAGATGCAATATAGTTGAGTCCTTGGACTTTGTGACATTTAACACATACAGAGACAGCTACCTGGGGTCACTTTATTTTTTGACAGTCTCTTTCAAACCTACTTTTTTGCAGTACTATGGAATCCACTTAGATACTCACATATGAAAATCATACCTCAACTGCCATTTACTGTAGAACACAAGCTGTTTTGAAGGAAAGTAATGAAAGTATTTGTGCTTCCAAGACATTCATACTTTCCAACTTATTCTTTACCCATTTTGCAGCCTTTAGAATTTTTCTCCAGTTTCTTATTAGAGAGGGAAAACCATGATGACCATGCTGTGAGAAGTGAGCTAACTAATCCAAACTATACCATTTGGTACAGTTTGAAATGGCTTAGAATTTCAGGTGATCTCCGTGTTGGAAGACTTAGCCTTTGAATTGTTAATCACTTTACCCTTTCTTTAGTGCTATACTATTTATAATGGGTTAATCAATGTTCCTTATTTGATTACTTTGGGAGGGGCTCGATGCTATGGGTTTATACCAGAGTATTTTTAAAAGACAGAGTATAGTCCAAGCATCTGGTTGGTCTTTCTGAGGTCATGCATCAAAGCCAATATTTAACCATTAATATGGTTTGGCTCTGTGTCCCCATCCAAATCTCATCTTGAACTGTAATCCGAATTGCAGTCGCCACATGGGAGGGACCTGGTGGGAGGTGATTGGACCGTGGGGGCAGTTTCCCCCATGCTGTTCTCGTGATAGTGAGTTTTCACGAGAGCTGATGGTTTTAAAAGTGTTTGGCAGCTCCCCTTTTGCTCTCTCCTGCCACCTTGTGAAGGAGGTGACTGCTTCCCCTTTGCCTTCCACCATAATTGTAAGTTTCCTGAGGCCTCCCCAGCCATGTGGAACTGTAAGTCAATTAAACGTCCTGGTATAGTTTGGCTGTGTTCCCACCAAATCTCAACTTTAATTGTATATCCCAAAATTCCCACGTGTTGTGGGAGGGACCCAGGGGGAGGTAATTGAATCATGGGGGCCGGTCTTTCCTGTGTTATTCTTGTGATAGTGAATAAGTCTTACAAGATCTGATGGTTTTATCAGGGGTTACCGCTTTTGCATTCTCCTCATTTTCTCTTGCCACCACCATGTAAGAAGTGCCTTTTGCCTCCTCCCATGATTCTGAAGTCTCCCAAGCCATGTGGAACTATAAGTTCAGTTAAACCTCTTTTTCTTCCCAGTCTCAGATATGTCTTTACCAGCAGCATGAAAACAGACTAATACAGTAAATTAGTACTAGTAGAGTGGGGTGCTGCTGAAAAGATACCTGAAAATGTTGAAGCGACTTTGGAACTGGGTAACAGGCAGAGGTTGGAACAGTTTGGAGGGCTCAGAAAAAGACAAGAAAATGTGGGAAAATTTGGAACTCCCTAGAGATTTGTTGAATGCTGCCCAACAAATGCTGATAGTGACATGAACAATAAGGTCCAGGCTGAGGTGGTCTCAGATGGAGATGAGGAACTTGTTGGGAACTAGAACAAAGGTGACTCTTGTTATGTTTTAACAAAGAGACTGGTGGCATTTTGCCCCTGCCCTAGAGATTTGTGGAACTTTGAACTTGACAGAGATGATTTAGGGTATCTGGCAGAAGAAATTTCTGAGCAGCAAAGCATTCAAGAGGTGACTTGGGTACTGTTAAAGGCATTCAGTTTTATAAAAGAAGCAGAGCATAAAAGTTCAGAAAATTTGCAGTCTGACAGTGTGATAGAAAAGAAAAACCAATTTTCTGGAGAGAAATCCAAGCTGGCAGCAGAAATTTGCATAAGTAGCAAGGAGCCTAATGTTAATCCCCAAGACCATGGGGAAAATGTCTCCAGGCCATGTCAGAGACCTTCACAGCAGCCCCTCCAATCACAGGCCTGGAGGCCCAGGAAGAAAATGTGGTTTCATGGGTCAGGCCTAGGTCCCTGTGCTATGCGCAGCCTAGAGACTTGGTGCCCTGTGTCCCAGCTGCCCTGGTCATGGCTGAAAGGGGCCAACAAAGAGCTTGGGCTATGGCTTCAGAGGGTGGAAGTCCCAAGCCTTGGCAGCTTCCACATGGTGTTGAGCCTGTGGGTGCACAGAAGTCAAGAATTGAGGTTTGGGAACCTCTGCCTGGATTTCAGAAGATGTATGGAAATGCCTGGATGCCCAGGCAAAAGATTGCTATAGGGGTAGGGCCCTCATGGAAAATCTCTGCTAGGGCAGTGCAGAAGGGAAATGTGGGATTGGAGCCCTCACACACAGTCTCTACTGGGGCACTGTCTAGTGGAGCTGTGAGAAGAGGGCCACCATCCCCCAGATCCCGGATTGGTAGATCCACTGACAGCTTGCACTGTGCACCTGGAAAAGCTGCAGACACTCAACACTAGTCCATGAATGCAGCCAGGAGGGAGGCTGTACCCTCCATAGCCACAGGGGTGGGGTTGCCCAAGACCATGGGAACCCACCTCTTGCATAACCTGGATGTGAGACCTGGAGTCAAAGGAGATAATTTTGGAGCTTTGAAATTTGACTGCCCCGCTGGATTTTGGGCTTGCATAGGTCCTGTACACCCTTCATTTTGGCCAATTTCTCCCATTTGGAATGGCTGTATTTACCTAATACCTGTACTCCCATTATATCTAGGAAGTAACTAGCTTGCTTTCGATTTTACAGGCTCATAGAGGGAAGGGACTTGCCTTGTCTCAGATGAGACTTTGGACTGTGGACTTTTGTGTTAATGCTGCAATGAGTTAAGACTTTGGGGGACTGTTGGTAAGCCATGATTTGTTTTGAAACTTGAGGACATGAGATTTAGAGGGGTCGGGGTGGAATGGTTTGTTGGAGGCTGTGTCCCCATCAAATCTCAACTTTAATTATATCTCCCAGAATGCCCACGTGCTATGGGAGGGACCCAGGGGGAGGTAATTGAATCATGGGGGACGGTCTTTCCCATGCTATTCTCATGACAGTGAATAGTCTCACGAGATCTGATGGTTTTATCAGCGGTTTCCGCTTTTGCTTCTTCCTATTTTCTCTTGCCGCCACCATGTAAGAAGTGCCTTTCACCTCCTGCCATGATTCTGAGGCCTCCCAAGCCATGTGGAACTGTAAGTTCAATTAAACCTTTTTCTTCCCAGTCTCAGATATGTCTTTATCGGTAGCATGAAAATGGTCCAATACACCTCCTTTCTTTATAAATTACCTAGTCTCAGGTAGTATCTTTATAGCAGTGTGAAAACAGACTAATACAGCCTCGTTACAGTTGTAGCAGAAGGGACCCAAGTCTAGACTCTGCGACTTAATGGCACAAGTATCAGAAGCCATTGATTCTCTGTTTACAGACTTTAATGGATACATGGGACTAGAAGGGAACTGGAGTGAGAAGGCAGCAACCCGCAGAAAATGGGCTCTCTGTGCACTTCTTAGTCTCCTGTTATAAATATGAAATGTTTCCTTGGCTTTGGCAGATTTCTGTGCCTGTCCCTGCCATCCTGACAACTTATTCCCGGCTTGACATTTCTAGTTGAGCCCTTGGTATCATAGGCTCCATCTAGTTGTGCCCCAGATGTTCTTATCCATGGCCACTGCTCTTGGGTTCCCATTTGGTCCTGCTCTTCTAGCAATCATTGGAATTTACTTTAAGCCTAACTCCTACTCATCCTTCAGATCTCAAGTCATATGTCATTGCCTTAGGAAGAACTTCCTTGAGACTCAAGACTAGATCAGGTCCTCTTGATACATGCCCCAAGAGTTTCTTGTGTTTCACCTTCACAATTTGTAATTTATTACTTTTCACAACTTGTAATTATTTTTGTCATCTGTTCTATACCCATCCTGTATCTTCAGCACCTGGGACAGTGCTTAGCACAGAGTAGGCCTTCAATAAATGTGTTCAGTAAACATGAAACAATGAAGCTTGTGACTTTGGCCCGTACCTCTTTTTGTATTTACAAGGTCATGTTGCACATTATATCTCAGTTTTATGCATGTATAAATTAGGATAATATTATTTTACCTACCTCACAGTTCAAGATGCTACGCATGTAGCAGATGCTTAACAAAATGCTTCTACAATGGGTGAATGCATATGCTATCTTTATGATAAAAGAAATCTATATTTTAACTAAGATTTATTTCACTTAACAAGATAAATGGAGTACCCAAGCAGGAGGAGTCATGTTTTTTGAGCTGGAAATAAAATTCAGGATTTCATATACCTTTGTCCAGGGGTCTATATTTTTCTTCTAGTCATACTTTAATACTAGACATATTTTAAATGGGGAAGGGGGAAATTTTTTGAATGGATTTGGACAAAACTAGTAATGACTGACTTTTCCAACTTCTAGGCTGGTTGTGGCTGTCACAGATTTTAACTCCTCAGTGCACCAAGAGTACAGATTCCAAATTGCCTATATCTTAAAAACTTGTAAGAAAGAAGCAATGGTGAATGTGAATCTGAACCCCAGGGAGAGTTCCAGAAAGGGAACTCATAAAGGGAATTCCCATCAGTTGGTACAGCTAATTGGCCTTATGAAACCAGTGGCAGGATAAGATCTTGACCTCTGAGAATGACAGCAAAAGTGCTCTCAGCTTAGCAGGACCGTGTACTACGAGTCTCACAGGCTGGCTTGCTTTTGACCTGGATTAACCTACCTGTTTTCCCCATTTCCCCTATCAGTAAAGGGAAGATACCTTGCATGTAAAATACAAATGCTACTTCATTTTTTTTTCTCTTGTTCATCTCTTCTCTACCATGTCCACTCCCTTCTGGGATCCCTCCCATTTGACATTTCCTTCAGGATACAGAATACAGAGAAGGGAGAAGGTGCAGGAAGGATCCAAATGTTACTAGAGCTATACATTTTATTTGAGCTTCATCTCTTTGGAGAAAGGGGAACAGGGATGAGAGGATTAAGTTAGAGATGGTCTGGCACAAAGCCCGGAGATGTGGGGTGTGTGAAGAAGGAAATTCATGACTAGAATATATGCTGAAGGTGAAATGAGGGGAGCCTGGATAGGGAATTAAGAGATAATTGTTGGCATTTAGTAATGTGATCTGGGAGTGTGATCCCAGTGCAGAACAAAGAAGAAGGCCGGCAGGTGGTAGGAGTCACAGTCAGGAAGGAAGTACTGCTAGTTCATATCCAATCTAGGTCTCTGGACAATTGACCCCTTTTGGGTAGGAGGATTTGCCAGGATTATCCGACCCCTTATTTCCAGTTCATCTCCTAGACATCTTCATTGCTGTTGCCCTCCGGTGAGTATGAGTCCATAGGATGGCGTCTTCTCTCCACTGACCATGTCTGAGGCTGAGTCTGAGACTGGGTGGAAGCCATACGCGGATGATACATAGGCCAGTAATGCTGCTGAGGGAAAGTGTGAGCTCTTGGCCTAGATTTGGGGTCAGGCTCCATCTCGGGCTCAGTCTCAGGCTGGGGCTCCATCTCGTTCTCGGTCTCAGTCTCAGTCTCAGCCCTGGGCTCCATTTCAGGCTCCAGCTCTGACTCAGGCTCCAGTTCCCGATCCAGGTCTAGGTCTAGACCCAGCCCACCCTCTTGTTCTGACTCCAGTTCCAAATCCAACTCCGACTCCTCTTCTATAGGCTGTTGGATCTTGGTGAAGCCTGGACTTACATTTTTTTGACTTCCTAGAAAACTGCTGCTCATTTTATATGTTGAGTTGTCATTCTGAAATACAAGTAGGTAGGTTAAAATTTCTAATTAAATTTAACTTTCTGCTGAACGCAGTGGCTCATACCTTTAATCCCAGCACTTTGGGAGGCTGGGGCAGGAGAATCACTTTAGCCCAGGAGTTCAAGGTCAGCCTGGGCAACATAGTGAAACTTCTATCTTTACAAATAATAATAATAATAATTTTAAAAACTAGCTGGGCATGATGGCACATGCCTGTAGTTCTGGCTACCCAGGAGGCTGAGGCAGGAGGATCGCTTGAGGCCAAGACTGCAGTGAGCTGTGTTTGCATCACTGCATTCCAGCCTGAGCAACAGAGTGAGACTTTGTCGCAAAAAACAAACAAACAAAACCCAGACTTTTCATCTTTGAGCAGTCAAGGAATTTAGAATACAATAGGACTTAAGGTACCAGAACCATGGGTTCCTTGCAGAGTAGAAAATATTTCTTGCCTAAGTCTACTTTTCTTTTTATTATTGTTATTAATTTTGACACAGAATCTTGCTCTGTTGCCCAGACTGGAGTGCAGTGGCATGATCTTGACTCACTGCAACCTCTACTTCCTGAATTCAAGTGATTCTCTTGCCTCAGCCTCCCAGGTAGTTGGGACTACAGATATGCACCACCATGACTGGCTAATTTTTATATTTTTAGTAGAGACAGGGTTTCACCATGTTGGCCAGGCTGGTCTTGAACTCCTGAACTCAAGTGATCTGCCCGCCTCAGCCTCCTAAAGTGCTGGGATTACGGGCATGAGCCACTGCACCCAGCCTTTATTTATTTTTTATTAAAATTTTAAAATTTTCTTCAAAATGCCAATGATATCATCCATAAATCTGCTTTTCATCTTCCTTCTAACCTCTGGTTTCTCAGTTACTCACTATTCTTCAGACTCAATCAATTTCCAACTTAGAATTTCTCTGGCTTTTCTAGCTAGACAGGATTTCAGAGCAACCATTTAAAACAGCAATGGACTTAACAACATTCTGAAACATCTTGTCTTCTTGATCTTACTTGTCTTGCCAACCCCCAGTGCAATCCTTGACAGGGCATATAAGGCTGTGTGTGACCTGGCCTCTTGCCATTCTTCTTTAGCTTTATTCCAGCTGTGGTCCCTGCCCTTTGCTCTCACCATAAAGTTACCCAGAGTTGCCTGACTACTGCTCAGCTTTGTGCATGCCGCTCCTTTTGCCTGACTTGTCCTCCTCCAACTTGTCCACATGCACTTAATCATCACCCCAGATTCAGAGCTAAGATGACCAGGCAGGACCATAGCTTCTTTTGTGTTCCAGCTACACCTCATTCACACTTTCATCATAGTACTAGTAATGTATTGCTTTATTTATTTACAAACCTACTCCTTACTAGACTCTAAGCTTGTGATATATGACAGGGCCTGGTTCTTGATATCCCCAGTAGCAGACACTAAGCTTGTCACATAGCAGGCACCCATAGGCCTTGCATAAGCCTTGAATCAGCCTGTAGCACCATTCCTCCAAATTAATCACTTCACCTTTCCTGAAACATTTTCTTCTCAACCACCATATGACACTCTTCGGCTTTTCCTCGTTCCTTCCTGGTTGCTGCTTCTTGGTCTCTCTGCTGTCTCCTCTACTTCTACTGGACTTCTAGATGTTGGTATGCCCCAGCGCTTGATCCTGGGACCTTTCTCTTCTCTATCTATGCTCTCTCCGTAGGGACTTTTATTTTGGGCCTATAATTTTCGTTACCATCTGTATGCTGATGCTGATGATTCTTTAATTATAACCCTTCCCTGATCTGCAGGTTCATATATTCACTTCCATTCTTGACATCTCCATTTGAATGTTTAATAGGCAACCTTTTTTTTTTTTTTTTTTTTTTTGAGTATTGTTCTGTTGCCTAGGCTGGAATACAGTGGCATGATCTTGGCTCGCTGCAACCTCTGCCTCCCAGGTTCAAGTGATTCTCCTGCCTCAGGCTCTCAAGTAGCTGGAATGACAGGCGTGCACCACCACACCTAACTAATTTTTGTATTTTTAGTCGAGAAGAGGATTCACCACATTGGCCAGGCTAATCTCGAACTCCTGGCCTCAAGGGATCCACCTGCCTCGCCTCCCAAAGTGCTGGGATTACAGGCGTGAGGCCACACCCGGCCCAGGCATTTTGAATTCAATACACATGAAATAGAACTTGCTACTCTCCTAATCTTCCCTATCTTAAATAGCAGAAAACAATTGACATATTCAATACCAAGTCTTAATATAAGAATGTTAGTACATTAGGAAAATACTTTTTTAAAACATAGTAGATAATGTCCATCTTTTTTATTTTTTTTGGCCGGGTCTTACTCTGTCATCCAGACTGGAGTGCAGTGGCAAAATCAAAGCTCACTGTGACCTTAAACTACTGGGCTCAAGCAATCCTCCTGCCTCAAGCTCCCAAGTAGCTAGGATTACAGGTATGCACCATCATACCTGGCTGATTTTTAATTAATTAATTTTTTTTTTCAAGATAGCGTCTCACTGTGTTGTCCAGGTTGCTCTGAAATTCCTGGCCTCAAGTGATTCTTCTGCCTCAGTCTCCCAAAGTGCTGGCATTACAGGCATGAGTCACTATGCCTAGCTGATATGTCCATCTTAAACCAGCTGTCACCACTAGTCTTTTATTTTTTAACTTTTTTTGAGACAGGGTCTCACTCTGTCATCCAGGCTGGAGTGCAGTGGCACGATCTCAGCCCACTGCAACCTCCGCTTCCTGGGTTAAAGTGATTCTCGTGCCTTGGCCTCCTGAGTAGCTGGGGTTATAGGCGCGTACCACCATGCCCAGTTAATTTTTTTGTATTTTTAATAGAGACGGGGTTTTGCCATGTTGGCCAGGCTGGTCTCAAACTCCTGGCCTCAAGTGATCCCGCCTGCTTTGGCATCTCAAAGTGCTAGGATTGCAGGCGTGAGCCACCACACCTGGCCACCACTAATCTTAATAGAGACACGCAAGAATCCTCATTAAATTCAGGAGTAAGACAAGATTCATCATTATGACTTAAATTGTTCTGAGAGGTTTAGTTAGTGCAATAATACATGATATTGAAATAAGAATTCTAATCATTGGAACATAAGAGATTAGTATTATTTTTAGAAAATATTTTCCTATTTGGAAAACCCAAAGGAATTAATAGTGAAACCTCTTAGGAATAGTAAAATGATTCACAAAGGTAGCCAAATAATTTAATAAAAACCAATGAGTTTTCTATATGTTAGCAATTACCAGTTAGAAAATATAATGGAAATGGCCAGGTGTGGTGGCTCATGCCTGTAATCCCAGCACTTTGGGAGGTGGAGGTGGGTGGATTGCTTGAGCCGAGGAGTTGAAGACCAGCCTGGGCAACATGGCAAAACCCCATCTCTGTGAAAAATATAAATATTAGCTGGGCATAGTGGTGTGCGTCTGTACTCCCAAATACTCAGGAGGTTGAGGTTGGAGGATTGCTTGAGTCTGAGAGGCCGAGGCTGCGGTGCACTGTGATCATGCCACTGCACTTCAGCCTGGGTGACAGAGTGACACCCTGTCTCAAAAAAACAAAAAAGTAAAACGTATAAAGTATCTAGGATTTTCCTATGTGAAGAAAGTCACAAAACCTTACCATGAATGAAACATTTAAGAAGACAGCAAATGTAGAGACAGTTTATGTTTCTGGATAAGAAGAATGAATACTATAAAGATATAAATTCTCAAGTGATTTTATATTTTTAATACAACTCTAATGATTATTTCAATAAGATTTGTTTTTGTGGGGTGGAGACCTGACAAAAGATTCAAACATTGGTTTGGAAGAATAAATTGGTGAGAATGACTTAGCAAATTTTGAAATAGAACACTGATGACATAGGACTTCTTAACCAAATGTTAAAGTGTATTATACAGTAATAGCAATAAAAACAGTGTGATAGCCAGGCGTGGTGGCTCACATCTGTAATCCCAGGATTTTGGGAGGCTGAGGTGGGCAGATCACCTGAGGTCAGGAGTTTGAGACCAGCCTGGGCAGCATGGTGAAACCTTGTCTCTACTAAAAATACAAAAATTAGCCAGGTGTGGTGGTGCACGCCTGTAATCCCAGCTACTCAGGAGGCTGAGGCAGGAGAATCACTTGAACCTGGAAGGTGGAGGTTGCAGTGAGCCGAGATCCACACTGCATTCCAGATTGGGCGACAGAGTGAGACTGTCTCAAAAAAAAACAAAAACAAAAACAAAAAACACTGTGATACTGAACCTATACAGAACAATGAAATCCACAACTAAGCTAGAAATACAGTTTAGTTTTCATAAGAATATAATATTTTATGAAAATAACGTATCAGTAGGGGAAAGAAGGCTTATTCAATAGATAGTTGGATGGTGCTATGATTTGCATGTGTGACTTCCAAAATCCATGTTGAAACTTAATCCACATTGTGATGGTATTAAGAGGTGAGGCCTTTTGGGAGTGATTTTAAGTCATAAGGGCTCTGCCCTTGTGAATGGATTAGTGCCTTATAAAAGGGTTGGAGGGAGCTAGCATAGGCACTTTTGTCCTTCCACCTTCTGATACGTGAGGATGCTGCAGAGAGAAGATGGAACAAGCCTTCAGCAGACACTGAAACTGCCGGGACCTTGATCTTGGACTTCTCACATTCAGAACTGTGAGAAATAAATATCTACTAGGTACAAATTACCCAGTCTCAGATATTTTGTTATAGTAGCACTAATGAACTAAGATAGATGGTACATAGCCCAAAATAGTTAGATATATAGATAAAAAATGAAGATTAGGCCGGGCGCGGTGGCTCAAGCCTGTAATCCCAGCACTTTGGGAGGCCGAGACGGGCGGATCACGAGGTCAGGAGATCGAGACCATCCTGGCTAACACGGTGAAACCCCGTCTCTACTAAAAAAAAAATACAAAAATCTAGCCGGGCGAGGTGGCGGGCGCCTGTAGTCCCAGCTACTCCGGAGGCTGAGGCAGGAGAATGGCGTAAACCCGGGAGGCGGAGCTTGCAGTGAGCTGAGACCCGGCCTCTGCACTCAAGCGCGGGCGACAGAGTGAGACTCCGACTCAAAAAAATAAA